>NC_079136.1:3630510-3939811 GCF_945859705.1 Episyrphus balteatus | reverse complement strand
CAATGGCACCTCGAGGCCTCATGCAATTATCAAATGAACTTAAACGGAGCATTAATTTCCCGCGCGTATAAATTACCCCAGTATACCTCCTAGAACCAGCTCCATCCAGCAGTGGTTTCGAGAATCACCCAAAAGGAGAGCCCCGCCCAACTCTCTGCCACCACTACATCGAAACAAAAAAACACACAAAGAACAAAAATTCAACTACAACTTTAGCATCCAGCCAGCTCCCCTATGAGCATGACCTGGCCATGAAGCTGCGTAGTGGGCATTTACACGGATACATATGGATGCTGAGGAGTTGGAGCTGTTTGCTGCTGCGGGAAATCCTTATCGTGCGCATCACTCGCTGGATGCGAATGTTTGACTACGGCTACGCCTCCTTTTTGCAAACAATCACCTCGTAATGCAGAATTTATTGGCTGCTGGATGCAACTGCTGCAACTTCGCATGGCTCTGCTGGGTAATTGATCAGCCATTGATTGTGGCGGGTCTCCCAATCCCCCAGTTCCATTTGCACACGAATTCGATTCCTTGGCCTCGCATCCCTCTTCTCGGAGATGGAACTTGGAGTTGTTGTCAAGCCGAGTTGAAACGGAATTGGAATGCATTTTCGTTCTGTGTCTGCGTCTGTTTTGTCTGTGGACCGAATCTGATGGTAAAACTACATCCAAACGCGAGTGGTTAGGTGAAAGAAGTCATTTTCCAATTTGCTTCAAATTGGTAGCACTTGGAGTGGGTGTTCGTTCAGTTTGGTTCAGGAGTCCTTCTCTATCTGAATTGCACGAGTGTGTGTTTGTTACTATGGCCATCATGGCAAATGGAGATAATTGCACATTTTCTGCCCCTCCGCCCGCCATCCATCGCCAGGTTACTGCCATCAGTTAACCTCTTTTAGAGAAAAAAAAAGAGAACTGATGCGACGAGCTTCTCAATTTATGGGACAAAATTTATTGGAACATCTGCAATTGGTTGGGATAATTTGTGGGAATTGCCACCTTTATCCTGGGCAATTGGACGAGCGGGGAATCGATTTGGCAAAAAAGATTGGAAATTTACGTTCCACTTTAATTGGGAGAGATTTATTGCTGTTGGCTGAACTGGGGTTGAGATGGTTTTTGGTAGATGGTAGAAGAGTATGCTTTACACCATGAAGATGTCGTTTTGTTGACGTGCCATGTTAATAAAGTTATTGGTTATTTATTTCAATTTGTTTTTAAAATACTTCTCTTGCTGTATTGCTGCTGTTGTTGCAGGATAAAGCATGCAATGGACATGGACAATAAAGAGACCATGTTTGGTTGAAAGATCATGGCATCGTTGTTGACATTTTGATCTTAGGAAAATCTTACAGACAATTGAGTTTGTTTGTATAGAAATGTCCGCTAATTCATTGAGTTATAAAAGAAAGCGTGAAAACTTTCACTTTTTTTTTGAGATTTCTTTAAAATTAAGCACGATTGTTATGTAACAATGAACATACTTCAAAATGGGATAAAGGTTTTCTATTTACGCCTCTGTGTCCCTATGAGAGTTTGTAGCTCTTAAATTTGGATATTACATCATTCTTGGGCATTGAAAGTGGAAGGTAATCCCTCAAAACTGTTAATTTTGAAGTACTTCACTCATTGGTTCTGGATTGATATAGAAACAGATAGATAGAATTGTGAGATATATTCTTTTTCACAATCCAATTTTTTTTACAAATCCCATCAAGTTCGCAGCTCAGCTCTTTTGTTTAGTATTCTGGATGTTTGAAGAATACATTTTTTTTTGGCATTTTGGTACCTAACTTCCTATTAACTCAAGATACGGTAAAAACTATTACCATTCTGAAATTCCTTTTAGACGCTCATATTTTTAAAAAAGTTGGCACTTATGTAAGTTAACTATAATTTTTTTTTTATTCCACAGGTGTTTAAAATTGTTCATACATTTTTTTTTTTTTAGATTTTGCATTAAAAACAAATTTTTTTTTAAGAAAAGGTCCAACAGTTATGAAAACTTTTTATTTCTTGTGTAGTGAGTCAATTATTGTTATTGTAGAAAACTATTAGTAAAAGAAAATTTTAAATTCATTCATTCGTGGGTTGTGGTGAACGAAAAAGTTCCTAAAATGATTAAATTTAAAATATACTGAACGAAAAAAAGTATTAGTATTTTCTAAACTGGTTGCGATAGAAATTTTTTCTATCAGCCATTTTAAGCTTATCCATTCTTAACCGGATATCCTCAATAAAACAACTAGATACATTGTAATTTCATTAGTATAACTTAAAATTAAATGATCTGGAAATGAAATAACCCTGAACAAAAACTATTTCTTTCATTTCTTAATTGTTTGTACCATTTTTGTTTAATAAATTTTTAGAACATTTAATTAAGTGCATACATAGAATATAAATAACAACTCAACTTTCTCTTTTCAATTGATTCTTCCTTAATCGATCGTTGCTTGTGTTATCAAGTTCGGAGCTCAGCTCTTTTATTTAGTGTTCAGGATTCGAAAAATAAGTGTCACTCGCAGTCTTTACCACATAGGAAGACCATACGTCCATGAAAATTTAATAGAATATTAATTATTTCTGGGTTAGATACAAACATTTTAAAATATAAAATTACTGATAAAAACGGTAAAACTGCAAATTAAAAAAAAAAATCATATTTTCAGGAATTTTAATTTTTCATCTTAATGTGAAAAAAACTCAGTTTACCTATTAAATATCTTTTAAAACAAATTTTATGTATTTTGTACATCTCTTATAAAAATTTCAGTCCCTATATAATACAGTCAAATTAGTTACATCACAAAAAAACAAGGCCTTCTTTGCAAATTTTAGTGCCGTTAAATATAAGGTATAAATATATGTACAAATTAGCGTCCCCGTTCCTATAGGTACCCCAGCCCTTTAATTTTTTTCAAACCACTTTATTTCAATACTTATTAGACCGAAAGCTGATATTAGAGAGGTAACCGATTCATATTAATATTGAAGTTAGTCCCAGATGTGATGCACAAATCCCAAAATAAAATTGTTATGAAAACTAGTAGCCATTCTTGAGAAACAGAAAACGTAAACAAGAATTTATTTTTGTTTTATAAACTTTATGAAATAAATTCAATTTGATGTTTTGTTTTTGAGCCTAACTGTTGTGCCTGGGCGAAACGCATTATTTTGGGCTAAAGGTCAAAAACAAAACATTCTTGAGAAAATATAAATCGACAGACAAAGATTTCCAAAAATATTCATCGGCTTGTTTAAAAAAAAATTACAAAAACAAATATTATTCGAATGTCTTTATTTTAAGTTTTGTATTTTTAAAAATTAGTGGAGTAACTGAAGCAAATTATTAGGGAACGAGGCGGAACAGCTCTCATTTTGACAATCTTTTTTTCAAACGTAGGTACGTAAATATATTCTATAGGTTAAAAATTGCCGATGTTGTCGTATAGTTTTTTAAGATTCTCTAGGTGATTTAAGGAAGCAAAATATATGGAAGTAAAAGACAATCTTCCATCGTTAAAGCGTTAAATGCAATTTTCTCTAAAACTGACTTCAAACACAAAAAAAAATATTTTGAACACATCGGTAACACCTACAATGCTTGAATCTCATTTCCATCTGTAAAATTTAAATCCACTAACTTTAATAAAGAGTAACGAAGAAAAAAATAACAAAAATAACAAAAAACTATTATTAGTACCTGGGCGAAACGCTATATAAATTTTTGGAGTTGAGGTCACTTGAACTTATATTGAATTTAATAAAGAGTCCTCAACTCAGAATTTTAGAAAAAAAAAAACTAAAAATTTTTAAATGACTTTTTTTCAAACTTTTTCGTAGTAAAATATGAATTTATTTTAAAAAAATTTTTGGCCATAAATATTATCTGATGAATTCTGAAGAGAAAAAGGTTATATTTATTACAGTTTTCAAAAAAAAAAAAAATAAAAATTACTTCAATTTCATTGCATTTTTTTGATAAAAACTGAATTGTTGCATTGAAATAATCGATTTTCTAAAAGACTTTAGCAAATAAGAACTTTAAACTTTTGCTATTTATCTTTCAACAATAAGGCTTATTGACTGAACAAAAAATATCTTTATATTTAAATTTTGGACTTAAAAGAAAAAATAAGTTATTTTTTTGGGATCGGGTCAAAATTCTGGCTTCAAAATTCTGCTTCTTTAACGAAAATTCAGTTTTTCAAAATTCTGCTTTTTTTCTATTCTGCTTTTTAAAATTCAGTTTTTAAAAATTCTGCCAGCATTATACTTGAACAAAAAAATTCTGCCAATTCTGTTTTTTTTTTTATAGCATATGCGCTGACTAAAGAAAAATACACCTCTTTAATGTAATTTAACTTTGGTACTTTCCTAAATTTTTTCTGTTAATGTGTCGCAAATATTTTTTAAAATGCATAGACTGACTTTCTTTCAAATAAAATCTATAACTTATTGGAAACGATGTTGTTTGATACAAGATATTCCTTTTCTTATTCATCTTTATTTGCATTATTTTCGGAAATGTTTAGTATTAAAAACCTTTTCTTAATATTTTCAAATTTATTCATTTATAAAACAAAAATTAATATGCATTCAAAGAATGACAAATTATGTAGGTAAGTAATCAAATAAGCAAATAATTTTTCAAGAAGATGATTTTACAGAATTTTGCAAAAAATTAAAAAAGGGTTTGGAAAATGTTGAAAAGCGCGCGCTTTTTTAACATTTTCCAAACCCTTTTTTGATTTTTTTGCAGAATTTTGAAAAACTGAATTATGAAAAGCAGAATTTTGAAAAACAGAATTTTGAAAAGCAGAATTTTGAAAGCAGAATTTCGACCCCGGCAGAATTTTGACCCCAACCCTATTTTTTTTTTCAAACTTCTACTAAAAAAAATTTTTCGAAAATAAAATACTTTTTAATTTTTTTCATAAACTGTTATACATATTGACATTTTCTCTTATAATTTCAAATCAAAAAGTAAATATTGTAAAAGATGTACAATTTCAAGAATGACTTTGTTGGTTGAACAATTATTATTTCTTTAATTTGAAACGATATGGAAATAAAATCCACACTATAAGAATTTTTTTTCATTCTTTCCAATGGCATATGTTATTCATTAGAATAAAAAAAAAAAACTACCTACCTAGCTTGCAGAAAAAGCAATTGTCAGCACTTAGAAGAGTTATAGAAATCCTTGGTAAAAACTCCTTTTTGGCAGAAAAATTCCATAATTCTTAAATTAATATATATTCGAATTAACCTCTAGCACCCACATATTATTCTATTATTTTAAGTATCAACATTAAATTTAGGACCTGTCATTAAGTCATCAAAATGTATATGTTCCTGAGTAAACAAAACAAATACCCATCCATCTCAAGAAAAATCGATGAAAAATTTTAATGACTCACCTCGAAAAGACTGACAATGGGTTATTAGGTAAGTTTCATTTGTTTTTTTCTTCTTCGTCTTCTGATTTTAAAGGCTTAATTTTCTGGTCGTATAAGTTCTATGCGAGATTCTCCTTCTTCTCTGCCATCAAAATAGGTACCCAATACCTACCTTAACCTAGTCATTTGTGGTTTCCATTTCGTATTTTATGTTATTGTTGTTGGTTTGTTTGTTTTTGTTGGATAATGTTTGGATTTGGGGGGTTCTCTTCTGAGCCTGTCAAGTTTAGGCTTTGATTAATTTATATACGAATGAGTGTGCCTTGGCCGATTGGTTAGAAGATTTATGCGCCAATTAAGTGTATCCTGTCTTGTTAGATTTGTTGTCGAGGCAAATTTATGGGACAAACGATTTGTGACGTGCTGTTGTAAACTGTTTTGTTTCTTCTTTCGAGCTGAGTCGAGAGGCTTGTTATAGTGCGTTTGTTGGGTTATTCAAATGATTTTATTGAATGCTGGTAATTAATTTATGGGTTTTTCAAAACTCTGGCAATGGAGTGTGGAACCTATGCGTGGATTTGGTTATAAGGGACTTTCGGTCAAAAGGTATTTAGTGTTAGTGTTGTGGCGCGCGAGTGATCATAAAACAATAATTGAGACTTTAAATGTCTGATTTTTTGTTGTTTGTTTTTTGTTTTAGAATTCGTGTTTAGCTGACAGGAGACAATTTATTGCATTCGATGGTCGCTAATTGAGGGTTTGTCAGATTCGAAAAAAGGTGAATGCTAATTCCTCGAATTGGCTTTATAGTCAGCGAGAGGAGATATAATTTGCAGTCTTAATTAGTTAACGTTTGGAGTGAGAACCTCATTCGGTATATCCGGTATTAACTTTGTTGCTGTATCAGTTTATTGGAATTAATACAAGATTATCTGAACCTTTAACTGGAGTTCAACATTAATCTGTCCAAGATCCAGGGTCTTTAAATTAACATTACCATCAACAACAAAAAGCGGTTTCTCATTTTTTCCCAGATCAATTGGATGCCTTAACTTACTTTGCATCTTGTGATTGGAATGCAAAAAACCAAACCAACAACAACAAAAAATTACAAACAAAAATCCATACAAAAACCAAAGAAAAAAAAAGCGAAAGGACGATTTGTCTTGAACGACTACAAGCATTAAATCCTTTCGATTACATTCCAATTGATTTTGTCGCCGGTCGTCCGTCCGTTGTCCGTCGACGTCGTTGTTGTGCGGCGGCCAAAGTGGTCAACTTGTAATTCAAAATGTTGTACACTCACTCGTTTGACAGAATGTCCTCTACCCCCCTCCACCCAGACTCAATCCACCACCAAGTTGTGTTGTGATCCCATTGGCACGGATGTAAACTGATCTAAATATTTTATTGTCGTTAAACTTGTGTCCAATTTTCGACTCTGGGACAAGGAATACGAACGAAAATAAAAAAAATAAAAAAAAACAAGTCCCGTCGCCGAGTCCATGGAACAAGGAACGAACACGAATGAACACATGACATCTCATCGAACATCGTGTAATATGATACTTAATAGGCGATTGGGTCGTAAATTTCCTGGGAACATGGTTTTGTTGTTTTGGTTTTTTTTTTTTTTTGGATCTGGGGATATTGGAGATTTTTTTTCTTTTTATTATTTTGTATCTAAACACTGATATCAATGGATTTCTTACTTAGATCTTTGTTATTATATTTTTTTAACTCTTTTATGTAAAACGGGGTGATATAGTTTATATGGGATTGATTGGGTTTGAAAATGGAAATTTTGTGTGCAATTGCTCCACTGAGGATGCATCTTCTATCAATGTAGTACAAAAAGTAGTACAACTTATTCAGTAACATTTTTGGTAAAGTATCAATGTCATTCAAATTTGAACATAAAATTGAAGCAATAACAATAATTGAAATTTGATACTTTTCTATTAAGACGTGCAAACTTCTTCTTATCATGGGACTTATCCTTTTCAAGAAATTTTTGGCAAAGCAATTTGTGGAAAAATTAAATTGGCAATTTGCATATGGTGTTATGGGACTTGTGTTTGATTTTGGTTACTTGCAAAATGTAATTCAAATAATATCTAAAATATTTAAGCATATGTGAGCCAAAATTGAAACAGAAAAGAATTATAAAATTGAGTTTTGTTATTGTAATTGTAATTGTAATTGTATAAGTGAAGGATTTATATGCTCGTATACATATTTTGGAAGACATTTCATAAATTATATTTTATTGTGACGTTAGTGAATTTTGCCTATTTGGCCGTTTTTAACAAAAAATGTTTTTTTTTTTTTTATTTAATGTATAAAACTTAGGAAATTTTTAATTTTACTTTTCTATGGAAAACTAAATAAATTGCACGACTGGGGTCGCACGTACTTGCTCTTATGCTTAAAGTGACTTTAATGTTACAGCTTTTTATTCAAGAATATTTGGGAAAATTAAAATAAAATAAAATCTGTTTTTATAATTAATTAAACACCGTTTTAAATAATCTTTTACAAAAAAACAAGTATGCCAGTTTATGTCTTGTATAGAAAGGAATTTTTAGAAAAAAATTTTCCTAAATCGTTAGAGCCGTTTTTTAAAAAAATTATTTTTTATATATAAAAATTTTCTAACATTTTTCAAAAAAAAAGTTGGTATGTCATTATGAAGAAATAATTAATTTACACATAAAAATGAAATTTAAAAAATTTTCACAAACCCGTTTTCAAAAAATTGATTTAAAAAAAAAAAAATTTTCAAATATTTTTTAAAAATCCAAAAATGTGTTTTTGGGAAATTTTCTAAAATTTTAATATTACCTTTACTTGAACGCGATATTCATAAATCAAAAAAACCGTTCTATGACAGGTACCGTTAATAACGGTACAAAAAATATTTTTTTTATATCAAAAGTTGTATCTTATGTGTTATACTATACACAAAAATTTTAATCAAAATCGTTAGAGCCGTTTTCGAAAAAAATTTACTTTTCTATTTCCGTTATATGGCAGGTACCGTTAGTTTTGGTCATAAAAAAAAAAATTTCAATTTCTCCTCTAGGGAGAAAACTGCTAACTACCAAGTTTGAAGAAAATCGCTCCATTAGTTTAGGCTGCAGCTCGAGGTACTTACAGACGGACAGACAGACGGACAGACAGACGGACAGACAGACGGACAGACAGACGGACAGACAGACGGACAGACAGACAGAAAGACAGACAGACAGACAGACAGACAGACGGACAGACAGACAGACAGACAGACAGACAGACAGACAGACAGACAGACAGACAGACAGACAGACAGACGGACAGACAGAATTGCCGGACCCACTTTTTTGGCATTCTCCATCATCGTAATGTCATGTAAAATTGTTATCTCGAGTTCGATTTTTTTTACGAATCCTAAACTTGCCCTATAGTACCTATGTATATCGCAAGTAAAAATATAGTTTTATTGCAATTGTTTTGAATATAACTAGTGCAAACTTTTGTCAAAATCGTTTGAGTCGTTCTCAAGAAAATTGCTATAACTCGAGAGTGCACGTTCTGAATCTTTCAAATTACATAAAAAATTTGTGAGAGTAATAAAGAATTCCGATTCTCAATTTACTTGTACTTATAGCATTTTTTTTTTAATTTTTTTGTATTATTGGAATCACCTCATCGATTTTAAATACAAATGGAAAAGAATAACTCATAGTAGGTACTGTTGTCGAGGTCCACGTCCACGCAAAATAAAAAACCCAAATTATAGTTAAAAATTATTAAAAAAAAAAAAAAAAACACTTTTTTCATTTTTTATACAAATTTTTCAAAAGTTTATTCTTTTAAGAGAGCCATTTTTTCCTCAATTAAATGACTCTGATTCTTCTTAATAAACGAAGGGGTCAGATGATCTGTATTTTTCAATAATAATTATTATTATTATAATTTCAATTTAAATCTTGAGACATTCCATTAGATTTCTGCTTAGATCTTCGCATGACATGCTTAAAATTCCCATTATTAATAAAATGTATAATAATAAGACGCATAATCCCTTTTCATTCGTTTTTAATTTGAATAGTTTTCAATATATTATGTTCATACATTTCAGTTACATATAACGAAAATTAATTTTTCTGAGCCAAGTTCAAAAAAGCAAATGTAATTTTATTGTAGTAGATTTGTAAAAAAATGTGTTACGAATTAATTTTATTTTCTCTATTTGTCTTTTCGGATAAGAATTTCAAGCTTGCAGCCAAAAAAACAAGATTTTTTACTTTGCAATTTTCTCGAAAACTAGAAGGCATAGAAACATATGAATTTCAGTGTTTGGCAAGGAATTAATTAAGGCAGTGTTCTTCATCATTCAAATTGAATTCAAATCCCCAGCCTTGTCAAAAATAGTATTGGATATGTTTTTTTTAATTTTTTTTTCAAAATTTTGACTTTGAAATCGATTATTTCAAAAACAATTCACTTAAAGAACTTAAAGAATTTAAAAGCTCAAATTAAAAAAAGTATCATTTATAACTGTAAGTGTACCATTGATTTTTAATATTTTTTTGTTATTTTAAGTAATTTTTAAGAAAATGATTTTTGCGACCAAATGAATTTTTCAGTTGCCAATAAAAAACGCAGTGGCACCTGGTGGCACCCAAATTTGGCCTTCATCGAAAGACAATTTCATAAGGAAAAAGTTTTTAATAGTCTCTAACTGTAGGCAAGTGTAGCTAAAATAATATATACAAAAATATGAAAAAATCAAGCCATTTTTTTCTCTTTTCTCTAAATAATTATATAAAATAATTAACATCTTTAAAATTAATAATTTCTTCGATTTACAATAGACAAACGATGGCTTCTTTACGGAAAAATAAAAGTGTATGAGTCGGCTCAAGCTAAAACAAATTACACAGCTTTAATTTGAGGGTATTTTCACTTCGTTTTTTATACTTTCAACAACTTGTCCCTTTACAAAGCTCTAAAAAGTAAACTACAAGTCCGATTTTAGTGATTCTTTCTGATTTTGATTCAGATTTTATTCTAGAATTTAGAAATACTATTGAAATATTCTCCGAGGAACTTTAAATTTTGGACTTTTTTCCGCAAAATCCCCAGTGTGCGTCGTGTCATAACAAAAACCACTTTTCAGGATTCATTGTAATGTTGATTTTGATTAAAACCTCAGATACAGATGATTTTTATGAAATTCTGAAATTTTTTTAATTTAATTTAATTTAATTTAATCTACAAGTTAACTAACATAAAAGTGCTTTGAGCTGCAAGAGCAAGTATGTGCGGCCCTGTTTTTTTTTTTTTATTTACTACACGATCTTATTAAACTTAAAACAAGACAATTCGGAAAATATTACTTAAACTTCTCAAATATTCTCTGGTTTGATTCGATCTGAACTGCATTGATTTTGTTGAAAACAAGTTTCATTGACAATCACTAATAAAGTACCATTGGTTACCATAGAACCATTTTCTTGGCTTTGTCGTAGGTGATGCAACCGATTTTACATAAAATTTGTATCACCGAAAAAAAAAAATGATAATAACAGCTATCAAATTAACATTTTTCAGTGACAAAAGTCGTCCAACAATTAAAATATCAATTTTGATATTTTATCATATCATTTTCACATTTTTTAATTTCAGATGGGATAGTGAAAATTTCACTTTGACAATTAAAATATCATTTTGACATTTTTTTAAGTTTAAGTGGATAGTGAAAATTTCACTTTGACAATGAAAATATCAATGTTGACTAGATTTTACGTTTTAGTTTATTATAATGAAACCTATTTCTTTCCTTTTCTTTTTTATTATTTTTATTATTAAAAGAATTTTCTTTCTTTTTTCAAAACATTACTGAAAGAGAATATTTTTTACAAAATAATGATCATATTATTTTTTCTATTATAGGTGATATAATTGTTTTGTTATTATCTCCCAAACTATGTGAAGTAAAATCTTAGTGCCGATCAAATTTTATCAGTAAATCATACATTTTACTTCGAAAAAACACAACGCGCCTTTAAATTAGTACATATTAAGAATTTTGTATTTAATATTTTTCAATAATTTGGAATGAGAAATTGATATGAAAAAATGATAATAAAATATCAAAAAAAATTTCCAAAATGTGACATTTAAATATCATACTGATAATAAAAATGTTGTTTTAACATTTTAAATATCATTAAACACATTTTATAGAGCATTTTTGGCTGATATTTAAGAAATGTTAATTTGACATTTAAAAAATGTTAAATTGATATTGGTTTTTTTTTTCGGTGTACAACAGCGTTTTAGGGACCTTAATTTCAATATAAAGAAAAATTTAAAATAAAGTTTTTTTTTTCATTTTAGCAGTGTACCATTTTCTCTATTATTTTTTTTAATTTGTACCTGCATATTATGCATAAACAAATTATTATAACTGCCTATACGGATAGCAATGCCAAAAAAAACACACCAAAGTGGAATGATTTTTTTATAGTTTTTATTTAACATTTAAATCAACTGAAAATCCATACATTGTTCTACTATATGTATATTATCTTCAATTGACAATTTTTTTTTTATCTAAAAATTAATCAAGCTCCAATATCTTGGAACCTTAGCTTTCTACACCCATTAGGAGTGCCTACCACCGCTCCTGTGTTTTAAATTATTTAAAATTTATTTAAAAACGTGTCAACAACTTAATTTCAATAGGGATTGCCTAAACCTTAAATCTGAAGCAAACAAAAAAAATGCCATATCATATGTCACCTTGTTTATATTCGACAGTTCGATTGACATTCAAAATTATCTATTGACAATTTGCAACCAAAAATATTAATATATTCAAACTCAATTTGAGGTTTTATTCGAAAAACCATTCAAACAGCAATAAATGTTCCATACAAGAGTCGTTAAGTATAAACGTTAAGATCCCTTATCGTGTGCCTCGATGACATCAGACCCATCAACTGTCATCGGTGATGAGCACAGAATTTTGTGGATTTTTATTCTTAATTTAAATATATACCGAAGCTGAATAGAATTAAAGTTTTTCGTTTTGGAAATTTGAATTTTCAATCAAACTGAAGCCCATCAGACCTTAGAACCCAGTCACAGCAGCATCCAGTTAGGAGTCAAAGAAATCAGAGTTTGTTAATAAAACCACGTTTGATGGCCGTTTTCGATTGGAACTGTCGATAAGAGTGTGAAAATACGATATAGCTCCCCGCGTGTTTATATTATCGTTGAAGCCCCATCGCTTGAATATCATTTTTTTGGTCAAGTTCAATTTGTTTATGTTACGCCTTAGACTATCATGTAATTAGTTGACATCTCGATTCTGGATTGGAACAATCATCAAAAACTTGTTTGCATCTTCAGTGACATTATATGGCGATATGGTGTGTCATGGGCCCATAATTTTGGGCTTAATTTCCATCGCACCGAAAAAGTGTTTGGGCTTTTATTTTTTGAAACATAATGAAAATTAAACCATTGGCTTAAAGAAGAAGAGCAGAATAAATAAATGTTTGGTAGTTATTAACAAGTTTTGTTGAAATTTAATCACCAAATTAACGAAAACTCTTAATCGCGATGGATTTATTTGGTTTAATGGTAATAAAAATAAATAAAACAAAATAGAAAAAAAGCAGCACGTCCCGTGGGGAATCAATATGAATGGAATTGGAATAATTAAGTTGGAACCTTTTGAAACGGAATAAGAGAAAAGGGTTTGAAGTGTTTTAAGAAATAATTTGGAGAAGATGAATGGATGTAAATTAATTAGTCATTTAATATGCTCCATGTTCTGTGTTTGTAGAACTTTTTCTAAGAATTTGGAATTTATTTATAATGAAAGGAATTTTGAACTGTTTCATTAGGTTTCTGGTTGATAGAGTTGTTATAGTTATTTATTTCATTCCATGGAAGTTGAAGAGTCTAGTCGTCGTTTTGACTTTTTCAGAGAAATTTTAGAAACATTTACAGGATTACCGCATTCATGGCGATTCGATTAAATTAATATTTGATTGTTATAAGAAAAGAATTATGATATAAGTTCCAACTAAAGTTCGGATAATGTGTACTTAGCTTAGAAATCAACGGTCCGGATAAGTAAATTTGTTTGATTTTCAATTGAATCTGGTAGCTGTTGGAAAATGAGCCAGCAGAGGGCTCTTATAAGTTGTGTATGCTAAAGAGCGATTTTTAAAGAGCAGTGATAGCAGAGAGCAGCATTATGAAAAGAGAAACTATTACCTAATAGCTGCTATTTAATCAGTCTTTAAATAGCAGATAATGTCACCAGTAAATCTTTAAATTTCTTTCTTACTTGAAATAAAGATTGAAATTATGAAATACAAAATAAATTAAATGAAAGTGATCATTTTCGATATTTTTAATAAGAAATAACTCCTTGAATGCATGTAGTGAAACAATGGTAGATATTTCAAATTGGTCGATGATGGAGAATTCCAAAAAAGTGGGTCTGGCAATTCCGTCCGTGCGTCTGTACGTCCATCTGAACACATTTCCACAGCCTAAACGGGTGGACGGATTTTCTTCAAATTTGGTACAGATGATTTTTATTGAATTCTGAAAGTTGTTTTTTTTTTTTTTTTGCTTTTTTTTTTATCTCGCTTAGAAAGTGTACAAAAATTAGAAAGAATACAAAAACCATTGAAACATTAAGGAGCCGAGAATATTTTCTGAGCAGTGAAGTTACAAGGAATAGATAGCAGTTATACTTATAAAAGCAGTGAAATTTTAAAGAGACTTGATCGCGTCATGTTCATCATGTTCATGTGGAAGAAAAGAGTGATTGAAAGCGGTTATCGCAATAGCAGCCTCAGCTCTAACTTTTATACATTTTTTCAGAACGGAATGTACACTTTTTCAGTATTCTTCAATTCTACGAAGACCATTCTACCTTTTTCATCTTAAGAGAAGCATTTCCAGACAATCGCACATTTTCAGTTTTGGGAGACATCCGTAAAATACATTCAGAGCTCAGTTTTTGCTATAATTCTCTTCTCGTAAAGATCCTCCCATCTCTAACATGCAAATTTCGATTCCTTGGAAAAGATAAAACTTTTTAACATGAATTGAGTTCATGTTGAATCAGCTTGATCAGCGGCTTGATAGCTTAAACCCAGATTTCACATTTTAATTCACTGATTTTGACAAAGGTCATTTTTAAGGTCTACTACCGAGTCCGAAAATTATTTCAGTTCAGTTTTCACTGCTTTCACCAGCCAAATCGCTTACTAACTACTCTTAGAAGTCTAACGAAAAACACGGCTAATGGCAACCTTTTCACCAATATGGCAGAATTTACTGAGACCAATAGAAGTGGAAACTCAAATAAAAAAAAAAAACCGTTTGACCAATTTCTTGGCTAAATTTAACGGTAACTGCGGCGTATGTGTAACTTTTTTGTTGCAAAAGTTTTAAGACCATTTTCTGAGAACTGAAATTATTTAGTTGGCAGTCAAAATTGATTTTTTCAGACTTTTCAAAGTTAGGGCGACATTGAAAATACTTTTCCATAAGTCTCGTCGGTTAACTCCAATAACAAAGATATAGTAAATTGTCGTGACGATCTTTGACAAACTTGGGGTTGAAGAGCAGTTGTATTGTCAAGAGGCAGCATTGAATTTATATTATTAATACTTTTTTCTGATTTTCATTCGGGGACTGTATTCGTTTTTTTTGAAAAAATAAAACGACTCTCAAGAGTTCCTTAAAATCCCAAAATTTGTATGAATTTGTTATTGTATACCTACTTCAAATACCGACAAAACCCAATTGAAAAACCTTAATAGCCACTAAATCGATTACCAAAAAAAAAAGCATTTTAACAGTTTTTCAACTGAGTTTTTGAATTCTATATAGCATACCCTTTAACCCTTATTCAAAAATCAATATTCAACCAATTATCCCTTTGTTTTGTTAGTTTCCCATCGAACTCTCATACAACATTGTTCCACATCCGATATAATAACTTTCAATATTCCATCCATCCGATTGACCGAACCGAGAATGATCTGGATAAAAATTCCAAAAAAAAACCATCATCGTCCCCCAACAAAAAAAAGACACCACAAACACCCAATCTGACCATATTCGATTATCGACTTGGAATATTAAATGTAATGGTGGGTCGGAGTCGTTTACGGTTGCACAGCTCACTCATTTATTTAGATTTTGAAAGTCCCCAGATGCCCATATCTGTGAAGTGTACACACAAATGTATTCCATATATTGCCAACAACAACCAATTCACACCTTTTTTCTGGGACAAAACCAAAAGGCAGCACAGAGCATCATCACCACCATCGACCAAAAAGACTCTATCTCTCGACACGATGGACACAACAAGGTCTCCTGATTCACTCGTTACCTGGGCGTATATGGTAAAATGGATCTAAATTTCCCCCACGATTACCTTTTGGCTGCTTGGCGGAATGTGTCTCCGAGATTGAGTTTGAACTGGACCTGGACCTCGCTTTGTTGGTCCTCGCGGTCCTCCCCGAGGTTGATCCCTATTTACACTCCTCGGTGCGACGTCTTCTTTATCTCACACCTCGACTGATATAGAGGTGCGAATTTTCTGCTGCGTACCCGTGCATCGCGGAGGGAAAAAGACGGAACTCTCTAAGAGTCTTCACACCTTTTTGGCGGAGATGGCCGAAAAGCTGCAGCAGCGACGCAAAAGGGGCAATCTAAATATCTTAATCCGAGCATTTTTCCAGACCTCTGCGTGATTTAATTCTTTTAAAGTTTGTTAGCACTTGGATGGGTGATGCTGTGAGCTTCTTGATGGAATCGCCGATTAGGACTCCATAAACCGACAAAAACATGACGTGAATTGAATACGTCGCCGTCGTCGGTCGTCCGACACTGGTGCACTCTCCATTCGCGATGGGGTGACGCGGCGGTGACAAGGTGGCTACTTGTTGTTGGTCGTGTTTGGTTCGGGAAGGGAACTCATTTCGGGCTCGTTAGCTGCCTGGAAGTGTGGTGTTTGCTGTTGTGCTGCTGCCCGATCAATGCTGTACGCGCGATGTGCTGCCGTTAAAGTGGATCACGACACCAAGCGAAGTTAATCTTTTGTTTAACAAGGAGCGTTGTCGGTTTTCCTCTTCGTCTTATTGCCATCATCGTTGAAGTCGTATATAGTCGGCTAGTCCCTTTGGCTCTTGGATTTAGATTCGGATACCAGCAGCAGCATCGTCGTTGTGTCTGCCTCTGTTTCTGCTTCAGTTACTGCCTGGAGGTTGGCTTGCCCTTCGCCAAGAGTATAGTGATATGGTGACGATGTGAGCTCAAGATGACGCGAATGACAATGACAGTCGGATGGACCTGGTATTGCTCGCCGTGCACTCGACTATCGCCTCCGTGTGGGTAACAAAGTGGTATTTCTTTTTGCGGCTTTATGGTAGTTTCGAGGATGGATTTCGTCTTCTTAGTCGTCTTTGTTGTTGTTACTAAAAAGAAAAGACCAAGAGGAATTCCCTTAACAAATTGTCGTTGAATCTGTTTTGCCTTGGTTAATCCGTTTTAAATTTAAAATTCGGGATGATCGCTTAAGGTTCGGTAGCGGTAAGACAGAGGTAAGAAGAAAGATTTGTTCCTTTAACATTTATCTCACAAAAGACGATGATGGTGCAAGCCACTTGGGGAAACATACCTTTAAATGCATTGAATTCGATGAACGCTTGTCTTATTGCTCGACTGGAATGTTGTTTTCCAAAGATCCAAAAGGGATTCTAGAAGATTTTGTTTAGTTGTGTCGTTTGAGGGGTTTTTTGATTGTTTTTTTTGGTCATTGAAATAGATTCGCTATCTGCTAATTGATCAATTGGTCAGCTTATTGCAAACATGTAGGAGAGCTATGTCCTCGTGCTTTGGTGAAATTTGTTTTCTCATTTTTTTCTGTTTGAATTTAAAAGTCACGCTGATGAAAAATGTTTGCATTAGGTACATTTGTCGTTGCTTGGGATAAGATATTTTTGTATATTATGAAGACAATAAAATAGTTGTTTTTTTTTATTAATTGTTGTGTCTTATTGTAGGAAGGGATCGGGTCAAAATTCTGACATTCTGCTTTTTTCAAGAAAATTCCGTTTTTCGATATTCTGCTTTTTTCTTATTCAATTTTTTGAATATTAATTCATTAATTGAAAAACTTTCAATAATTATTTTCCGAAGAAGATATCTATAAAATAACCTTTTCTCAGTTTTTAATTTTATTGATTTATCAAAAAAATAAATGAAATAAGGCCCTCAACTTGTTTTGAACTTTTTTAGAAAAATGAAATAAGACCCCAATTTTTCTTTTTCATAATTAATTTACTATTGGTTATGAAATATCACCCCAAACCAACAAAACCATCTTTATGGACGGAACTTTTAAAATTGTTCCTCAAGGATGTTTCAAACAAACTCCATCAGGGAGTAACAGAATAGCTGCAAGAAATTGCGCGATTTTTTCAGCTATTCTGTTATTTAATAATGCTTTTCAATGTAAAGATATTGCTGCAAACCAACAGGGAGTCCACAATATGCGGTACTTTGCCAATTCTTAGTCCTTAATAAGCGGAATTTTGCAACAGTTTTTTTTGAAAGATAATTTAGTATTGCATTTTTATGTAAATTATGAAATATGAAATAAAGCCCCAAATTGTTTTTAAAATAAAATGAAAGTAAGCCCCAAAATAAGTGTTGGGGTCTAATTTCATGGGGGCCTTATTTCGTAATGAAATTATGCCTCAAAAACAAAATGAAAAAAGGCCCCAAAAAATGAAATAACACCCCAAAATTTGAGAAATTTCGTTGTTGTTGTTTTGTGTGTATTTTTTTGGGGATTTATTTCATTTTTTTTATTGGGGCCTTATTTCCTGGGGCCTAATTTCGCGGAGCCGATTTTCTTTCTAAATTAAATGGATTCCTTTATAGACCAGTGCCGAAGCCTTCAAAAACATTAAAAAGTAAGAAAAAATCATAGTAGGATGACACCCATTGGAAATGGAGGTGAATATGATAGAAATTAAAGGAAAAATAAATTACGGGCGAGCCGCGTTTTAGATTTTATGTTACATTGATAAATCTATTGGTTATTGAGTAATTAAAGTGTTAATTTTAATAAATAGGCCAAAATTGTTAATAATGATAAACATTTTTTTTTTCGAATTTAAGCTTTTTTCATTTTTTGCATTTTCCGAGAATATGTACTATGGTATACTAATGTAAATTTATGTTTATACCATCAGAAAGAAGAGATATTAACGAACAAATTACCCACCGATTTTTTTGAAAAAAAACTGATACATATTTTGACACGTGAATTTTTGATTGAAAATTAGGGTGTTTTTTTGATATTAAGTCAAAACAAGGTTAAAAAATTAATATTTTAAATCAAATAAATTACTGTGTATTTGAGACATAAGAAGGTTTTCACCAAATTTCGTAGAAAAAAATATCTTTTTGAAAAAGATAAAAATAAAAAACCAAAAACTCGGTTTTTTGAATTTTTTATATAAATTTTGAGGTTATGTGAAAAAATTGTTTTACATAAGTTGTAGATCTTTTTATTACCTACAACTTTTCCATACAACTTTTTTCCATAGAACTTGTAGTTTTGCCGGAAATTGAGATATGTATACCATTTTTTTAATATTAAAAGCTCAACCGACCCACTTCCCGAACTCGGCTCGTCCGTAATTTATTTTTCCTTTAATTTTTATCATATTCACCTCCTTTTCCAATGGGTTTCATCCTACTATGATTTTTTTTGGTTTCAAAAATTATCGACCCTGGTCTATTTAAATTAAACAAGAAATCTAAAATTTTTCTATATTTTAACCTAAACAGATTACCTAGATATATATTTTAAGCAATTTTTTTTCTCCCTGTAGACGATGTTTACACAGTAGACTCACTCAACCATATGTCGACGTCAGTGCACCCCTCCTTATAGTACCGTTTAAACGCAAGAAATTATCATAACTTCGATATTTTCCTCGCTCTCAAATAATATTAAAAATTTCAATTTCAAACTTACAATTATAATCCAAACATTTTTTAAAACTTTTAAAAATAATGCCGCTTTGTTTTTTTTAGCCAAAATATCATACAAACATACGGTACCTAGTGTGAAATGACCTAAAAAATTGGACTTTTTTGATACCTGAAGAGTCTCCAGTACAGTGTGAATATCAGTATTCTAAGGTGGAGAATTAGCTCAAGGTATTTAACAAAAACTTTTTTAATTTCTGTTTCGCTTGAGTTATCCAATCAAAAAAGTTAACTTTGCTCTGTTGAATTGGAATTATTTTGGTTCTTATAGTTTTGGGCATTTTTACAACTGGAATCGGACTCAGATTTGCTTATCTATCTCACCATGATAGCTCACAAATTTTCTTGTAGAAATTTGTAGTCACCTAGAACAAAATGAAACGTTATTCGTTTTGTTGATTGGGAGATTGACAATTTTTTTTTGATGATGAAGCTCCTCTGAAGTTTCCTAATACTCTTTCATCCGCTAAACTTGGGCTGCAAAACACAGAATTGGTCAACAAATATAATATGTATGTGCCTTTTAGAAAAAAAAACTTTCTCCATTAAGCTTCTATTTTGAACAAAAAAAAAAATACAACTTTTTCGTCAGCTAATTTCGGTCTTATATTAGTTCTAAGCGTAACTTTTAACAACAAACAAACTGTTGAAGCTATAGAAATGAAGTTTATGCAGTTTAAAGCATTCAGAAAGCTACAAATTCTAATGTCAGCTGAACTTAATTTTTTTAATACATAGGTTCAGAATTTTGTCCGGCAACGGCAACTTGAAAATTCAATAGGGGTTGGGGTCGAAATTCTGTATGGGCCAAAATTCGGATTCCAAAATTCTGTATTCCAAAATTCTGTATTTTAAAATTCTGTAAATTCAAAATTCTGTATTTTAAAATTCTGTAAATTCAAAATTCTGTATTCTAAAATTCTGTAAACACAAAATTCTGGATTTCAAAATTCTGTATTCCAAAATTCTGTACTCCAAAATTCTGTAAATGATAAAAGAAAAATTGTTTTGATAATGAAAAAAGTGCGCACTTTTTTCATTATCAAAACAATTTTTCTTTTATCATTTACAGAATTTTGGAGTACAGAATTTTGATATTTTCTATGCAGAACCTTGAAGCAGTTTGCGTTCGCCAGCTTAAGTTAAGTGTTATGAGTTAATCGTGATGAATATAAAATGAATTCAGAAAAATGGAAAATATTAAATTATTAAAACCTAATAAAGGAAAGGATAAATTGTGTGTCGATGGTTTTATGTTTAATAACGAAGACAAAAATTTTGGAAAATAGGGTACTTAACTCAAATTAGTCATGCACTTAATAACTCCATTCGAATTTTGTCGAAAAAAATTGAATTTTTTGAGAAAAATGAAATTCAAGCCAGCAGAACATGAAAATCTCGGAAAACTTATCTGAAAATGGAGCGCTTAATTCAAATTAGTCGAATATTCAATTATTTATGTCCAATTTTTTTTCGAAAAAGTGGAATTTTTTGAAAAAAAAAACAAATTCAAGTTAGTAGAACATGAAAATATTTTTTTTTAATGGAAAATCTCGGAAGTTTTTTCGAAAATTTGGTACTTAACTCAAAGCACTTAATTATTCAAGATAATTTCAAAAAACAATTTTTTTTCGAAGATCACAGAAAAAAAATCATTTTTGTAAAAAATTTTTTTTTTTTTGAATTTTTGTTTGGCACCTAAATATTAAACCAAACCCGAATTTTTTACGAACAATTTAAGGCATTTTCTAGTAATTGCTCTGCTAACTTTAAATCGAGTTAGCAGAACATTAAGTTTTTCCAAAAGTAGGGGAGCACTTGAGGGACATGTTTTAATGTAGAGATTTAAAATTACAGAATTTTTAAAAGCAGAATAATGGATTTGCAGAATTTTGAAAAACAGAATTTTGGATTTACAGAATTTTGAAATACAGAATAATAGAAAAGCAGAATAATGGAATACAGAATTATGTTCATACAGAATTTTTTCTTCAGATACAGAATTTTGGTCATACAGAATTTTGGAATACAGAATTACGACCCGTTCCCTTCAATAGCTCAAAAAACCATGCGAGTTTATATTTTTGGTTTGTTGTAGCATTTATTTGATACAATTTATTGATACAATTTCTTAGATAATTTTTTTTTTTTCACTATCACCAAAAACTGTCCGCAAAGTAAGGGTATCTAAATAATTCATTTTCAAACAAATTCAATATTTCTTTTATGCAAATAGCTATGATTCATAAGACATCATGCAAATGTATCGATTCCAAGTTTGACCTGTATTTGAATGATTCACAAAACATAAATAATAATAAATTAATTCATAATGATAATTAGATGATAAATTCATATTTTAACTTTCATTCTTCGAAACTGCAAATATTTTCTTTCAAAAATTACTAAAACAAATCCAGTCTAACCTCCATTCACTAATATTAATAAGTCTACCAGCCCCATAAACTTTTCATACATAACAAACAACGATAAAATAAAAATAAAAATATGAACATCATCATCACATAATTCTTTCGATTATATTGAGCACACAAAAGCTAGTTTCCATCAATAAACAAGCTTAAAATAAACTCGATGAAAAAGCTGTTAGATATTCTCAGTCAAAAATTAAGCCACTAATGAAATTAAATTTCCATATTGATGTACAGTTTTGTATAATGTAAAGCGTTTTTTGATTAACGAATTATTATGAATAAGTAGCAGAAGAGGTAAAAAGGTATACCTTCAAACGTGTTCGAGTTCGAAAATTTATGCAAAACATCAGCTTATTAACGCCAATCCAATTTAAGTCTTGCCAACTCATAATTTTGTGGTATAACTTATGGAAATTGACATCACAAAAAATAAAGAAGAAGAATAGACGAAACCCATTTCTGACAACAATATACACAAAAGCTCACAACTCACAAAAGTCACAAAATCCAGTCTAGAGAGAACCTATAATCCGCTTTAGATTAAGAGATTCGGAATCATTGGTTTTTTGAAATTTCGATTTTATTACCCGAGAATTCCAATAAATAAAGCCATCATATATGGCATTGGTTTTGTATTGTTTCCAAAGTTTAGAGTCGGGCGCAATAAAAACCCAAGGAAATGGAAATACAAAAAAAACTCGATTTTGAAAACAATGTGGCAACGAAAATTGGAAAAATTGGAAAATATTAGAAACTGCCACCTGGGGAGTGATTTTTGTCGCATCAATTATTTTCAATTGCCATCTTCCAATAAATGAATGTGTTCGTTTTGGAGCATAGAATTGAGTTGAATGGTTGCGACGGAGCCTTCCATCAATATATTTGTTGGCCTCATCAGCGCCTCAAACTCAAAAGGTGTTTTGGGAATATCGTTTCTGTGTTAGGTTGACTTTAAAAAAAAATAGAAGACAAATTTACGACTTTTTTTTTTTTTTTTCTTTAAAATCAAAAGGTGGAGTATTGTGTTTTATTGATGTTTTATTGCCTCGACTCTATCAATGGTTGGAAAATTGGAAAAAGTGGGATGTGTAGTTTATTGAGTGGCGTTTACAGTTCTGTCAGTTTGTAAAGTGTAGAGTGTGGTTTTATATAGGTTTACACAATTTTATGTTCAGATATTTATTGTTTGGCTGCGATTATAGTTAAAGTGAGAAAATCGTTTCAAATTTGTGTTAACTGGTAATTTGATGCGCAGCGATTATATGTGGGGAATGAAATACGATCACCATAGTTAAAAATTAGTCCCATTGGAATCTAAGATGTAATTGAGAAAAAAGGTTATCTTGACAGAAAATAGTCAAATATTTAAAACAAACATTGAAGAAAGACTCAACTTTAGTTTATTTGCAGGATTTCTTTTGTATTGTAAATGTGGTTAGGTCAACATACGCAAAAACAGAAATTTGCTGAAGGAAGCTTTTTGGCGGAAAATCAACCTGGAGATACCCCCGATCTTTTAGTCTTAACCGTGCGTTAGGATTGTTCTAATGGTATCGTTGAAACGAACCTAATTTCTTGATGAACTCTTAAAAAGCCTAAATGAACCTAGTTCCGAAAAATGTGAAAACTGTGAAGCATTTAAGAATTGGTAATTGGGCTGCTGCACAGTGTGTCGTCCCCTTATGATAATTAAATTTTTTTTTTTGTTAAAAATTAATATTTTTGCTATTAAAATATAATTTAGAAGTGTCAACTCATATGAAAAGATATTTATCTTAGAAAATAACCCAGGTTATGTATTCAAAAAAAGCTCCGAAACATAAGTACCTCGGAAATCGAAAATATTTTGAGGAATTTATGGGAATCTTTGAGAGTTTGGTAATTGTTTGAAAAATTTTGTTAATGTTATTTTGTTTATTTGAGTGTTGTTGTAAAACGTATAACAAAAAAAAATTAAATTTATAAAATTATATATGAGTTATTAAAATTTCTTTGATAAATGGCCAAAAAAAAAAATTTATTTTTAAACTTAATTTAAAAAAATATATATAAAATCATATCGATAATTTTTTTATATTATTTTGCCTTAAGCCTATACTTAATATTGGCAAAGTTTGGTCTGCTTCTGTTTGCGATTACCAGAGATATTCACATTTATGTGCTACGAGTCAAGTACTCAAAATAATTCATTTTTTGAGAAACATCTTCAAGATGATCACAAAAATGAAAAAATCGATGTTTTTAATAATTTTTAGCCATGCACAAGTAACAAAAAGCTGTTTATGTAATTAAAAATATTTTAAATATTGTTTTCAACAAGAAAAAAATTATATTTTTCTGTATACTAAATTTTTAATATAATTACGCTCTACTGTGTATTATAGCGTATTTACCAACCTCGCCGATATAAGAATTTACGAAAATGCAAATGAAACGTTATTTCAAAATTTGAAAGCGATTGACAAAAAACTATTCGAGATTTGCTATGAAACGCAAATAAACATACGATTTTTTTGTATAGACAAAACAAGTTGACTTTCAACTTAAGATTTCTCAAGGTAGAAAAAAAGATTTAAACGGGATTTAAAAGAAAACATTTAGTTCTTTTAGAAACTGTCACAAATTTATTTAAAATAAATCACCACGTTCAAGAACATAACCTCAAAAACGACATTTCAGATTTTCTAACGGGAATATTTCAAAAACGTGATGTGATAGAATTTTTTTGACTTCGGATTCGAGTTCAGCACACCAAAAACCTTACGAAAAGTATATTTTTGTTTATATATAAAAAAAAAATTAATTTTGCTCACAAGTGGCTTCTTCAATAAATGTTAATTTCATAAATTATACTAAAAAAAAAAGTAATAGGTTGTTTAATTTGTTAATTTGTAATTTTTTTTTCTATTCCTGCCATAAAAACACAAAAAAAGATATTAAAACTCCAAAAACTTAGCTGCAAGTATTTATGATAAACTTTTGTATGGGCTCGACACACTGTGTGCTGGTTGCAAAAAAGTGTTCAAAATCTTGGAAGCCTCTAGTTGGATGCTAAAAGCCCGGAATTGAGCACGTCGGATTACTGTCCTTATTATTAATGAAAAAACAGTAAGCTCGCTATATGTGATGGGAATGTTAGATTTTAACGCCAAATTTGCTGTTTAAGTTAGCATGAGAATTCTGAACGTAAAGAAAATTTTAGCAACACTTACTTCATTCAAGACGTGCAACTTATTGAGGTATCTGATGACAGATAAATTAAAACCAGTAATCACACTGAAATTGGTTAAAAACTAGAACAGTACTTTTTGCAAAGAACTGCCCAAGTAACAATTTGGCTTGCATTAGGTCCAATTTCTTCGATTTGACAAGCTATAGTTTGCATAGGTTTCGTTTAAGGCTTAATTACGAAAGTCAACCATTTTGGAAAGAAAGAAGGTCTGCTTAAGACTACCTAGAAGTGTTTAGAGGAGGCCTTTCAAATTTTAGTTAAAGAAGGCCTTCTTAAGACCTTTTTGAACCGTTCTAAGGAAGTCTCGTATTTTGAAGTGACAGAAGGCTTCTATAAGCCCTGTTCCAAGAAGTTCTTTTAAATATGCAATGCTTTTATCTTTTAAGTATGCAATGTTTTTTCTTAAAAGTATGCAATTTTTCTAGTAGTGTTTCGTTGTTTTGTAAAAAGGCCTGCATTATGCAAGTTAAATTGTTACTTGGGTGAGGCTCTACTTTCATGGTAAAAAATTGGAGTGTGCTGTGAAAAATTATATTCGGTGCTGAGAAAATTAGTACAGTGAAATAAGATACAAAAATAGAATCCCGAAAATCCAAAACTCCAAAAACTTACAATGTTTCTGGGTTTTCGGGATTTTTTGGGATTTAAGATTTGTTGGAATTCGGGTTTTGTGGATTTTTGATTCTAGTGATTTTGGATTTTCGGAATACTTATCTGTTTTCGGGATTTTGACACCAACCCAAAATTAAAAAAAAAAAAAATAAAACTTTCTTTGCAAAAGTCTAAAGCAAAAAAAAAAAAAAATCATCATTTTTAGCAAAAAAACAAAACCGACTTCCGGGGATCAAAACTGGGTTTTATGGTTTTTAAATAGTTCCTATGGCTAAAAATGAACCAGCTTTCCAATACAAAAAGAATTATCAAAATTGGTTCACTCAGTCCAAAGTTATGCGGTAGCAAACATTAAAAAAAAAAAAATACAGACGAATTGAATACCTCCTCCTTTTTGGAAGTCGGTAAAAAACAAATTGGAATATTCTTCCTCCCCACGTGCTTCCCCCTTTCACCACGATTAATTTTGTTAATCATTTTTTTTTTTAAATTCCTTTTGTTGATGAGAAAAAAGTGTGCGAACGAAAAAAAGTACGTACATTTTTTTTTAATCGAAGCATTAAAAATGTGAATTTTTAGGAATGGTATTCTTTTCTGTAAGTTGGGAAGAAATAGTGTGTGATTCCTTAAAGTGAGCACAAAAAATATCACACAAGAAACTTATAACTTCCTTTTTATTTTTCTAGTGACTTTTTGTAGCCCAAAGATATGAAATGCTTAAAATTATAAATTGAACATTTGTTCCCTTTCCGACCATTTGGAATCAAAGTATTTTCAAAAACGGTAAACGGCTGATTTAGGAATTCCTAAAAATTATAAATGTTTTCATCTTTAGAACATTGCATTTAAAATTTGAAGCACAGAATAAAAAAAATTTAATCAAGAACTTAGCAAAAAAGAAATGAATTTTATCGAGCAAAAACTATACCAGACAAAAAAAAAATTACTTTTCCTCGTTGACGTTTCAATTCTGATCAAGTGCTCAGCAAGCACGTCACTTGGCAACATCCTGATTTTTATTCAAGCCAAGCACACAGAATCGTCCATCATTAAATCAACGAAATAATTGTCTGCCCGTTATTATAGAGTTAATAAACCGCCAGAAGATTGCAGACAAATCGCTATCGATTTGGATAAATTGTAAAATTGTTTTAACTATGTTAAATTGGCAGCTTTGTTTGCCAATGAAAAATGAAAGATCGAAGTTTTAAAAAGTAAAAAAATTCATTTTTCCATCACATTGAGTTAGATTCAAGAGTATCTGAGAATTTTAACCAATTGCAAAGGTATATTAAGCAAAGGCAATTTTCTTTATTGACTACAAAGACAAAAATTTTACAATTATTAAAAACAAATTTTGAAAAAGTAATGCATTTTTCGAACTGAAATACAGCTCATCATCAGCTCGATTTATATTTAAGGCAAAACCCATATTTGCAAAACTATTTTAGTTTCCCATTTTTGAATATTAATCCTTTATTCAGAAAAAAATATTAAATCAAAAAATTTTAATTCAAGTTCGCAGATCAGCTCTTTCGTTTCAAGTTAATATAAGAGTGACATCCTTGTTTCAGAGATCTAAATTTTTCGGATTAGGATTATTTTTAAGAGAGCACGTAGCTGAAGACCTACAGTCTACCATTAGTAAAATATTTAGTATTCGGAGTTATTATCCAGCCGCGAAAATAGTTGCCACCACAGTGCATTTTAAGAGGTATCATTCGTATTTCGTTGATGTTAATATTTGTCAAGTCTCTTTTTCTTTTAACACTTCTCCATTATTCAATCCCTTTGTTGTCATATTTTGCTAAAAGTATTTAAAAACAATCAAAAAACAAAATCCTTAATAGGATTTGTTTAAAAAAAGTAAATATTTTGAATTCCCTTGGTTGGACATTGAAATAGACTTTCCTTCTAAAAACATTCCTTCAAAGTACCATGACAGATTTTTAATTCTCAAAATTTATTAAACATCATAGATATTTTAATCTCACTCTTTCCATCTTTAAAAATGCAATTAAAATAAATGATAAAAACAAACATAACTCTTCCACCAAGAATATCAATAAGAATAAGAAATTCATAAAGTCATATTATATAAAAAATCCATGTGCATTAAACCTTCGTCATAATAATAATTTGTGCCTCATAGACCTCAACAATTAATCAAAAGTCACAAAGTTATACCTACGTTTATTTAAAATTCAAGAGATGCGTGCTTCCAATATTCTTCGTTCAAAAGTCTTGCATTTTTACGTCGCTCATATTCGTACCCGTCCATCATCGCATGCAACGGCAATCCAAAGCCAAAACACAAATTGCCACTGCTGCCACCAGTTGCAGCAGTTGCAGCCACATCGCGTCACAACAACAATTAGATGTACTTAGCATTTTTAAGAAATTAATCATGTCCCTTAATCGGAATCCAAATGAGACGATATCGTGGAAATTATTAAATTTCACATGAAATGAATAATTTTTTCCGGTGGTTTCTTGTGTTTGCGTCCCTCTAATCTACCATTGCCTTAACCATCATGATGGTCAGCCTTAATTCGTATTAAAAATGTTAAATTGATTTCAAACAAAAAGAAACAATGATCACGTATTGGGACGCATGAGACGATGATGATGGGGACGTCACATAGATTTAGATTTAAATCGTGTGTCCTAGACCCTCGAACCTAGATGTAGGACTTTACGTTGGAGGAGGATTGAGGACAGACCCTTCTGTCTTTTTACCTGATGGGCAATCGTTCGTGTGTCTCTCAAATGGCTGACTTGACTGGTTGGGTTATAGAGGGTGCAAATATCTGGGCACATTTTATGAGCATTTAAGATCGTTGTCTATCACACGGATTTCCAGAGTGGAGGCCTCCATTAGATGACAGATCGATAAGACGAGTATATGAATGGTATATGGCGCGACGAACATGTCTAATTCGTTGGAATCACAGGGAAGGGGCACAGCGATTTATTTAGCTTCTTGGTGTTAATTTTTGAGAATTGTTATAAAGGTTTTTTGTTGAGGAGGAAGTTGAGGTACATACTTCGAAATTGTTCAGTTAATTGGGATCTTTTTGTTCGAGTAAATATACGTGATTTGATTGGATTAAGAGATTTCTGAATGAATTGTCAAGATGCATTTTTCATTCATAGACTGGATTTCAGTACACCATTGTCATTTTGGTCGTGATGGCTTTTAATGAGAATTTTGGAAACAATTTCAAGTGTGATTAATAATGAATTTTTATTTTTCAAGAGTAGAGCAGGTCGATTGCGTGATGTTGATATGGCGTTACGATTACACCATTTTCTGAGTAATTTTCATTTGTCAATTTCGTTGATATGAAATTTGTTTTGAAATTAAGATGTTTTCAATTGGTATTCTCTTTTTTTTTGTTAAGGATTCTAAGAATAGTAACATCATTGATGAAAGGCCTTTATAAACAATTTGTAAGTGAAATAAGTATGTTAAGTGTCTTCAGTAATGCTTTTTTTAGATGTTTTGAAGAACTTTTTTTGTTTTCCATAAAATATGAAATTAAATGCAAAATTGTATTTCAAGGACTTGTTCTTATGGTTAGGATTTTATTTTAACATACAAATGAACAAACTGAGAGTTCCAAGGATTTACTACTTGGATTATGAAATATTGGCGTTCAGGTGATAGAACAAAAATCATGATTCAACCAGAATTTGAGATTGCAGTAATTAAAATCGTTCATAAATATAATCAGCTTTATATGTTAAGGGAAATTGCTGTATTTTATTGTTTTATATTTAAATATGTTGAAATGAGGTCATATTTTTATAGCGAAAATATAATGTATACAATGAATTTAATATATTTTAAGAGGGCATAGATTTTCATATACAAAACTGCTTGAGTAATAAATTGACCTTCCCTACTAACAATTTTGCTTCTATAATGCTTTACAGAAGCAACAATAGCATCTGTAAAGCTTTATAGAACCAAAATTGTTTGTCGGGTTATGTCGGTCGGATCATCAAATACTGAATAATTTTTCAAAATAATTAAAGCCTTTAACCATCTGCATATTGTACCAAATTTCAAATAAAAATTTAAAAGCACTTATTCACAAAAAAATATTTTAGATCATTAAGAAATTTTTTTTTCAACAATGCATACAAAAATTTAAAAATTTATTTTAAAAACTGTAAAATAAATGAATTTTTTTTTATTCCATATAATTAACACTGAAAATGCTACCTGTTGCAGCCATAATTTATCTCTTCTTTATGATACCATTATTTTCATAATACATAAAGTAAAACATGCATTTCAAATCCGAAGTGCACATTTTGGGGGAAATAGACCCGTATAAAGTTCGAAAATGTTATTTTTTTTGGCGGGCGTTGAATTGCCAATGGCAATGGGGAGGATAAATTATATTTATTTTTTACCTTCATTTAGAATTTCCTCTTAAAATAATAAAATTTTAAATAGTCGTTAATTTACTTTACGAATAAATAAACAACTGAATTTCCATTAAACGTTGCCCTATCTAACTTGCTCAGGTTCACCTACTCCTAATTTTCAGAATTTTTTTTTGCATCTAAGACATTTTGAATCACTCCACAGGTTGAGTACGTACTTTCGAATATTGCTTTTGTGACTTATTAGTTGTTGCTTTTTAAAATCAACTTTTCCAATGAATACATATTTAAAAAAAATAAAAGGCCAAAGCTCAAAGAAAACCTTTTTCTTTAAATAAGAACAATTAATAGTTAAGCAAAATGAGAATAAAGAATATCCTACAAATTGGTTTTAATAAACAAAACATCGATAAAACAACAGGAATTACGTTTTCAAATCTCAAAATTTCAAAATCAAAATTTAAAGTAATGAAAATTGCTTGATTCTATATACCGTGGCAATTTTTCTCCATAAATCGATTCTTATGTAAAAATTATTTTCACAGCGAGATACAACTTTGCTTAAACTAAGTTAGAAATGCTCATCAGGAGAAACACAACCACAAATTATTCTCTATCCTTTTCTACTCATTAAATGCAGACAACAATTTTCGAAAACTTTTTATTGGACTAGATTAGATAAATGAAGTCGTAAGAGCAGTGTTAACCTAACTATTTTTCTTTTTAAATAAAAAAAAACTTAATATGTACCTATAAACAATAAATAATAAAAATAATATTTTGTCGAAAAGATACGTAGACCTAGCAATAATCTGCTATTTTCTTTTTCTAATGAAACTTTTTGTTTTGCTTTTTTTTAGGCAAATTGCTTTATTTCTCCAAAAATTCCGGACTTCAACTTAATTCTTATGTATTTTTGATATTTACGAACTACTGTTGAATAATATACACTTTTCATTTTGCAGTTTTGAAAAATCAAAAATTTGTTGAATTTTTCATAAAAAGTGATTTCTTTTTTTTGACTTAATTTGAGTTTAACCAGTTCTTAATTTTTGATGTCTATAAAATTTAACTATCTCAACTCTAAAAAAAGATATCGTGTTGGAAATTTCCAACACTTTTCTATGTGTTTTGAACCTTTTCTCTTTATAAGCTAATTCTAAAAAAATTTTACAAATCGCTATACTTTCCCTTTACACCATTGAAATTTGTATTCAAAAAATGGTACCTACAATTATTCTGATAGAACACTGTAATGCATTCATACCTTCGACATGCGCACTGGAATTGTGAACAATGCATTTACACAGTTGTCAAATATCTGCTTGATAGGGATAGTTAAAAAAAAAATCAACTCATTCCATAGTTTATATTGAAACAAAGGAACTGACGACAAACTTGAAAAAATATTGAAAACACAAATATGTTTTTTAAATCTTTTATCTTATTTGTATTTGGCAGGGTCTTACTTAATACCCAAATTAATTTCCTGTAGTAAATCTTTATTAATGAGTGCTAAAGTTATTTTTCTGCCAACATTTGTTTTGGAATTTTTTAATAAAACAATTAAAACAAATGCATATTTGTAAAAAATTTCTATCTTTTTATTCAATTCTTTCACACCTATCCAACAAAAAAAAAAATACAATTCTAAATTATAGTAAAAAACCATATTTTACAATTAAGACTTAAACAATATAATTCCCTTTTATATTTATAGTGTTTTTATTTTTAATGTGGTCCATCTTGTTTTGTGTGCATTTCAAAAAATGTCCCAAAGAATCTCACAAAACTATTATACCCACAACTTGATTACCTATTTTTCTCACTCCTTTTTTTATTAAGCTGTCGTGTTTAATGTCACTTGATTGGATTATAACATTTAACATACAAAAAAATACAACAAACAACACCTCTTTTTCTCGATCGAGTCGTCGTCGATTTTAATTAAATACCTAACAAAAAATCGTTTTGTATTAACTGACATTGTATCGCCCCGTATAATTTATTTGATTTTCAAAATTAATACAAAAAAAAAAAAACGAAAAAACATAAACGACGCGAGTCCAACCAACTCACACGCCCACAAGCAATTCGACTCTATTTTAGGATTTATGAATTTTTAAAACGTGAAAACATAATCTTTGTCTGCCATTTGTTTTGTGTCGCATTGGAACATGGGGACATCTGTTAAAGATCGTTAAAGTTAAATTTTTCATTCAAAATTTACATAGAATGTGTGACAAATACAAGTAAAAGGGCCGTAGATAAGGAAGGGGGGATTGATAAAAGTAGTAAAAGGGCAACCCCTTCTAAGGTCCAATCTTTTGAATTGGAAACAAAAAGTCTCAAAAAAGTGCTAGAAAGCAAAATTCAAAAATGCTCCTTATTAAATTTGAAGACCCCCTTTCTAGCTACGGCCTTGTCCTCCCACATGGAAGCTTAAAATACCGAAATTTACAGTCTAACTAATTTATTTGTTTTTGTAATTCGATTCTCTTTTCACACTTAATTATCAGATTTCACAAAGAAAAACTGCATAAAGGGGTTTTTAAGTTGCTAATTAATTGCATCTACCAAAAATCGAAGATTCCAAAAGCAGTTACCGAACATAACCAAGGCCAATTAGTCGAAAACAAGTTCTGAAAAAGGTTATATGAATTTTTTAAAGGGAAAATATTTTTTTATAATTATTTTTTATTAAAATAATCCCCCAACACCGAATTTTATTTTCACCTAATGCGCCAAGAAAATGAATCACTGACAACTGTGAGTGTGTCGAAGAAGAAAGAGTCAACAAACACCATATCCATATAAAAGTCTTCTTCATAATAATGTGAGAGTTTGTTGGCATCCCGCTGCGACTTATGCCGTTTAATCTTTGGGCTGGATCTCATTGGGAATCACTTAGATCCCAATAAATAACCTAATCACCTTGCGTCCTCATATCCAAAGGAGGACTTGGAGACCAGGGAAATCGACAAACTTAAAGTTTGAAAAAAAAAGAGTATGTCCAACGTTCATTTCGAACAAACACGCGGCTGGACATCGACAATATGCCAATGGGGTGCCTTAAAAGCGGGGGATATGTCTAGGCGAAACATTAATTGCTCGTTACTTAAAATCTAATACGAGCTACAAATTAAGACATTTTGCGTGTATATTTGCCCCACGCCACTCTATGGTCTGCCGAGAGTGTATATGATGTTGTTTTCTTGGCGCGTCCGTTTTGTTGATATTTCATGTTTGGTACAGAGTATAGAGCCTTAGGCTGATGGTTGGTTTTGTCACACTGATTATTTTTTTTAACCGATATCCTCTCGAGATCGCGCGAGGAGTTCACGCTTCGTATTCGTGCCAAGCCTTGCGGGTGTATATGTATACAACTTGTGTGTAAATTGATGTGAACACGAAAGTGCTATTTTGAAAATTCTGGTACACTGAGAAATAATTGATGCAAATGTACATCAGAGTTCCTTGAATTTTCCTAACCAAATACTTTCTTTAACAACTTTGTATTTGGTTTTGTTTTTTTAGGATAAAGTATAGAAACTTTATGTATGAACTTGTTGTACATGTTTTTTTTTTTAATGATCGTAGTTTTAAACTTCACAGAATTGATTTATTTATGTTTTTAAATTGAAAAAGTTTTGAGAATTTTTTTTATTCGTAATTTATTTTTATTTGAATTTAAATATTTCGTCCGTGGCTTAAAATCAGTTCGCGAATCAGTGATAAAAAACCTCATTTTAAGAAAATAAAGACCACCTTAATAAGAAATTGCGGTAACTTTCAATTTTTTAACTAAATTGCATATCAAAGTTTGTTATTAACTTATTTTTCCTTGCAGAACAGCAATGAAATCCAAAAATTAATAAAAACAAGGGAAAATGGCAACTTAAATTTAATACCGGTGAGTGAAGGTTTTCTCTTATTTTTTTTGAATTTATGGAAATTGATTACATAAGCCACCAATATGCCCTTAATGATATTCAAACAGCCTCCCATAACTCAAAGTTAATAAGACTCAATCCAAAAATGCAAGAAAACTTAAATTGTTTTGCCAAGACGTTTTCATAATTATAATATGTACATTATGTAGGTACTTTTAGATTTTGGTTTTGATATTTCTTATTTTTTTTTTAAATTACAATAATTTCGAGAACTTTTCTGTTTATTTTCCTAAAAAGATTACTATTTTGGAGTTGTATTAATGAATAATGCCAGTTATGTTTATAAAGTAAATACAAATTTATGTAATTTTTTATTAAATTGAATATTTAATTTTTCGTTGAACCAAAATATTCTTTTCTTGACTAGATTTTATATTCTAAGGGCCAATTTTTCAATAGTCAGATAAACCTCAGATAGAGCTTGTTCCTAGGAATAAAAGTTTTTTTTATATTGACATTTATTCTTCTGATAGTCTAACTGACGATTGAAAAATCAGGGCTAAATATTCTAAATTCAAGTCCGAAGTTAAAATCAAATGTATTACGTCACGATTCGAAGATAAACATTTATCTTGAAGTTCTTTAAACTTGAACTGAAAATATTGAAAATCTATTATAAAAAATATTCGGTTCAAAGAAAAATTATATTCAGTTTTGTTGGACATTATAGTTTTTTTTTTATTATTTCATGTTTTTTTTATACTTAACTTTTAGTTTTTTTATTGCTTCCCAGAAAAATTCGTTGGACCTACTTTTGCTTTTATTACAACTTTACACATCGGTAAGAAATTGACCCAGAAAGATTTTTCCATGTGAACTCTGGTTTCGCGCTTTAGACCCGAATAATGAAATATTAAGTTTAATATCTCCCCAGATCTTTTCAATTGGTATTGAATTGAGATCTAGACTGTAGGGGCCGTATTGACTCCAACCTAACAAAAAATCGAAACTATTTTCTTCGAAATACTTTTGAACGAAATAATAAACAAAGTGCAAACTTTTTTGTATTCATTTAAGTCTTTTAGTTTTTTTTTGAAGCTTCATATTAGTCTTTCATAAAAAAAAAACAAGTTCAATCTTACAATTTTAGCTTTATGACAAGAAGTATTTTGCTGTTGGAAAATGATCCACCAAGTGTCACCAAAAAGCTCCAGAACATAAATTTTTCAGAAATCGTAAGATCCTTTTTTTTGATCCACTGAAGTCTTGAACCGATGCACATAGGAGTATTTGCAGTAAAAACCTGGTCATAAGTCGATTTTCTGAAAATCAAAATTGACACCAAAAAGTTTGGCAAAGTGGGTGCAAAATAAACCTGTGTCAATATGCTGCACTCATTTTTTTTTGTTTTTCGATCGTGTTTTGTTAAAAAATGAGTTCAAAGTTAACTGTTACATCTACCTCATTTTTATTTGAATTCGAAGTATTTTGGCAAGTGTTATTCTATATGCGATATCGAAGTGTTGTGATAGAAATCTAAAAAAATTTAAATGGAGAATTCTTCTTCAGTTATTTATTAACGATATTAATAAAGTTTTGAAAATGTTAGATGGTTTTTTCTATTTTAATTCGGGCTTAGAACTAGTATCTAAAAACTTGATATTTTTGGTAAGTTATTATTTGAACTTTAATGATTTTGTTTTAGTATACCCCGTTATTCTGCGATGAATTGAAACTTATGAGTTAGTTTATATATTCTTTAACACAATGCAACAAAAATTGGGTGCTCTTAGGTGCTCTTTAGAGAATCGAGGGTCAATTAGTTTTTCACTTACTAATAGAAAATACTCCTTACTTTATGCAACGTTTTTTATTTTTAAATTAAATTTACTGATGTTATTAGTGTATTTTATTTTGGGTGATCTTAATTAAGGTTGGGGAAGAGAGAAAAGAAACTGAGAAATGCGTATTAGGGATGAGGAAAAAATTTTGAGAAAAATAATGTCGACAGGCGGAGTACAGGCCATTAATCAATTTTTTTAGTTTTTGGTAAAAAAATAAAAATGACAAAAACTAGGTTTATATTGTATTTTCTTGTAGGAATACTCATTTTAAACAGAAATAATAACAAAAACTACGAAAAATAATTATGGCCAGGTTTTTGATGACAATACTCCTATGTGCGATGATGGCGATCAGTAAAAACAGCACCAAAAAACGATCGTCTATTTTGGCCTTCCTGAACCTTTCTTTCAGCTGATATAGTTCCGTTCTCACGATATTTTTATGAAATCCATGCCACAGTTTGTTCCATATTTTAAAAATTTCACGTGTTTTTCAATTGAGACATGATATCTAGTCACAATTTTGGCTTAACACTTCGAACTGATTTTTCTCATTTTGTTTTACCTTTTACTAAATTACTTCGATTCGTTTCGGACTACTATCACGAACCAAATGCACATTTTATTCATAATAAAAATGACTTTTATGCAGTAAACCATGTTTTGGTACCTTGCCTTGTGCAAAAACAAAACCAGTATATTCGAAGAACTGCGTCTGAAACGCGTATACTGCGTCTATTCTATATATCTTAAAATGAAATCCCTCTTTCTAAATCTTTTGAGAATAATTTTTGCGTATTTCTCTTGATGAACGCAAATAGGCTCATCAGTTTTTTTTTTTCTGACGTCATGTTGAATTCTTTAAAAAATTTTGAAATTAATGTTTCTAGTTGTCAAAATTGTTACTGAAATTGAGCCACCACTAATTTTGATAAGTTTTCCATTTTGTAAAAAATAAAACTGGTATTGTTAACAATTCTAGTAAATCTTGAATTCAAAAATCTAGAGGTCTATTAACATACATAATATATTAGTCAAAATTTGGACTATTCGACTATCTAGTAAGTATTTGGGTTTTCTAGGTTTTCCCAACTTTGTTACTGTTAGATACAGCAAATTGCACATAGGCTCAAGTACCACAAGTCACTGTTGAAAATTCCCAATTTACTCAGGAATTGATATTTTTAAACAAGGAGAATCATTTTTTGGGCTCGTGAAATGAGTGGTAATATCGTCGTTACATTTTTGTCAATATTTAAAGCCTGTAGTAATTAAACTTGAAAAGCACTGGTGCGTATGCGTAACATTATTTTATTAGAAAATGCTAAAAGCTAACGCAAATTTTTTTTATTCTTGAACTCAAATGGTTGCTTTTGTCACGCCAAGTTTCATAAATTGTATTTACTTGCGATATAGGTACTATATCAAGTTATGCATTCGTACAAAAAAAAAAAGTTGAGATAACATTTTTCCATGACATTACGATGGTAGACAATGCCAAAAAAGTGGGTCCCGGAAGTCCGTCTGTCTGTCAGTCTATCTGTATAAGGAGCTACAGCCTAAACGGATGGACCGATTAATGTCAAACTTGGTATGTAGCGTTATTTGGCGACTCTCCAGAGGGGTTTTTGGAATTAATTTTTTTGGACCATAAATAACGGTACTTGTCATATACCGATTTAAGTAAAATTGGAATATCTCGAAAACGGCTCTAACGATTTTGTTTAAAAAATTCAAATGTTAGTTTTAAGCTAAGGTCTATCTTTCAATGAAAAAATTTTTTTTTTAAATCATTATTAACGGTACCTGCCATAGAACCGTTTTTTTTTTCAAATCCAATTATCTCCGAAACTGCGTATTCGATTTCAACGAAACTTTTTGTGAAGAAGAATTTATATAATTAAGATATAAGCCAAAAATAAAATTTTGAAAAAAATAATTTTTGGATTTTTAAAAAAATTTTGAAAAAATTTTTTTGAAAAATAAAATTTTCGAAAACGGTACATTAAATTTTTTTGAAATTTTGTTTTTAGATGTTGATTAGTGATTTCTATAGAATGGCATACCAATTTTATTTTAAAACTTTATTTCCAAAAAATTATTTATAAAAAATTTGTTTTTTTAAAAAACGGCTCTAACGATTTTGATCATTTTTTTTCTAAAAATGCATCTTAATATATCAATCAAAACTGCATACTTGTTTTGGAGGTCAATTTAATTTCAGATTTTATTTTATTTTTTTAAAAAACGAATTTTATTCTATTTTTCCAAATTTCTATATAAAAAGTCTTAAAAATTTAAGCAACTTTAACTCTAGAGCAAGTTCGTGCGACTCAGTCGTGCATTTAATTTTGAATCAAAGAAGTTTCTAAATGATAGATTTTTTTCCAGCAAGTCAATTTAATCGCAAAAAAAATCAAGAATTTTTTTTCAAATTTTTTTTTCGAGTGTATTTAAATTTAATAAAATTTAGCAGACATGATAGAGGCACTTTCATTCAAATATTTCAAACAAATTTCTCAAAGATAATTCACCGTGCAATAGATCCCACTTAAATTTAAATTTACTACCCATTGACTCTATACACCGTGATGCCAATGCTGACTGGCTTCACTCTAAGCCAGAAAAGTCAGTTAAACTTGTATCTTTTAGTTCGAAGACTGTACAGTGCATAGTTAACACACAGAAAAACAAAACGCTCAAGAAAAACAAAATAAAATGGTGCGCGTAATTAATTGATTATAAATAGTTGTTGTCCCCAAAGGATTATGTTTCAGTTAACGATCGAGTAATACAGCCCAACACGGACCCCTGCCTATGGTCATTCCACGATATATCTCAAACCGAGTTAAAACCAAACGAATGGGTCCCACATCCAAAATTCATGCCATACAAAAAAAGATACAATCGATATTGCGTGTTATGCGAGTGTTTATGGTGATTTAGTCAGAGGTATGGCTCATAAAAACTTTTGATAGCTAAATTTTGTATAAATGTCCCACGCCCCATAGAGGGATCCTATATATTCCCGCCGTAATACCAAGTAGAAAGAAGTTGGGCCATAAGCTCTGACCGATGATTGTAATAATTCGAAACGAGTAATAGCCTCGATGATGGTAGGGCTGGAAAATATTTATACCAAACAAAAAGATATCGAATTTCGTTGGCGATATATTCGAGTGTTTACGGTCGGACTATATTTTTACTACTTTGATGGTTTTGGAATCTTTTATTTATTTATTTTTTGTTCTTTAGATTTGAATAAATAAACGACAGGAAAAAAAAGTCAACAGAATTAATATAAATGTTGGTAATAAAAAAAGCCTCGCGTATAAGGTCACCAGCAGAACTTAATGCGCGAATTATGAATGACTACAATTTATGGTTATTGGGGATATTTAGACTTCATTATGGTTTTTGGGAGATGAATTCCATTATAAATGCAAATAGTTATAGGTTTTTTTATTTTTTTGTTTTCTTGTTGTTTTTGTTGATGTTTAAAAATCTTTGTGAATCCGCAAAAGTTTAATGGGAAATTTATTGATTTTAATAAGCCGGCACAACACACCTCGTGTGAATTTGAATGAATTGCTTTTAAATGTCAGAAGAATATAATTTACAGGTTTTTATTGGTCGATAAAGTTGATTGTTATTTGGCAATTTGCATGGTAAAAGGACATGGTTTTTTTTGAGACAATGTGGGTGGTGTGTGTGACCTTCACTATTAGATTTTTTATTCAAACGGATCAATAAATTTATCTGTCCCAAGCAAACTGGATGATGCAAATTTTGATTACTAATTTAATATAGTCTTAAGCTCGAAAAGAATATTTGAGTGTACAATTATTTTTAAATTATTTTTTGGAACAAAGTTTTTATAAGTCAAATAAAAGCCTTCACCTAATGACCTAATAAATAAAACAAAAAACAGCTAAAACAGCTTTTAAAAACCATGACTCCTGAATTCAGATTTTCAGATGTCTTACGATGATGTTACGAAATTCCATATTTTTTAAGGCTTACAGTTCCAACAAAAATACTTTCGCTTCTTCCCTAGGAAGCTCACGAGGGCTCATCAGTTGACTTATTGTCCATACTGAATCAAAGTAGAAATCTTACTTAGCATGAATCCAAAACGAAAGAGTTGATGTACGAACTTGATAATTTTAACAAGGTTTGGTGAAGAGAAACAAAATCAACTGATTGGGTATTGAAAAAAAAGGTGAACGAAAGCGCATGAACAAGTAATCAACTTTTATTTTGCGAATTCGAGATGATTGATTTTAATTGGCTTTCAAATCAAAGAGCGTCGTTGTGTGAAACTACTTTTTTAGCATGCTACTTTGAGTCTCTTACGGACTATAGTATTACACTGAGGGGAAAGCCACCATTAAACATCGTGAAATCAATGAAAACCACATTGATTTAAACTATTATTCGGAATGATTTTGAGTTAAAGATGAACATTTTAAAATCAACATGGAAAAAAGGTTAATTTTTTATGGTTTAGTATCTTAAAGTTTTCAAGCTGGTAGTGTTTCACATCGCGTCCAATCAATTTTGTTTTTAAATCGAAAAAAACCACAGTTTTATTGAAATCTGCTTGTGTCTCAGACTGTATTTACTTACATCTAACGTTGCTTATCATTGTACAACTCTTTTTCGTCTTCTTTAACGATAAAAAATAAATTTTTAGTTTTTTACTAAATCGTGATTAAATGCCACCAAAGAAATCGTCAAAACGTGTTTATCACAAGAGATCAAGAGAGTTATCGGAAGAGAGCGACATTTCTCTGAGTGACTCGTCATCAACAGCAGACAAATTGTGGAGCCGCATTGAAGAGAAATTAAGCAAATGGGGGGAGGACTTGAAAACAGAGCTTTCTCAATTGTTCGACCAGAAATTGATTGCACTCGAAACATCTTCAGAGCTAAACCAAAACGAGTTATTTCAAACCGCAGTATGAACTATAATGACTCAAACATAATTGTTAAATTCACTGAGAAGAGCGACAAACAAAATCTGTTCAGAGCTATCGCTCATCAGCGGCGAACTAGAAAATCGCCAATACAACTCTCTGAGATAAGGTTTAACTCTACAAAGTTTATACAGGGTGTCCCACAGTCACCGCCCCAAATGAAAACCATGGATTCCTGAGGTCATTTGAAGTCGAAAAACTTAAGAGGTAATTTTCTCGTTTTCGTCCCGTTTTCGAGTTACCACGGTTTTTATGATTTTTGCTCTCTTGTCCTTTAACTGGCCTTATCTTTGCCAAACTAAGTTTGATTTGAAAGATTTTTTTTACAACCAATCAAGAATTTATTACAGTTTAAGTTTGTCTCAAAACTTTTTTTCTGCGGACAACCGTTTTTCCACAATTTTGCATCAAACACAATTTTCTTCGTTTTTTAAGTTGTTTTTTACACTTTCATATCATTTAAGTCAAAAAAACACGTTAATGAGTATTAATTTTTTGTCCTTTTTCTTAAAGCCCAGTTTATTTTCATAAAAAAAATAAGTTTTATTTCATAAAAAAGGCTACTGAAAGTAATTAAAAAAAAAATAAACAAACTGAGTGAATTAAAAAAAAATAATTTTTAAATAAAAAATTGATTTAAATAAATTAAATTTTTTTCTGAGCTTTATCTATTTGTTCTTTTCTTAATCACAATAGCTCAGAAAAAGTTTTTAATTCATTTAAATCAATTTTTTATTTAAAAATTATTTTTTTTTAATTCACTCAGTTTGTTTATTTTTTTTTTAATTACTTTCAGTAGCCTTTTTTATGAAATAAAACTTATTTTTTTTATGAAAATAAACTGGGCTTTAAGAAAAAGGACAAAAAATTAATACTCATTAACGTGTTTTTTTGACTTAAATGATATGAAAGTGTAAAAAACAACTTAAAAAACGAAGAAAATTGTGTTTGATGCAAAATTGTGGAAAAACGGTTGTCCGCAGAAAAAAAGTTTTGAGACAAACTTAAACTGTAATAAATTCTTGATTGGTTGTAAAAAAAATCTTTCAAATCAAACTTAGTTTGGCAAAGATAAGGCCAGTTAAAGGACAAGAGAGCAAAAATCATAAAAACCGTGGTAACTCGAAAACGGGACGAAAACGAGAAAATTACCTCTTAAGTTTTTCGACTTCAAATGACCTCAGGAATCCATGGTTTTCATTTGGGGCGGTGACTGTGGGACACCCTGTATATGTCAACGAAAGTCTCACAAAAAGAAATTATCAACTTCTTCGTCAAGCTCTTCGCTTCAAAAAACAGAATCTCATCTCTGCTTCTTATACAAGAAATGGTCAACTGTACATTCAAAAGTCATCAGCTGATTCACCCATCCTTATTAAATGTGCGAACGATTTAGACAAAGCTATTGGAGCTTTTGCAGAAGTCACGGATCGAGCAGAGGTTCAACAACAATTATCATTATCATAGTAAAAAATATTTTGTTCTCTTTCATCTTTATTATTGTTTTTTTTTTTTTTACATTCTCTTTTATTTAATTTTTTTTCACCTTTTTTATTCATTATTTCTTATTGTTCCTGTGTAAAAGCTTCAGTTTTCAGTCTCTTCTTTTACTTTTCATTTTTTCTCTTTCTCATATATATTTTTAATGATTTTAATTATGACAAACTCGCCACATATTCGCAACAGTGTAACTGATAACTTGACTGTTCTGATCAATATTTTATGTAAACAAAATCTCGGTTTACACATTTGCCATTTGAATGCTCAAAGTTTGGTGAATAAAATAGATGAGCTGCGTCTTATCTTTGAAGGGAGTGAAGTGGAGATTATATGCATTTCAGAGACATGGTTAAAACCAAGTATGAGTAGTGAATATTTTTCTATTAAGGGCTTTAAACTTTTTCGTGCGGATAGAGTGCTAACTAGAGGTGGTGGTGCCTGTATTTATATTAAAAAGTCCACCAAAGCAAAGATTCTGATGCAATCAAATGAATCTGATAACATCGAATTCATTTTTATCGATATTCTTAGTGGAGAGAACAAATGCACTATTGGTACAATTTATATGCCTCCTCACGTTGCTGACTGTAGTATTCTTAGAGCTACAATAGAAAGGGTATGTTCTTTTTCACCCAATTTAATTATTTGCGGTGACCTTAACATAAATTTGCTTAACCCCGCGGCTTGTGTCTTGCTGAATGATACATTAAAAGTTTTGCATTTGTCTGCCGTCAACAAAACCCAGCCAACACATTTTATGCCGAATAGAACACCGTCGCTTTTAGATCTAATTCTCATTAGCAATCCTAAACTACTTTGTCATTATAATCAACTATCTTTTCCCGCTTTTTCCTACCATGATCTAGTTTTTGCAACATTTGTTCTGAACATTAATACCAGTGATGAATCCGAAATTTATCAGTATCGTGATTTTCACAATATTGAGCTAGCGAATCTATTTTCTGAGTGCAATTTTGGCTTGGAATGAAATTTTTACAAATCCTGTTGTAAACGAAAAAGTTGATATTTTTAATAAGAACATAACTTATCTTTTCGATAAATACGTTCCCCTTAAGTCTCGTAGGATCAGGATTAACTCAAACCCTTGGATGAACCACGATATAATTAATGCTATTAGTCTACGAAATGAGTTATATAAACGGTGAAAGAGATTTCGATGCTTAGATTTGCACAATGACTTTAAAAGAGCTAGAAATAATGTGGTTAACATGATTAAAATCGCAAAATTAAATTATTATTCACAAACATTTTCTTCTGATAGATCCTCTAAGTTTTTTTGGAAGAAGGTCAAAGACATGGGTGTTTGTAAACAAAGTCCTTGTGCACGTGAAGATATTGATGTTGAGGCGCTAAATTTGAAATTTGCTGCTCCAAGCCAGCTCGCAATCAACAGCACACCAATCTTTAGAAACAATTCTGAATTCAGTTTCACACTTCGTAATGTAGACATGTTCTTAGTTGGAGATGCAATATTTTCAATCAAATCAAAATGTGTTGGTTTAGACAATATTCACCCTGATTTTATTAAAATTCTTCTTCCACACATTATACACTACATAGTACATATTTTCAACTCGATCATCATGACATCTTCTTTTCCTATTCAATGGAAAAGGTCAAAAATTATACCTGTACCTAAAAAGTGAACAAGTGTCGAGTATAGACCCATAGCGATTCTACCTTTCCTTTCAAAGGTTTTTGAATTGATTGTAAGCAATGATATAAAAAAGTATATCGAGGGTCAACATTTACTATCGCCTTTACAGTCAGGCTTTCGACAAGGTCACAGCTGCATAACAGCACTCTTGAAAGTGTCAGATGATATTCGCGATGCTTTCGATGACGATCTAATGACAACTATGACCTTAATTGACTTTTCTAAAGCATTTGACTGTGTGAATCATACCCTGCTTTGCAATAAACTATCTAACCTTTTCATCTTTTCAAATTCTGCCAGCAAACTTTCATACTCGTATCTATCTAACCGGTCTCAGGCTGTATCATGTCTAAGCTCTCATCCTTCCATCATACGAATGCGGGAGTTCCTCAAGGTTCGATCCTTGGTCCTCTCTTGTTTTCGTTATTTATCAACGACCTCCCCACTACTCTACAATACAGTTCTTTCCATATATACGCTGATGACGTGCAGATCTATATACGTTTTCCATACAAAAATATTGAAGATGCTTTTTCAAAAATGAATGTTGACTTAAAGTCAATATTTTCCTGGTCCTTCCAAAATGATTTGTTGATTAACCCAACAAAAACCAAAGCAATTACCTTCTGGAGACGTCATATAGATCAGAGTGGTTTTCCTCCCATTTTTTTAAACAATGTACGTATTGATATGGTTTTTAATGTAAGAAATCTCGGGATTATGTTTAACAACAGATTGTCTTGGGATGACCACATAAACAGTGTTGTTTCAAAAATCTATGGCTCATTAAGAGGACTTTCGGTAACCAGAAACGTCCTTCCCTTGGAAGTAAAACTTAAACTTGTGAAGTCTCTTATTGTCCCTATTATCAGCTATGGCTGTGAACTTTTCTGTGATCCTGACACAAACTCTTTTAGTAAACTCAAAGTTGCTGATAACTCATGTGCAAGATATGTTTTCAACCTTGGTCGTTACGACCATGTCTTTGAATATTCAAATCGCATGCTTGGATGTACACTTGAAAACTTTTTAAAGCTAAAATCCGTCAAAATGCTCTATAATATTATTCACTAAAAACAACCGGAATATCTTTATGATAAAATTAATTTTCCGCGGTCAAACAGACATCTGAATCTGAAGCCAATTAGGCACAAAAGTCTAACGTCACAACGTCAATTTTTCATTTACGCAGTTAGGATATGGAATCAATTGCCAATTTCTATTAGGTCAACGATTGGATACAATGCTAGTTTTTTGACTTTGGTCTCTTCTCACTTTTCTAATGAAAACTGAAGTTTCGTTAATGTAACATTTTCATTGTTTTTCACTTTATATCTTTATATATATTTTTTTTTTATATTTTGTTAATAAATAGTTAACTATAATTCATATTTTCAAATGTATGCTACCAACCTGCATTACTTACAAGAGAAATCTTTTTATGCAGCGATACCTTTATATAAATAAATAAATAAATAAATAAAATAAATAAAAGTCGCATAAATCAAAGTAGTTCATCTTTGAATCAACGACGTTTCAACTTCAATTTATTTTTTCCCTCAGTGTAGAAATATTTAATTTCCTGTTTTTGTAATTGGTAATTATCGAATTGTTCTTAAGTTCTCTAATAACTTGTAGATCATCAAAAAGATTCGTTTTTCGTTTTCTCCCATATATAATCAATGTTTTAAATTTCTAACACATTTCTTTTAAATACAGCATGAGTTATTAAATGCTTTGTAGTATTTTTTTGTCCCAAAGATCTTTTAAAAACGACTTTAATGAATTTGAGAAACAAACAAATTATCCAATTTGATTCTTTTTGTTAAAATGCACTTTTGGAAAAAAAAAACTCAAAATCGTTAGAGTCGTTTTTGAAAAACTAATTTTTAATAAATAATTTTTTGAAAAGAAAATTTTAAATAAAGCTGGTCTGTCATTTTGAAGCAGTTAATAAAATCAAGATCTAAAACCCAAACTTCAAAAAAATTCTATTCTAAATTTTCAATTTATTTTTTTAATATAAAAATTGTTTTCCAATTTTTTTTTATTTGTATAAAACTATATAAATGCTTTTGTTCTATTGGAGTTAAAAGACCTTGTCTAAAAGCTGATACTTGATTTTTTTTTATCAAAATCGTAGGCAATATTTTTATACAGGGTGTCCCAAAAGTAATGGATCAAACGAAATATGCAGATAGGCCAACTTTAGGGCTCTCAGAATTTGGTAACTTGTTCATCCCAAATCCTTACCGTTTTCAATTTAATGCAGTTTTTGTGAATTATCGAAAAATCTCGACTTTGCAACAGTATTTTGCTTCCTCCGGTCATAATTGATTTTTGTTTTTTACAATTCTTTCACTAAAACATTGGCTAATAAGAATAAATTATTATTTAATCAAAATATTTTTTATTTCATACGCCATTTTGCTGCAAATTAATTAACAGTTCCATGTTTTATAAAAACTCAATTTCTTACTTTTATTTGAGAGGAACATCCCGAAAAAAAATTGTATGGTGTGATACTGGTTTATTATTTTAAAAACTTGCCGTGTTATTGCACTTTTCAAAAATGTATAAAAATTTCCAAAGTTCAAATTAGAACGAAAGATATTACAATTTTAATGCAAAAAAACAGGGGTTTTCAGAGCAAAATAACAAACAAAAATCGAGGCTTTTATTCAAAAAGAAATAAACAAACAACAGTCGAGGAAATGTGTGTTTATTTTTCTTTGTTATTTTTCTCTGAAAAGGCCTGTTTTGTTGCATTAAAATTGTAATATCTTTTGTTCTATCTTCAAGTTTGGAAACTTTTATACATTTTTGAAAAGTGCAGTAACACGGCAAGTTTTTAAAATAATTAACCTGTGTCACACCATACAAATTTTTTGCAGTGTGTTGCTCTGAAAAAAAATTAAGTAATTCAGTTTTTATAAAACATGGAACTGTTAATTAATTTGCAGCAAAATGGCGTATGAAATAAAAAATATTTTGATTAAATAATAATTTATTCTTATTAGCCAATGTTTTAGTGAAAGAATTGTAAAAAACAAAAATCAATTATGACCGGAGGAAGCAAAATACTGTTGCAAAGTCGAGATTTTTCGATAATTCACAAAAACTGCATTAAATTGAAAACCGTAAGGATTTGGGATGAACAAGTTACTAAATTCTGAGAGCCCTAAAGTTGGCCTATCAGCATATTTCGTTTGATCCATTACTTTTGGGACACCCTGTATATAATATATGTACTTACTTTTTTTTCAAAATTAATATTTTTCTTATAGAATATATAGGAAAAAGAAATCTTAGTACATATCATAATGAATGGTTTTTTTTTTTTATCCAAATAACAATTTGCGACTTCTGATTTGGATTTTCAAAAGCAGCATAATAAGGAAAAATGTATTTTTTGATTACCTACACATCAAAAATAACTTCATTGAAAATTAGTTTTTGAGACTTATAGTGAAAATAGTTATGAGTATAGCTCAAAAACTGGACGTGTAAACAGTTTTTAATGCAAATCACTTTACAAAGTTCTTGTTCTCGACTTTTTCTTGTTTTTGCCGACCAGTGTAATCCTAATCAGTTTGAAATGTTTGGACTTTTTTTAATGTTGAAGTAAATTTTTCGATCAACGAATTTAGTTGAATAGCTAGCTATTCCTTTTGCTATGAGATTTAGAGATCTTCTTCCAAATTCTTTTTGCCAAATATGAAGAAACACCTTATTAAGTCCCTTATGGTGCAATAAGGCAATTGTATTTATTTAAAATTAACAAAAACCAAAACTAGAATTCGTTTGTTGATTTTTTTTTAAACTTGCTTTATTTTAAACTTGGCCAATTATGATCTTCAATGAACCTTTTAAATGAAAGTCGTTAGAAAACATGACGACCTAGAAAACGAACCACTTTCCCGCCATTCAATTTAAGTGTTTGTTTCTTAATTAATTTGCTAAACTCTTCAGCAAACATTCTTTTCCATTTACATGGCCAATTTGTCTTTGAAGGATTCCCAAAACCATTTGCTATCCAAACAAAAAACAAACTCTGTGCTACTGAATAAACAAATACTCTTCTCTGTCTCCTTGCCCATATATAATTTGCCTGTTTGACTAATTGGAAAATGACTATATTATAAAAATGGTACAACTCTACTTGAGACGTCCAGACAGTAGCTCTAAACGATGCCAATCTCTTTTTTCAACAATTTTCATGCTCGATAAACAGGAAGTGCCAAGACGTTCAATTTTAGAATTAAACCAGGTGTCGATCCATCGACAATCTAATAATTATAGTCATCCAATTAATTGATACATTTCTGGCTCCAAAAAACTATCAAGACAAGTGGATAATTGCCACAACGAACGCCCGAATTAACTATAACTTCATCGTTACTAGGAAGTTAAAAATCAACCTTCTCGCCTACCTGTATTTTTATTCCTTGAAAAGTGGACCCATGTCCAAGCCAAAGTCCTACCATATGCATGATAAAGCCTCTAGGTGTCCCATTGTCCAAGACATTGTTTGTTTTATCTTTATCTATGAGTAAATGACACAATCCGTGAAGACAATAAAAATATGTAGCCTCTTGTTGATTCCGTGGGTCTTTGTCCTTGATATGGGAATAATGTCCTTTTTTTGTGTGAGTTTTGGTTTGAAGGTTTTGTCAACGCATTCCCGGAAAAGGAGTTCAGTTCTTTATCCCATGAAAAAGTCAACAGTTATTTTTGTTGTTTGTATGGGGTTTTTGGTAATGAAAGTGCTTAACCTGTTGTTCGTGTGCATTGATGAGATCTTGTTCGTGCAGCAACTCATGCTGGGTTATGTGTCCCTTTTGGTTGCATTTTTTTTTCTCTAATCGATTTAGTTTATAAATTTATCGGGGGAGGGTGTGTTATCGATGACAATAGACAAATGTCAAAATATATGAACAGGTGATTAATTGATGGCTTATAGCAATCATTTTTAAGAAGAAACTTAATACTTTTTACTTTCTTTTTTGTTTGTTTTCTCTGAAAAGACAAAAGGTTGTGTTGTTTTTTTTTTAGGAATTCAGGAAGCATTTAAGGTGTCTTTGTTTATCTTTTTGTGAAAATTATCATCTAGGGGTCGATTTTTTCTAATGTGTGGTTAAATTGACGAAAGAAATAAATGTTTACTGTCAGAGGTCAGAGAGAGAGAGTTGTCAAGCCATATGGTTTAGACAGAATAGAACATAACAAATATGGCAGATAAAGAATAACCCTGACAATTTAAATTATTTTTTTTTTTTTACGGATTTTTCAGTAATCCTTCTCTTTAATTAGAATTATAGGAGCTAGAAATCTATATAAAAAAAGTGTCTTCATAACATTGCTGTTACTTACATGCTCAAAATGTGCGTTTTTTTTGTGTGTTTTCTTAGTGTTATCAACAAAAAGAAAAAAAAAAACATACAAAAAATTAAAAATTAGTTCTTTGCAAATTAATATTTAGAAACATTTTTAGTTAAAGAATAATTTTAAATCACAGCTCTTTCTAATAACTTTATTCAATATTTGCCTCCTTCAGGATATGATAACTTGGAGTCGTCTGTTCATTCCACGAATTTAGTTTTGAAAGTCTTGTTTTAAAATATTCTCTGACTCTTCGTTTATTGCAGTTTTCAGCTGATCAATATTGCTTGAAAGAGAATTTCAGCCCCGAACGCGTTCCGCCATTACTTTTCGTTCTATTAAATTTAAGTTCGAATTTCTGCGTTGTCCATAGTTGATATAAAAACCGGATATAAAAACGTCTTGAATATATTCTGAGATCACTCAAACACTATGATCTCATGCATTATCTTGCAACAAGCTAATATGTAGACGAATTCTTGGGTTGTTTGACACAGAATGCAATGTTGGGATATCAGTCACGTATTTTTGGGCACTTACCATAGCTCTACAAGAGTTCACTAGCTCCATTCGTGTAGTAAAGCACATTCTGCAGTAGGAAAATGTATGAGCCACTTTTATAAAAGGTTGACCGTTTGAACGACCAATTTCATCAAATCTCTTCCCAAATCTTCTTCACAAACATTTCATTCCATCCCTTGAATTTAAGCTGCCTCTTGTAAATCTGAGAAAATAATCATGGTTATAATAAGTATTTTCAGTAGAATAAATAATGTGCAAAATTTAGGCAGGAGTGGACATATTTCATTCGCTAAATTGCACATCTCAAAAGATATAGATGCCTTTATAAATTGGAGACTTATTTAATTGGCGAATTCAGTAACATTTCGTCGGTTCAAAGGAAAAACTCAGTAACTTCTATGGAGTTTTTCCTTTGGACCGAACGATTCATCACAAAATAAAAAAATCTCCTAAACTCCAATTTCCACATTACCAACTTTGTAGAGATTGTACAATTGAAGGCTATTAATTTATTTATCAACAAAAATCTTTTGCAAACAAAAATTTTGCAAATTTCCGCTTTTGGTAAATCAGTTTTAATCGGCAAATAGGTAGGTATTATAAGAAATAAAATTGGTAAATTTGTAGATTAAATTAAGTTCCTCTCTATAAAAATAGAAAACTCGAGCTACTCTAAAGTTCTGTTTTATTTAAAAAGTATCACAAAAAGATATTATCATCTGTTTTGAGTTTTTTTTTTTTTAATTAAAACGCAGTTTCTATTGATCTTATTTTCGAGTTTTAATGTCAGCTCTTTCGTTTTGTGGTCATGGGAAGTGAAGTTTTTATTTATTTTTTTTTTTTTTTCATTTAAATACTATGAAAACTCGGACGGTAATTGTGCAGTGGATGAAGTTCTTCACTATTCAATTTAAAGGGTGTTGGTGAAGGGTGTCGTTAAAACATTTATAAATAAGAATCATCTTTAATAAGAGCAAGCGCACTCAGTTTTTATGCATTTATTTCGAAAAAAAAAATTCGTGAAAAACTGGCTTTCATGACCTGACCAGTCTCACTGGTGGAATTTACAGTAAAGTCACCACGCTTGTATAGAACGTTCAATTATGTGTAGGTAATATGCTTTTTGATTCATTGAAATGGCATCAAATTCAAAAAATTAAAAAAAAAAATTCACTAAAACTTACCAGTATTTTGTATGGGAAATCTTCAAACGCGAATGGCGAGTGCTAAATCTTAATTTTAATGGCTCAAACTTTTAGGGAATTTTTGGTTTATTTTTTGTGTATTTCCAACAAAATTTTGAAATGCCTTTGCCTTTCATGCTCTGCAAAAAGAATTTTAAGACGGACCCTAAAAATATTAATCTGTTACATTTTCATCATGGTACTCATTATACTTTTCTAATACCTTCAAAATCAGTTTGTACTCAACCAAACTAATTTTACCAAATACACATCAATAGGCAAATATACAACCATATTAGTTATGAGCCAACAAATTAAAGTGATACAAATATCCATTATTAACGGCTGAAATCTCTCACTTTTTAGTAATAAGTGCTCAGCTCCCGCTTCAGGAGCACACTTTAATTTGTTCTATTATTTGCTGGTCAACTTTCGTTTGCCAAACATACTTTACCTTCTTAATAGCTTTTGGTTCCCTTAATCGTTTCTGACTTATAAAACCTTCTTTAATATAAGCAAAACTCTTAATTGGCAAGATGATTGATGTTTCTATGAAATAAATCGCTGGACCATTTAAGTATAACGAAACAAAAAAACAAAAACAAAATACACTTACTTGCTAGTTAGTTGCACGCGTTGAATATTCATTCGAAATTTATTCCCTGTTCATTATTCATCGTCACCCACCCGACCGACCGGCCGGCTTTTTTTTTCTTAGCAAACTTAATTAGCAAACAGAGGCAAACAATTTGTCGGATTCTAACTCCCGGTGTGTGTTTCTTAACTTACGTACCTTCAGACCTATATGACTCCCCACTCCCGAGACGGCTACTATATTTTAATAAATTGTAAAATGAATTAAACGTCATTTTAATCAAGCTTAGAATACAACTTTGTTTATTAGTGCGGCTGCTTATCTTGATAACACCTCATAAAGCCATCAACTGCAACTTTTTGTTGCTAATGCAATTGGAGCTTGCGTTTTTTTGTTAGTAAAGTGTAATGTGTTTGCTATATTCCATTCCCTGACTTGTTCGCCTAATTAACCACGCGCGTTCTCAGGCGCAGCACGTTTGTTTTGCTGCTGTAGCTGATGTGCGTGGCATGGCGCAACAAAAAAATAAAGAAGCGCAATAAATTCCCATTACGGTCAATTTACATCAGCATCTGTTTTTATGGCATTTTTGAAGGCATCTACTACTTTTTTTGTGGCTTCTTTTGTTTTAATGTTTTAGTTCCGTGTTTTTTGTTTTCAAACGAATGAGTAACTTGACTTAACTTGAAGAAACTATAGCGCCCTCTCTTCTTCGTATATATTGTGTTGTTAATTACCTTTTCTTAAAGCCTAACATCACGCAAGCCGCCAAGTAATTTCAAATTTATATGCGTTAGCATCACTCGACTTGTCCGTCGCCTCAGTCTCGGGCGTCGTCGTATAAATAAGTGATCGCGCACTGCAGATAGGCGTATATAAATATCGGATTTACTTGGATTGCTAATCGAGTGTTGTTTGAGCCAATTACTTAATTAACCACGTGCTCTGGGGCTTCTATAGCGACAATTATTTTGCTATTTGCTCATAATAAAACAATCATTCCTGCACAGTATTATGCGAGAATGAATAGGAATTATAATTGACAGGATAGGGTTGCCAAATGGTTTGAAATTTGAAGAAGTTTGATCTTCTCCACCTCAGTGTGGGGCTGAAACGTATGAAGAAATTGGTAGAAAGCCAGAATCCATTGGCAGTAACTTGATTAACTTGGCTCATAGCAAACTTTGACATAACTTCATTCAACAATCTTGGCAACAATTAACCACACAAATGTCACAAATCTGAGCCCTACCCTCCGGCAAACATTGTGTACCAATACCACACCCATCTATTTAGCTCAATGGGAATGGACTATTGATGGAGCCAACTACTACAATAATCCCGCCATCGGGAACGGAAATGAGCCATATCGAGATTAATTTCGTGCGATATCTGGCTGCTGTTGTGTTGTTCGCTCGGATTAAAGTATGTCTTTCGAATGACAATTAGCAGACAACACAGCACTTTTTGATTGAACTCTCAAACAATACCAACTTACTTACTACTTACTGATCGGTGAGTTGTATACATTTGTGAGTATTGCTGCAGGAAGACTATCTCAACATGCTAAAATGATTAATTGAATTCCTGGCGGGGCTTGTCGGTCGGTGGCGGCAGTTTAGTGGCAACAACGGCACAGCGCGACTTTAGATGGGGCGAGTTATGAGTTTTTAATTAATCTAATCCCTTCTCTGGTGAGAAATTCAATTCCAGACGCAGACGACACGAAACGTACGTATTCAAAAGTTGTGTTGTCTTGTCTATAAGTCTCTGTTGGCGCTAATTTGTATGAATATGATAATTATTTTTGTTAGATTCACGATATTTACCATTAATATTGGTTTTGGCGCGATTGACGTGGAATGCTTATTTTCCGCGCATAAATATTCATGAGCACAATGATTATAACGGCATAATGGCACTTTAGTAGAAGTAATTATGTTCTTCAAAGGCAAATCAGTAGATTTTTTTTGTTTGTTTTGTTTTCATATTTGTTTAAATTGAAAGAACATCGACTTCGATAACATCGTGCTGTGGTGAACAGAGTGAATCAGAATTATCGCGGAATTCTATTTCAGTTTTAACTTTCTTATGATCTATTTTTGTTATCATGATTGGGATGCTTTTGGCGGAAATCTCCCACTGGGAAAAGATATTAGTTCTTAATGAGGTAAATCAATTATGCAAAATGAGATAGATTAGAGTGCATAGGTGTGCTAATTTTTGGTCTCGTGGAGAGTTCAAGTTTTTTAGATCAATGTTTTTAGATCAAAAGTTATTTCGTTTGTATTTATTAATTCTTTTTTTTTTTTAATTTATTGAGACACGTGTCCAGTCTTTGAAGAATTCAACAAACCAAATATGAATCCCAGTCCATTTGTTAATTATAAATTTCTGATTAGCTGCCACTAAAAAAGGGAGAGTTGTAAATGAAAAAAAATTAATAACAACAAATTTGTCTTAGAGAAACTTATATTATCTCTTCTATACGCTTTTTGCATTAAAATGAAAAAATTCCTATTATCCAATTAAGAAATAATTGCGTTTTTATTTGTAAAAAAAAGGAATATCGCTTTTTATTAGGTACTTTTAAACGAAAGAACTGATATACAAACTCGAAAACTTCAAAAATTGATGTAAATTTTAAAAGAATATTCTTAACCTGCAATATCAGTTTAAATTAGTTTTAAATTCGTAAAAAAATGAACTGGAGAAGAAAAGATTAAAGAGTGTCGTTTTTCGCTATCTACAGTCAACTATCTCCTTAGCCCATAAGGCAACCATTGATATAACTTTTTTCCATGATAAACTTCTTTGTATATATACGTTTACTTCATTCCCCATCAATAAAGATAATTTTTTAATTACGATATTTAAAAATTAACCAAAATAGAAAATTTATCCCAACATTGCAACTCTTTACCTAAAAAAAAAAACTTCAATGCATAGAACTTTTGGTGATAGTTGAACTGTTATATCAAAACGATACTTAATGTAATAAGGACATAATTTTCGTTACTTGTGTAAAAAAGTGAAACTTACTCAGCGCATATTCATTATACCTATCGGTATTAATATTCGAATTCAAAACTAATGTTTGGAAAAAATAATACAAAACAATTTTTTTTAGTTTCAATCAAAAACTTTCGAAGGCGATTTCTTTTAAAATACAATAAAAATTTTACAACACCTCGGCTTTTTTTCGGAAAATGTTAAAAATCCTTTTTTTAAATAACTAATTATTTCAATTATTATTTCTATCTTCGTGACCTAAGTGGGCTTTAGGTCGGTATTGAATGATCTTAAATCTTTGTCGACGTTTCGAACGTATTTACGTTCCTCTTTGTATTTTATCTATTTATATTTTAAGAGTTTTCTTAAAATTATTTGTTTTAGTTTTGGATGCTTTCTTTAATTTCAAAGATTTCAAAATTCTAAATTCAAAGTCTTGAAAAAGACGTTTTAAATCTTCGAAATTTCACGACTTTGAATTTAGAATTTTTAACTTTTTCAAGAAATAAAGCATCCAATCCCCCTCGTCGGGTCTCCACCTTGTTGTTGGTGAGGGGGCTTACACTCGAACCTTAAGCAGGCTAGTTTTCCCAGCTACCAGCTAAGGTTTGAGCAAACTAAGAGAGGCCCACCCCTATGAATATATGGAAGAATTAACTAAATGAATACAACCATAGCGGGGATATACGCTAAACGGTCGGTAGAAGTCACGGCTGCCGGCTTAGGCTTTGCTTCGCGGTCTCAATACCGAGAGGAGGAGTCGCCAGTGACAACATATTTTCATATTAACTTTTACTTTTTATCTCACCTGCTTATATTTCTAAATCTTTTTCTTTTATCTTTTTCTTTTTTCCCTTTTTGTTTTCTTTTCTTTTCTTTTTCTTTATTTTCCTTTAGAACTGAAACATATAAGCAGAGTAACGAATTTTTTATTGATACCAAAATGGAAAAAGCAACGAAACTTCAGCTAACTGAGGAAGAGGAGAATTTACTTCTCGATCCGTTCGCAAATCTGGACATGGAGGACGGAGCCAGCGCGATAGACGTCGATGATAGTGCCAGCATGATATCATCCGTTGCGAGCTCCAACTTCTCGAACTCGTCAAGGCGGAGTAGAATCTCTACCTGTAAGAGAACAATCCGGAGGTTAGGAAAGCTGGACTGGGGCCAGATGTCCGAGGATGATAGAATGAGGCTGCACAATGCTCGTGCCTTCATGGACAGGGAGGGCTTGGGAAAAGCTAGACTTTCACCAAACCCCCCCTCTTCAAAAGGTCCGAGTATTAAGACCGTGATGGGACCACCTGCTCCCCTTGTTCCAAAACAAGGGAACGGGGACATCCCATCTACGTCAGGTGCTATCGCCTCGACAGCAGATGAGCAATCGTCTGGAAGGGAGAAAACGGACCTGATCGTGAGGACACACGTCGTTGCGTCGGACAGCTCATCAGCCAAAAAAGTCGTATCGTCTGGCGGTGCGAGTGTTAAAGCAGATGAGAAAGGCACAAATGGTGAGGGGACGGATAAGATGGGGTGCAAGGATAACTTGGTGGGCCTTAGCCCACAGGTTACCCAAATCACCACCATCAGATCTGTAACCGAGGGGACGGGTAAGATGGGGTGCAAGGATAACTTGGTGGGCCGTAGCCCACAGGTTACCCAAATCACCACCATCAGATCTGTAACCGAGGGGACGGGTAAGATGGGGTGCAAGGATAACTTGGTGGGCCGTAGCCCACAGGTTACCCAAAACACCACCATCAAATCTGTAAACGTAAACCGTAACCTTTCTTCTGCCAAATCAGTCCTACCGCCTGGTGGTACGACTGGTAAAGTTGGTGAGTTAGACAATAATGTCGAGGGAAAAGGTAAGGAGGGGTGCGAAGCTAACTTGGTGGGCCGTAGCCCACAAGATAACCGAAACACTACCACCGAACCCGATCCCGCAAACCAATCGATCAATTCGACGTTCCAGAGCCTAGCTACGGTCATACACAAAAAGACCAGGGCTAGAGCATTAGATGAGAATGAGATTCGTCGCCGTCAGAATCGTAACGCTGAGAGGATTGTCCGTCGCTTTGCCAAAAGGTCTCCCGAGTCCCTTACGGCAAAAGAGCGAGTAGCACTGGACAAATCAAATCAACGTTTACGTGCAGCGGCAGAACAGAGAACTGCGGGCACTCCTAGCACCTCCAAAAGAGCTAGGAACGAAGCCAATTCACCCACCAGCTCTTCGCCTAATAAGACGAAGAAGAAGCGCAGAACCTCTCAGGTTAGCGTAAAAGGCCACCATGTCGCCATAGCCGATTATGGTAAGCCTTCACGCAAACTGACTGAAGACGAATGGCATCTCCTTGAACTAAGGATCCTGGAGCAAGTCAATGAGGCTATCGTCAAGAGCTGGACGGTTCCACTCTTCGGTAACCTTAAGACTGTCCATGGTTTCAAAGTGATGCATTGTGAGAATGATATGACTCTCGAATGGCTTCGGGAGTTCATACAAAAAACGTCAGCTCCATGGCAAGGCGCCGAATTGCGTCTGATCGACGTAAATGAGATAAAAGATCTCAACAGACCTCTTGGAAGGCTGTTAGTCAAAGGCCCGACCCTTCCCAACGAACGACTTGAGAGATACATCCTATCTTTGAATAGTGATCTCTTGAGCAGAGAGTGGGAAGTGGTCAAGAATGAAAGAACGGATGATGGCACCGAAGTGGTGGTAAGATTGAGCCACAAATCTTTACCACTCCTGAGGAAGGCTGACTTCAAGATACGCGTTGGAATCACTAGGTGCAAACTTAGGTTGATTCGCAACGATAGAAAACAGGTTAGTAAAGCGATGAACTTAAACTTTATTATTTAAATGGAATTGAAAATTTTACAAATCAATCTTCATCATAGTAAAGCCGCAACCGCTAACCTTGTCTACCTCATGGAGAGTAGACAATACGACGTAGCCCTGATACAGGAACCCTGGGTTGTAAGAGGGAATATCAAGGGTCTACAATCTAAAGAACTACAGCTGTACAAGTCTAATCTTGACAGTCAAAATAGTAACCCTAGAACATGCATAGTAGCTAAGAAACAGTTTAATCTTTTTCTTCTAACTACTTACAGCAACACTGACCAGACCACGGTAAGATTGGAGCGAGATGGGCTCCCAATGCTCATCCTCTCGTCTACTTATATGCCGTATGACGGTACAGAAGGACCACCAGCAGATATCACTGAAACGTTGGTATCTTTTGCAAGTAAGAATAAATTTGATATTATTTTAGGTTGTGATTCTAACTCACACCATATGCAATGGGGTAGCACTGATACTAATACCAGGGGCGAGTCCCTTTTTGAATTTATTATCGAGAAAAACTTGCTCGTAGCTAATAGAGGCAACACCCCAACTTTTGTTACTAAAACACGGGAAGAAGTTCTTGATATCACCTTGACGAGTAATTCAGATACTTGCCAATTAGAACAATGGAAGGTTTTAGATGAAATCTCTTTTTCCGACCATCGCTTAATAGAATTCTACGTCCCTGATGCTGCCCGGCACATTAAACCTTTTAGGAATAATAGGCGCACCGATTGGCATGTCTTCAATAGGGAATTAGTAAAAAACATTAGTCACTTAAACATTGACAATAACCTAGACACAAATAGTCTTGATAAACTGACAGAGGAATTCACAGGAATTCTACGCGGTGCATTGGACAAAAGCTGTCCTCTCATTGCCGCTGCGAAGAAAAACAGTAAACCACCCTGGTGGACTGTTGAGCTCACTACCATAAGAAAAGAAACAAGAAAACTGTTCAACCTTGCTAAACGCACTAGAACAGAAAGTGACTGGGAATCTTATAAAACCAGTCAGAGAAAGTTCAAGACAGAAACTCAACGAGCCAAACGTAGCTCTTGGAGAAACTTCTGTAGTACTATCGAATGTACTAACCATTCGGCGAGACTAAGGAGAATTCTCTCCAAGACGAATACTTCTATAGGGTCCCTAAAGGGGCCTGATAATCGATGGACAGAATCCTGTCAAGACAGTCTTAAACTCCTGGTGGAAGCCCACTTCCCAGGTTGTAACTCTGAATTGGACAATGATTCCACAAACTCTTTGCACTCAATATGTGAGATTCCTAGAGAAATTATTACGAAAGAAAAGTTGATCTGGGCCATCAACTCCTTCTCTCCTTATAAATCTCCAGGCCTAGACGGCGTCTTCCCTTTGATGCTGCAAAAAAGTAGTGAATTCATTATTCCCTACCTGATCACAATATTCCAAAATAGCCTACAATTGGGGTATGTCCCTAAAATATGGCGTGAAGTCAAAGTTGTCTTCATACCAAAAGCTGGTAAATCCAGTTACACAGAACCCAAAGATTTCAGACCTATCAGTCTAACTTCTTTTACACTCAAAACACTTGAAAGGTTAATCGATATACATATCCGCAGTTATTTAATACCGGAGACTATATCACCCTTTCAGCATGCATACACAAAAGGTAGAAGTGTAGAGACAGCTTTACACTGTGCAGTCAGAACAATAGAAAAGTCGCTTGCGGTTAAAGAATACACCCTGGCTTCATTTCTAGATATCGAAGGAGCATTCAATAATGTCCATAATAGTGCCATTGAAAAAGCACTCACTGACCTTAAAATAGAAGACACAATCATAAAATGGATCGTATGCATGTTGAAAAACAGGCAAATCAATAGTGAATTAGGTGGGTCACATATAAAAATGTACGCATCTAGAGGAACCCCACAAGGTGGTATTCTATCACCTCTTCTTTGGATTTTGGTGATGAATGAGATTCTCATCAAACTAAATTATAGCGGTGTTAAGGTTATAGCCTACGCAGACGATCTAGCTCTTCTAGCGACAGGTAAATACCTAACCACTGTAAGCGAACAATTAGAAAACGCATTATCCAAGGTCAGTAACTGGACCAGGAGATGCGGTCTTAAAGTAAACCCCCTAAAAACAGAACTGGTACTTTGCACAAACAGAAGGAAAATTCCTCCTTTTGCAGTGCCAAAAATTGATGGCACCCCACTTAAGATTTCGGATAAAGCGAAATATCTTGGAGTGATCTTGGATAAGAAACTTAACTGGGGTCCAAACATTCAAGAAAGATACAAGAAAGCCACGTTTGCACTTTACTCATGTAATAGAATTCTTGGCAGAAACTGGGGACCAAATCCCAAAATAATCATGTGGATGTATACCGCCATTGTCAGACCCATTCTGACCTATGGCAGCTTAGTCTGGTGGCAAGCTCTGGAGAAATCCACGAACTTGAAGACCCTAACCAAAGTACAAAGAACAGCATGCATTAGTACTACGGGGGTGATGAGGTCCACTCCAACCGCAGGCTTGGAAGCAATCCTTAATCTCACTCCCTTAGATCTATTTGTAAAAGAATTAGCGGCAAACAGCGCCCTACGACTCAGTCAAACCAACATTTGGAATACTAGTCAAAATGGCCATACTACGATCCTTTCGAACTACGTTGGCAACAACGTAAGTACAGATTACATGACCCCTTATTTAGACTTCAACAAGTCTTTTAATGTCAGTTTCCCTAACAGACAAGATTGGGAAAACAGTATACCTTTCTCAAATGAGTCGACTATCGCCATCTTTACTGATGGTTCGAAAATGAACACTGGGGTTGGTGCAGGTTTTTACTCAGAAAACCTCAACCTTGCCAGTTCTTTCAGGCTCCCCGATCACAGCAGTGTCTTCCAAGCCGAGATATTGGCAGTGAAAAATGCTGCTAAACAAATATCCATGATGGCGATATCACCTGCTGACATCACCTTTTTCATTGATAGCCAAGCGGCAATAAAAGCAATTTCTGCCACCTTAATCAAGTCAAAGCTTGTTTCTTGCTGTCGCGAAGAGCTTAGGGTTCTTGGTACGCAGCATAATGTAAGACTCTGCTGGGTTCCCGGCCACAGTGATGTGTTCGGCAACGAAAAAGCGGATGAGCTTGCAAGGGAGGGCTCAGTTCTTGATCCCTCTCTCATAGACCATAGCATCAGAATCCCACAATGTGAAATAAAGCGAAATATCGTCAACAATATTTCACAAAAAACTAATGAAAGATGGAACCTCCTAGAAACCTGCGGTCACACCAGGAAACTATGGCCGAACTTCGACGAGAAAAAATCAAATAAGATCTTACTACTTAATAAACCTTCCTTAAGATCCCTAATAGGCGTCTTAACGGGACATAATCTACTAGGATACCACAAAAAGAAAATGGGGCTTAGTACGGATGATCTATGCAGAGGCTGCGGTAATGAGGACGAACAGGAAAACACTGTTCACTTCCTCTGTCACTGCCCAGCACTCTGTCGCACTAGGAAAAAATTCTTAGGAAACTACTTCTTCAATGAATTAGAAGAACTATCGGAACTCTCAGGCAATAGCCTACTGAACTTTGTCAAGTCCTCCAAATGGCTTGAACAACCATAGCATTCATAGGTTAACACTTTTTCATGAAGTTACAATACTTCAGGGTATCACAAGGGATCTACATTGATCTAAGTGTGACGGTAACAAAATCAACTGTCAGCCCATATTACCTAACCTAACCTATCCAAAGCCAAATAATTTTAAGAAAACTCTTAAAATTAAATAGATAGAATAGTCCCAAAGGATTTAAAATATAAATAAGAAATACCTATATGTAAAACTGAAATATTGGATTTTAAGTTCCAAAAATTTGGAACATTTTTAGAAACACTAGAACAATCTTCAAAAGTTCAATTTTCGAAAGGGGGACTATAAGTGAAAAACGTTTTTTTTTGCTTTAGAACCACCATTTTTAAAAATTTTTAGACTTCAAAATTTAAAAATTCGATCTTTTCGTCGGCTTCAACGATTACTTTGACGTATCCCCACAAAAAATATTTATACCATCATAATGTAGCTGGAACGTGGTTGACTTTTCGAATGAACAACTAAAGCCTCCTTTTGGTTAGGATTTCCTAAAGAAGTAGTCATCGTCATAACGTTGATGACAACGAGACACAAACACCAAAACTCTTTCTTTGGACAAAAATGTGAGAAAGACAAATAGAACAGAAGGAGTAGTTTAAAATGGTTTTAACTTTATTTTGTTATTAAACTTATCCAACTCATTGCAAATAAATTTTCTAATAAGCTTGCAAATTATTATTTTTTTCAAATATTTCAAAGTTTGCTGTTTTATTCAAAGCATATTTTAAAAACACTAAAACAAAGACTGCAATAAAGAAGAATATTATTCAAACAAATATTAAACTTAAAATTTTTTCCTAATGCAGTTTTCCGGATCGTTTCTCGCCTTTACCGATCTTTGTTCTTTAAATTGTGTAGTTTAGTTTTCTTTAAATTCGACAAACTATACTGCAAACCATACGCTTTGGTTTTGTTACCTCTTCATAAGTATCGATGATGATTTCATTTTATAAAAGATAATGAAAGAAAAATTCGAATTGTTCATTATTTGTATACAATACCTGGCTAATTTTTTGTTCATTTCCATACGAGTATACGATTCTTAGTTTGAAATGCAGCTTAAATATTGTGAAATGTATATATAACAATGCCCCGTTATAAGCAGTTTCCTTCCCCCAAAAAAAAAATGTATTAATTAAATTTCGTCAACGCCCCTGTTGCAATAATATAGTGCCCACCGTAAAATTTTAAGTTAATCTTTTCGTTTTCAAATAAAAATGAACCTAAAAGAAGAAAAATACCCACAAAAGACCGTAAAACCTCAATAATAGTGAATTGCTTTCTAAATGGGTAAAAACACACGCGCTTTCACAGCATCTCATATATCCTTGATGTCATGCAGTTACTGCTGGTGCAGTTTTGTTGTCCTTCGTCAAATCAGAAATTTCAAAAAATGTTTGAAAAAAAAAATAAAGAAAAACATAAAATAATGAACTCGTAGTTTAAATCCTTAACTCTTTCTTCGTACTCTATGCGGGAGTCCATTCAATTTAAAAATTATTAGACTCGAATTGTGATCCTTTTTGCACCACCCATTTTTTCCATTCAAAATATGGATCCTTTTTGACTGTTGTCAGTTAGGTATTGATCTTTCCAGAATAAACCTGACACAACTGAAATAGACAATTATGATTTATGGCATCACCGCCCATCGTTAGATACAGTTTCGTTTCCAATGCGCAAACAATAACCAAAGGACCTCTTTATGATTACACGCAAATTTTCCAAAACTGCCTGTGCCTGTTTGTCTACCAAAACCATAAACCCTTTCGTGTACATATCCTTAACCAAACATCAGGACACAGAGAGGATTATTATATTCTCTGTGTTCCTTAAGCTGTAATCTTGTTAGTTTGGTTGTGAGATTATAAAACTACAGCTACAGTCTAAGAGAGAGAGGACTAAGATATCCTTTTAAAGACACAAACTGATATCGTCCTTAGGTCGCTATTGTTTGATTGTTTTGTCACTAGGCGAAAAGGATTACTTGTATATCCAATTCCAAAGGGATGTTTTTCTTCTTCTAAAATCCTGTTAAGGGATCTCAGCTTTGGAATGGTATTCTTCGCCTTGAGATTGTAAATGGTTGTCAATATAGAAGCTAAATTGGCTAGGATTGATTTCGAAAAATAAATAAACATTTTGGTTTGGGATTAACAGCTACTGAGTCGATCAGATCCAATTAACCAATTAACTAGAGGTATGTGCATTTATACCTTTAAACAGGATGAGGTTTTAAGGAGTACAGAGGGTGATTTGGTGTTGTTGATTTTTCAAAACTTTATATGGTGCAACTGCAACAACATTGATATTATAACAAATTGTGTTATATTTGTCGTAAAGAAAATATTTGCTTATCCTTGTGAAGATGATCCTCAAATATCAACACAGAAATGTCAGGAAATATTTGTCCAGGATGATATCTCCTTTGACAATTTAAATGTTGTTCTTCCACAAATTCCTTGGATATCTAACCTTTGCGTTTCTTTTTTTTTTTTGTAAAATAATCCCCAGATATCCTTACTCATGATAGCTGATCCTTGTTAGCCTTAAAAAAAATAATGAAAAAATCTAAACATGATGTCGATTCGAAGACATTTTAATCTAAGTTTCATTTTAATTTAATCTACCTTCAGATTGAGTTAAAACAAATGACATTACTTCATCCCTAACCCATGTTTCTTATATCCTTTTTCTATTACCTGCCAACACCTGACGTTCCTTAACACTTAGTTAAAATAAAACAAAACAAAAAATCCACTTGCTGCTTATCAAGTAAAAAATAAAATTTTAATTCAATAAATTTGTCACCAAAAGACTGATCCTTTCTCACTTTCAAATCCCAAAAGAAAGATCCCAATATCTTATCAGTCTTTGGTCATTTGTAGTACAAGAGCGTTTCTTAGTAATCACCTTCTTCTCTCTCAAATCCAATGTCCATTTCAATCTAAAATCACACCAAAAAACGAAGATGATATAGAAAACGGAATCATTTTCAAATGACAAAACCAACAGAAAAAAAAAATCGAAACACGAAAGAATACAAGAAGAAGAAAAAAGCCAAAAAAAAACCAAAGATATACAAAATAAAATTATACACAGAGATGATCCTGAGAGTCCATATCAGGGTAATTATGGTTAAATAAGATAGCGATCTTGTTCCATGGTGACATTTATTTATTTTATTTAATTCCATGTATTAATCTTCCAGGAAAAACGTTAAACGCTAAACATCCCAGGTACAACACATCCAACATCCACTCGGATGTTATTTTTTTTGCTCTGCCTCTTACTTACTTATGGTATGGTCCCCCGCACATGATAGGTGTTAGTGGATGGCTTTTGGCTTAGTGTTGCCAGTTACAAAATTGTAACTGAGAAATTTGTTGTTGTTGGTTCTTTTTTTATATTTTGTTGCAAAAATATAAGCTGAACGATTTTTGAAAGTTTTTTGCTCTAAGGATTCAGTACTGAAAGTCGTTACAAATTTTCTTAGTTGTACTTGTGTGCAATTTACATACATTTATAAAAATTTCAGATTTCAGACACGAATAAAAAAATAAAAAAAAAAAAAATAAAGTTCGCTGCTCAGCTCTTTTGTTTAGACAAAATTTATTTTGGCTTACCCAAATTTGTATGTTAAATTGGGTTTAACACATTTTTCCCATACTTTTATGTTACTGTATTGCATGTAGACTTGGATTATGTTAAAGCCTTCGTGCTATATATTAACTTTTTTTTGTTTTATCATAGAAAAATGAATTAGTGTACAGAACCAAGTAAAATCAAGGTTTCTGAGAAATAAAACTTTTATAATAGCTCTCACACAAAAGAAGTCTTTAATAAGCTTAATTTAAGCTTCACTTACGTGAACTTAAGAAGAAGTTCTGTCACATCTCCGTAGAGGCATTTCCGATTTTTATGGTCATCAAAGACATTGCTGTTTTTAATTCAATTCTTATTCACATTAAATAGGTTTTCTATTTTAATCCAGCTCATGTTAAATTTTTGACTTGCTCGTTAACGAATTTCCCGATTTTAAAGTACATTTTTGTTCAAAATTGATAAAATTAAGAAACATTTCACAATAAATCGTTTTTGGAACTAAATCAGTTCAAATTTTTTGAAAATCATTTTTGAAGTTATTTTGAAAACGGGCCAAACTAATTTTCAAAACATTGTTTTAACGGAAAATTAAAATTTGTTTTCAACGGTACACCTTTTTTTTTTAATGTTTGAAATTTTGTAATTGTAAGAAAGTATTAAAAAAAAAAAAAACGGCTCTAAGGAATTTGAACATTTGTTTTGATCTAAAAACTCTGGGTTTTAGCTTCGAGTCAACTCAAGTCTTCTCTTGTTAAAATTTTTTGACTTGAAAAATCAATTTGCAAATAAAATAATTTTTTCAAAGTTTGCATAAAATCGCTTCTTATTTAGTTCTTTTATATTTTACAAGTTCTTTACTTTCTATTGAAAACAATTTTGAGATGAATATATTAAAAAAGTTAGGCTCAAAAAATTAATTAAACTTATTTTATTTGTACATAAAACAGTTTTTATTGACTCCAAACTGTAACCATGCAACTTAAGGATTTTCAATTTTTTCTTCGCTCGGATTTTTTGTTCAACTTGAAAAAAAAAAACGATATAAACCGTGAGTACAAAACCAAAAAAACCGGTTGACTGAAGCAAAAATAGCGAACCTGATTTAAACCAGCCAATTATTCCTATCCCTAATTTTTGGTGTGGTGATCTCGAATCCGAATCAAAAAATGTCTGTGTTCGTTTTTCAAAAACAAACAAATTTTTTTTTTCTGGTTTTGAGGTTATCATATAATGTGAGGTAATTTTCTTCAAAATAATTTTTTGCGGTTTCTATAAAAGTGTTTGTCTTCATTGAAGAACTTTTTATAAATTTTTGATATCTTTTTCCGAGTGGTTTATTTTTTTTTTTTATAAGTACCTACATTATTTTTAGGGCAGATAATTTTTAAAGCTGTTGAATATTTGAAGATACATTATTTCTTATACGAAGGGCGTTTTTAAGGTATTGAATTTTAAATTGTACAATAAAAACTAGTTGAACTAAATATATCAAAAATTGAGGCAAGTAAGAGTCATTTTAGGGCGGAATTTATAGTCGTTGAGTCGTTGCTCAAGTTTGAATGTATAATGTCTATCCAAAACATACAAAAACCTTAAAACAATCTGGCAACACCTCCATCGATGCAGCATCATCATCATCGTAATTCTCACTTCACTATTCGTTGACCATAGTCAAGGCGACGTGTTGGGAATTCATAAAGCCAGAATCGTTCAAAGCCAGAGCAAGACTCATCATTGTCATTATCACCTCTTCGCAGCGCAAGGGCAACTTGAGGGGAAAATCGAATTCCCTGATCGCGAACTCGAATGATGCCAATGTTTGACAAACATTTTTCTGCATTCCATTTGCAGAAAAGCAGAACTCTCGTGATGGTAATATCTGCGCTATCTGCGCGTTCGATGATTCGGTTTCTCATTTTGGCGCGCATTTTCGTCAACATTTGCGTAAAAATTCGCTGATGTCGTCGTCGATCATTAGACAGGTTAATTGGCCAGCATGTTGTTGCATTGGAATCCAATCTTCCTTTTCTCTTCCATTCAGCTCCAAGTAAAATGTAGAGATAGACTCGCTCAGACATGGGGCACACCTGTGGTCAGCTAAATATAGCTGTTGTGGTGTCGTGTCAGTCCGGGAGAGGTGTGAGGACATATACGAGCAGGTACAACGCAGAAGAGAGGTAAAAGACGTAGAAGGACTTTTTCATATAGTGTCAGAGCAGGAATCGAAGACCCATGGGCACCATGTTTTATGTTTCTGTGTTCATTTATTTATGTTTGGGTTTCTTGTCTTCTCTGGAAGAAGAGTTTGCGGACGGGTTCGGAGGGACTCTGGGCAATGAGAAAGCCAGCAAACGCACCCCATCATCATCATCTGCGGATGGCTGCGCGAGGGAATTTGTTAAATCGATTATAAAACATTAAATGTGTACTTGTCGTTATAGGAGAAACATTTATATGAACACATATTGTATGGAAGAGGAGTATTAGCATTTTTATAATTTTCTTTTTATTTTTGTTTTTTTTTGTTCTCCTTGAAGTCACTTTCGTGTTATTGGTGTTGAATTTAATATTTCTTGTTTGTTTTTTTTTTTTCCTTCACAACATCAGGGCATGTTGGCTTTATTGAGAGTTTATAAAGGTGCGATTAGCTACATGTTGTTCCGCACTATTGGCGTATATAAAAAGATTGCTGAAGCCGTTTTTGATCGTGAGAAACTACACAACAAGAACACAATTTATCGCGAAATTAACTTATGAATAAGCAATTACATACTTTGTGGAAGACGCATAGTGCGTTGTCTTGTCGGTAGAAGCAAACGGAAGTGTTGTCAAGTGTTAAATATTTTGACTCATCATAATAAATTAAACCATTTTCAATGGTTGTTTTTCTGGATAAGAAAACAAGGGATGTATGAACCATTAATACAGAAGCGATATAACCCTTTTAACTGAATCTGAGCCTAGTGGCAACAGTTTTTCTAAAAACAAGAGAGATTACTACAGTTACTTTCAAAATGATTGAGCTGACATCACTAATGATTTCTAAAAGAACCATTCTGTAGAAACTAAAACTTCAAAACGATAGCAGAAATGTGTGTAAAAGTATGCTTAAATTTGGAAAAAAGCAAGGAAGTTGCACAGACTTTATCGGTTTCAGACCGAAAATTTCCGAATAGTAATTGACGATCGGCAGCTGTATAACTAATTTGTTAGTCACTTGGCCTTACCTTCATGAGTTGTCGTGTCAAAAATGTATTTGTTTGTTTATTTACACAACTTTAAGTGAATACCTTCTCGTGGGATTTGTTGGTAAAATGATAACAATGTTCGAATGTTTTGGACTATATTTTAGGTTTCCATGTATGGATGGTATATAAGCACAGAGTAATTTTTTGTATTCCCTTGCACTTAGTTGAGCTTTAAGCCATTTTAAGTCATTCTCTGTCGAACGAAGTTGGAAATACCATGAGGTTCTGCTGATTTATTAGGACTACTTAATTATTTCATCTAAGTTTTCGGTGGTGCTCAAGATTAGACTGTCAACTATATAACTTGCAGAAATTATTTCGCAACAAAAAGTGGTTGTCTTTAATGCCGGTTTACGGACGATGATTTTATGTGATAACGTCATACGAAAACAGGTTGTTTGCTTTGGTAAAAAAAAAATTATCTAAAAACTATTTATTTGTCAACTTTTTTGTAAAAAAAATTATAATCTTATGGTAAAGCACCTACTTAAGCTTGTACTTGTAGAAAAACGAAGAATTTACAAGAAAAGCGCTAAAAAAAATACATTTATTTTTTCTTTTTTGCATTATGTATATTTTTTTATATGAAAAGGTTAGAAACAAACACCATTGAAAAGCTTGGAAATTTTCCCAAAGCCATATATTAAAAGAATCATTTTTCATCAAAAAAAAAAAAGCAAAAAATCATATATTTTTATCGGGAGCGGGTCAAATTCTGCTTGTCAAAATTCTGTACGACAAAATTCTGTGGGGTCAAAATACTGTAATACCATAATTCTGTACGTCATTATACTGTAAATACAAAATTCTGTACGTCAAAATACTGTATGAACAAAATACTGACATGCAAAATTCTGTTTTGTAAAATTCTGTACGGCAAAATACTGTATATCAAAATTCTGTAAAAAGGCTGTAAAAAAATATCGTTTTGATAATGTAAAAAAGTGCGCGCGCACTTTTTTACATTATCAAAACGATATTTTTTTACAGCATTTTTACAGAATTTTGATTTACAGAATTTTGATGTACAGAATTTTGAAATACAGTATTTTGACCAACCAGAATTTTGCTATACAGAATTTTGACTTTCAGAATTTTGTTCCTACAGCATTTTGCACATACAGAATTTTGACATACAGTATTTTGGCATACAGTATTTTGAATACAGAATTTTGCAACATACAGAATTTCGACCCCAACCCATTTTTATCTGCTCACACCATTAAATGCATTTTGTCTATGACAACCTATTAAATTTTATACCATGAGAAAGCTTTGTATTTACAAAAAAAGTTAAAATTTTTTAAGCCAACAATGTCGAAATTTCAAGCCAAAATTTTTTTCAAAACTAAGCTGAGTTAAAATTTATTTCTGAATTTCAGGCGAGTTGTGCGCAGCTTCAATTAGAAATTCACATTTTCGTTACATTACAAAACTTCGAGAAAATCCATTCCTTTATCAAATAATTGAATTTATTTCTTAAAATCCATTAATTATTTTTTTTGAAAATTTTGCTCAATTTAAAAAAAAATAAAAATAAAAATTTAAAACAACTGCATCGTTATTCCACTTTAATTTTTAAATGCCTACAAAATAGAGTCTGCAAAACTTGTACATTCAGTTTCAGATTTGCCTGGAAGTACAGATTAACTATCTGGAATGTACATGAACATGACTCAAATTTCACAATCAACCGACACACCGTTTAACACAAAAGATCACAAAGTATTATTTATGTCTCATTGTTATACCATTCCAGTTTTTATAAAAATAAAACCCGACTTCGACTGATCTTTGTTTATTTCATTTACATCATCAAATCAAAGACATACATAAAGAATAACAAATTTAGTTAAATGATACTTAGACCCACGTAATGTTTAAATTATTATTTTCGTTATGCTAATATCCCAAATTTCTGTCATTATTCATAATTCTAACAAAAGAGAAAAAGAAATTTAAACGAAATAAATTAAATAAATTAAAAAAAAAAAAAAAAAAAAAACAAAAAACATGCAAAATAAAACGCGCAATTTAAGCAAAATAAAATATCTTAATTGACTTAATTTACACCGGTTGGTTGGATTTTGGTTAATTTATTACCTATTAAAGTCCATTTAAAGTGAAATCTCCTAAATTCATTTAAATTTGTATAAAAATACACATAAATACAAGTATAATAGATATTCTTGTGTATGTTTATAGGTAAAATATTGTTCAGGTAAAAATGTTGCATTCCCAAAACTTTATTTATGAGCCAATTAATTAGGAGGAATACAAGTTTTCGGACACATTTGCAACACTTTTTTATTGCTGATTCAAAACGATTATTATTGAATGAACAGAAAAGAAAAAAAACTAAATGAAATAAATTTACTTCTTAATTGCCCTTTCGGATATTAAAAAAAAATGTGCTCGTTGGGCAGGCAGCATCATCGCAGAGCTTTGTTAAAGAAATATGTGCAATTAAATTGATGTTTGTTTAAGGTAATTATAATATTTTTGTTACTTTTTTACAACAATATTATGCATTGAACAAGCTTTCAATATCGTTTAACTGGTTAAAGATGTTTCGTTCACATTAAATCATTATGGTTGGAAATTTAAATTTTTAATTTTTTTTTATTCATTGAATTGTAATTGTGAATACAAATGATTATAATGAGGTTGATAAGATTGACATGTTTTAGTTATTTATTTTGTTCTGTTTCTATTTCTAGTTTTTTATATTTACTGGCGTACATAAATCTTACATATTGGCATATCACTTCCTGCATAGAGCCATTAAATGCTATATTTTATACAATTTATAGGATTACCAGGATTTAAGATATAGAAAAAAAAAAGAGTATGAAATGCACAAAGAATGTTTTATGCAGTATCCAAAAGTTTATAGTTTTGGATAGAAAAAAATCGATTTTGAATGTGGTTTTTCCTAAAAAAATCCCTTTTAACTAGATAGAAAATTGTTTTCGTAATTTTCAAAATCAGTTTGCACATAGGTTGCTTATGACATCCTGTCAAAGCATAGGGTTGCCACACTTTAAAGTAAATTTTTTTAGTTTTTGCGACTATGCCATCCTGCTTATATGGTTAGTCTTAGAGGTGTTAAAAAAATATTATGCCAGAGAAAAAATTAAATTTAAAAATTTTATCCTATTCAGGATTTTTAGAAATTTAAAATTTTAGTAGGCTGTATTTGTAAAAAGGTCAAAAAGTTATTTTCTTAACAAAAAGTGATAAGAACAAAACTTATACTATAATTGACAGACATTTTTATATATAATATATTAAAGTGGCAAACAAAAAATGTAAAAACTCAAGATATGGACGTTTAAAAGTAAAAATTGTGAAACTCGATGTTTGAAAAATACACAATTCACCAAAAATCAGCATGAAAGGTATTTGACATACATATGTAGTAGGGTGGTCATTATTTTTAAAAGTTGAGCAATTTTACTGAGTACCCTATTTTTTTGTTCCTTTACATCTTAAAACACTATCCTATTTTTTTTTTTTTACGACCATGTTAACACGTGCCGCTCTGACCTTAAAGTTAACGCTCTTGGGAGAGTACTTTCACAGTATGAAATTTTTTATGAATTTAATGAAAATGTTTTTTTGTTGTCTCTAAGCAAGTGTAGGTGTCATTTAAAGTGCAGTTCATTGCTTCTGGCTGTAAAATATTGCAATAGCTTTTGTTTAGTTGTAATAATATAATTAAGTTAAATGAAGATGCCTCGTGAAAATTTATTTTTAGTCGGTTTTAATGAAAAAAAAATTCTTGTCTCGAAACTGTCGTCAAAACGAGATGCATTAAGCTTTTTTTTAGCAACGAATTGAAATAGTAAAAGTAGAATTGAAAGTAAAAATAAATACATATCACTCGTTTACTTGAATACTGTCATAACTCAAAAATCACGAGTTTTGAATTATTAATGCAAAAGTTATTTTTGAATAAAGTAATCTTTAATCCTGCAAAAAGTCATTTCTATGAAAATTGACGGTGAAGGAGCACTAGTTTTATTTAAGAAACTTACTTTTTACATACAAAAATAGATTGATACTCGTTTTCTGAAAAACCAGTTTTTTTTGAGTTATGAAAGTGTTCAAGTAATTGAGCGATATTTAAATGAAAAAATTTGTTTTCGAGGTTGAAGTTGAAAATCAAAGCTCTGAATCTCCAGTGCCAGAACCTTTTGGCTCGAAAAGAGCAGGAGTAGATATTTTTAATCCTAGGCTATCGGCAGTGCTTAATAAATGTAAAGTAAGTGACAGGAATGCCGTTCACCTCTTGACAGCCTGTATTGATCCTTCAAAATTTGTAACTAACCGCTCCTCTATACTACTCTAGAATCTATCGTCAATATATTCGTGGTATTTAGTAAGTAGAACTAAATTTTTTGAATTTAATTTAAGTTTTGCCGTTATACACTGGGGCTCAAAACTTCTTCCCGATATAACTGGCCAAGCTAAAGTAGACAGACTTCCACTTGGAGTTTCAGAACTTTCAGCTTGAACTGGGATTGAAGTATTGTCTACAGTGTACGATATATTAGAAAATTGGTCCTTGATTGACAAAGTTCAAGCTTATGTTTTCGACACAACTTCATCTAACACTTGGCGTTTAAACGGAGCTTGTGTTCTTTTAGAAAAAAAAAAATTGGGCGAGACATACTCTACCTAGCTTTTAGACATCAAGTTTTTGAAATTGTTCTCGACCTGACATTGCTTTGTTTAAAGGATTCAAAACACAGTGAAAAACAATTGATAAGATTGATTTTCTTACAATAAATGTGGCCAACAATTACTTAAAACTTATATTTTACTACACAAATAATTAAAAAAAAAACACAAATTAAATTTTTTTTATTATTATTTTTTTTTTTTTTTTCAAAAATCTTGTCCTTTGCTCCAAATAAATTTGTTCTTCAAATAATTTTTTTATTGTCATTATTCTGGTAGTAAATAACGTGTGAGCAGAATTAAAAGCAGTAATGTAAACATTATTTTTGGAAGAAAAATGAATTTAAATAGGCCAAAATGCTTAAAATTATTGAAAAAACTTCGGAAAAAAATGTGTTTGAAGTCGTTCCGATAAATCGAAAAACTGATGATTCCTATCGGTTTCTCAGGTCTGAAATAGGGGGAAACAGTCAATGGTGCAGACGTCTTAAATATTTTTTTGAAAAAAACTTGCACAGTGTAATTTGTATTCAACATTTTCGGACTGTGCGACAGGATGTTGTCTTGAAAGTCTCGAAACTCGTTACGAAGGTTAATTTAATGTCATTAATTTATGGAAATATAATCCAAAAATTTATTTATTTAAAATAATATTTGTTTTTCTAACACTATTTATGAAAATATGACTTCAATAATGAAAAATTATACTTTGCTTGGATTCTTATTTACTAACCCTTATAGAAGAGAATTCTTAAAACTTCAAACTCAAAGCGGCAAGTGTTAATATTGTCCGATTTTCTTGAAAATTTTTTTTTTTTGTACACATTTTAATTGCATAGGAACAATAAAATCGGGTGCTTAGTAAAAAAAAAAATTAATTTTTTCTCCCATACAAATAAGGACCACCCTAATATGTAGGTTTTATGTTGTTAGAGAGCAAAAACAAATGAGCTTTATAGGTACATATATGCCAATTTTTTGACTCAACTTATGTACTTTTTTTGGCTTCTATGTTTTTTAGAAAAATTACAGCTTTTTACATTTCAATCCACTGTTTCACAAAAAAAAAAATTTAAAATATTTTTTTCGTAGCCTTGTTACGTTTTTTACGGCATACTGAATGTATTAAAACTGCATACTTTGCTGTTTTAATATACTTCCAAAATATAGATTTTAGGGACAAAAACGTTTTTTGTAGGGTTAAGAAAGTCTTTGCACTGTCCTGTCTTGTTCAGTACAACACTCAGTGGGAAGAAAATATCAAAAAAATGCTAACATGTTAAAATAAATGCAACTACTATTGTGTGTTTTTTTTTCGGTTTGGTGAAACGAAAGAGCTGAGCAGCGAACTTTTTTTTAATTTTAATTTTTCTTTTTTTATTCTTCACTCAAACAAAATAAAAATTTTCTTTTAAAATGTATGATTCCTGGGATTCTTTATTTTTAGATCTACACATTTAATGTATAAAACAAAAAAATAAAACACTTAAGTTAATAAATAAATAATAATTAAGTTTTTTTGTATTTTTCACAAAATGCGCAAATTTGCATGCAATCTAACAGTATTTCTGATTAACTTTAACTTCCTATTTCAATCACAGCTTTTTTCTACCATTTCCATTCAACTTAATTAATATTTCCTAATCCTTTCTTCACGCAGTTAAAAACTTTTTTAAGACATTAAAAAATTATTGAAATGACAAAACAACACGCCTTTTTATCACACATTAAATTATTGATCTCATGAATTTTTTTTATTATTTATGGAAATGAATTATGTCTATTTTTGTGTGAGTCTGTCTTCAGAAGCTAAACAAAAGATATCTTCAAGATAAAATTATGAAAAAAAAAAAAATAATAAAAATAATTTTACGACCTAATATCGAAAATCTCCATTTCCAGATTTCTTTATTATATTAATCGAAATAGCTAAAGTCCAATCAATGTGTAGACAAAAAAACATACAAACGAAGGTATATCAACACCCAAAAATCAACCCAGTTTTAATTCGAGTTTAAAATTTAAATTGCTTACACACACTCACTCACTCTCCATGAGTTTATATTCTATAATAACTCTATTCGGCGCCAATGCTATTATCAGATCGTATTTAGATTTAACCCACATTTAATCGTTCTCCTCCAGAGTCAACTCCAGAAGACATCGTCTCTCCACGCCACATGAGGTCAAAGCAGCTCATAGAGCATGCTTCAAACCTCAAGTGCAACTTCAAACTCCATTCAAGTCGCACCCACTCACAGAAAAAAAAAAAAAACCATGCCTATCATTTTAATTGCTTTAATTTGTTTTTGTCGCCTGTCGCAGAGCTGAATACAGTCGCGCTGCAACGCACTCAATCAACAAAACAAAAAAACTTGCATATTATTCCTCAATCAATGGGCACACATCAAAATATTTTTGTATTTCAATCCCATTGATCGAAAAAAAATGAACCAAAACCACCATCAAGCTACAATAGTTAGCTCCAAACAAACCCCAACTACGAGTTATTGAGAGAGAAACAATAAAATTCCGGTGGAGATCCCAATCGCAATAGAAACACCAGAACCAAAGCGAATAAAAGATACATTTTTATGGATACTTAATCCACACAAAATACACAACGAACACGATCTAATCGATACCTGAACGTGTCTCTCGTAACAAAACCTAGCCCCAGTCTTTGGTCCTCCTCTGTCCAGACCAGAATGAAGGAATACAAACACCATAGCCATCAGAGTCGAGTCAGAGTCAGAGCAAGAAAACAGCAGGTAGATCGGATTGGATTTGGAGATCGGTTTGAGATCTTGATTTTCTGTTGAATTTGAGCCCATCAACAATCAGTTTCAATATACCCACTACCTCTATCCGAGAGTGAAGCCTGTGCGATGCTTACAGCATCAGAATTAGAACAATAATTCGTCTCGTTACATGAGTTTACTTTGTTGACTGGGTTTTGAGTCTTTTGGTTTTTAGGTTTTGTTGGAGTAGCCCGAGGTTCAAATAATTAATAATAAATTACACCCACATTTCGTCAGAAAAGATACAAGTCTTTTGATTGTTTGGTGTGTCTGTTTTGGAGTAGTAAAGGGAAGTCATATATTTTCCAAAGTTTTTCCAAGAAATTCTCAAGTGGCCTGATAGAAATGAAAAAAAAAAAAAAGAATAAATTGTGTAATCCAATTTGGTTAAATTACCTGATTACCAGAATGATGTTGTTTTTTGTTTGTTTATGGATAAGAGGGGGAAAGGGGTATTTACCCAAATTAAAGAAATAAGTAGAGTGAGTTCGTGATTAGGAAGCAAACAAGTCGAAAGAAGTAGGTGATGCATTTTTAATTTAAGAAATGCCAGATGACCCTAAAACAAGATCAGACTTAAAAGCTTTGGAATAAGTAGCTTATTGAGAATTTCAGAACCAACTAAGAACTCATTTTTTTTTAAATTTAAAACACAGTTTAAGTTTAAAAACCTCATTTTCTAAACAAAAAAAAATATTTTTTTTTCATGAATCCAATACAACACCTTTAGAATTCTTCGATGAAATTTATGATTATGATTTAGAACAGCACGTTGAGATGCAATTAAAATGTGAATTTCTTATAAATTTATATTTTTTGTGGTGTAAATAAATGGCTTATAATGTAGCTCATCTCATCGTTTCGTTTCGATTCAAGTAGGTGTGTCTGGGCACAGAGTAATTTTTTGTGTGTGGAGAAATATATAATAATAAATAATAATAATAATGAATTGATGTTTGCTTTCAAGTTAATTTGGAATCAGTTAAAAAGGAGGAGGAAAGTAATAAATGGCGCATGTGCAACATTGTGCATGCTCATTACAATTACTATTTTTTTTTTTGTGTAAATAAATTGTTTGTTGGTTATCTTTTTGAATTGTTTAAAAAACGATCATAGGAAAATACTTATTTATTTATAAATATTTTTGTTGTAATGTGATGATAAGGAATTTAAGTTGTATCCAAACTTTTAATTATGAAAATAAAGATTCTGATGTATATAGGAAGAAGGTGTGACCAATGTTATTGTGCAGTGTGACCATACGGAATAAAATAACTTTAATATTGAAATTTATATTTTTAGAAAATATTTCCTCTATCCTTATCATTACTTATTTTTCTAAAGAATATATGTAGGTATTATTAAAATATTTTTCCCACGTTGATTTACTTGTGTAAATATTTGGTCATCAATATAACTAGATTTCAATAATGGATGACAAGAATTTTCAGGTACAAAGGTAGTTGAAAGCATAAATTAAACAAATATAATAAATAAGACATAAAACAATAAAGATGTGGATTATTTTTTTATGACACCTAGTTAACAAGTGTTTTATTTGTTCTGTAGAAAAAAAAAAAATAGGACAACTAAGTAGGTACCTACTCATGCAAATTTCCCTGATGAAGTTTTTTTTTTGTCTCATATCATAAAATAATTTAGAATTTGGTAAATGCAATAGATATATTTATATGACATTTAATACGGAAAAAATATCCTCCTGATGGATAATATAATCTTACATTTTTATAATAGGTAAAAACTGCTTCATAAATTAAACAAAGAAATTTAATAAAAAATATACGACTGGATAGCACATACATACTAATGACTAAAGTTGCTTAGAATGTCAAATTTTTTTATTGATAATTATAATTTTCTTATGACAACAATTTGCATTAACACAAATTGTCCACCAAAACAGGATTCTAAAAAATTATTTTCTTTATAAGACATTTCGTCGGCTTAGAGTGTAAACCTGCTAACTCCCACCTGATAAATCCACATAAAAATGATATCAAAAATTGATTTAATAGTCGAGTCAAATTAGACATAAAATTTGTAAAATCTCGGAATCCAGGGAAAGTCGATGCATCTGAAAAACGAGTATAGGGCTGCATTATAAAAGGGTCAAATAAGAAAGTTAAAAAAAAAAATTTCACCGCTCTCGATTACAACAGTTTTTATAGACCGTTTACTGTCATTCCGTATGCAAGCGTCAATCGGAATTGCTGTCTCATTTTAGATTTTGATCAAACTTTGTAGGGATGTTCTCTAGGACTGTAAGGAAGCAAATCCACTATGATTTAATTTTAAGTTGCGTGGTTTCCCCGCTACCCGCATTCGAACTTTTTCAGAAGGTCATTTTTATGTTATTATAGCTTTGCGTCTACTAAAGATATCTTTTTGTTTGAAACGCCATGTTAAAGCTTAAGAGTAGTAATTTTTGAATATATATTAAAAAATTACGTAATAATTATCCCTGAATTAAAATTAATTTTTGAAAAACTGGTAATTTTGCTGATTTTTCATGGTTTTTGACTGGCTCCAGAACCTTGGCTATTATATGTAGGAAGCTTATACTTACCAAATATTAAATATAGATATTTTTCAACAATAAATCTAAAATGAAGTTCAAAGTAAAGAGTATTTTAAAAAAGCTAATTTTTATACTGTCATTTTCTACGATTTGACTAAACAAAGAAATGTGAAACTTACAGTGTGTTAAGCTAAGAGTACGAACTAAATATACTATTAATTTCATGCTTCTATCTTATGTCAAACATAGTGCAATCATAGCCTTAAGTAGGGTTTTTTTTTGGCTTTTTAGCATTTTTGCGAATTTTCAAACAAGCGGTACACTAAGAAGATATGAAAATAACACAATTTTATTTAGAGGACTTAAAGTTAAAAGTTTCAACTTAACACACTGTTAGTTTCATGTTTCTATCTTTAGTAAAATCGTAAAAAATCATAGTATAAAAAAATATTTTTTCAAAAAACTCAAAACTTTGAACTTAAAATTTTTGCATAAGGAGTACAGCCATCGAGTTCATTTTAGATTTATTTTGTTGAAAAATATCTATATTTAATATTTGGTAAGTAAAAGCTTCCTACATATAATAGCCAAGGTTCTGGAGCCAGTCAAAAACCATGAAAAATCAGCAAAATTACCAGTTTTTCAAAAATTAATTTTAATTCAGGGATAATTATTACGTAATTTTTTAATATATATTCAAAAATTACTACTCTTAAGCTTTAACATGGCGTTTCAAACAAAAAGATATCTTTAGTAGACGCAAAGCTATAATAACATAAAAATGACCTTCTGAAAAAGTTCGAATGCGGGTAGCGGGGAAACCACGCAACTTAAAATTAAATCATAATGGATTTGCTTCCTTACAGTCCTAGAGAACATCCCTACAAAGTTTGATCAAAATCTAAAATGAGACAGCAATTCCGATTAACGCTTGCATACGGAATGACAGTAAACGGTCTATAAAAACTGTTGTAATCGAGAGCGGTGAAATTTTTTTTTTTAACTTTCTTATTTGACCCTATTATAATGCAGCCCTATACTCGTTTTTCAGATGCATCGACTTTCCCTGGATTCCGAGGTATAAAGCTAATTTGACTCCACTATAAAATACAAAAAGCTTTTAAATCTTATCCATTCTTTTACATTTAATAGTATGAAATCTAAGGAATAACTTTATGCTGTCTTGAATTAATTGAAATATTTAGAAATATTTTATTTTTTAACAACTTTGTCACGAATGTAAGAGTGGAGTTAGCTGGTTTACACTCTAAGCTGACGATTTGATTTCCATTACAAATTTACAAATTAAAAAAATACTTATTGCAAATCGTATGCTATTGCAAATGAAAAAACAAAATGCTGCATTCAAAAAATAAGTGGAAAATGTGTGCATTAAATAGTTTTTATTTAGTATTAGTCGAATTTCTTACAATTTTTACAATTGACCATACACCTATTTTAACTATAATACTGTAAGTAATGTAAGTTCAAAGCTTCAAAACTGATATATATTCTTCAAATACTTAAAGAAACACTTTTTTTTTATTTTACATTCATTTTTTAAATTTACATTTTTACAACTACAACCCAAAGCCAAAGCAATGGACGTCAAGTTAGGTGCTAGGAAAAAGTTAAGGAACAAAATTGTGTTCTTAAAAAAATATATTTCATTTAAAATTTCATAATTCATTGTTTGCAAAATTAAATTAAAAAATATTTTATGAACTAATTTTAATATTTGAGGCGTTCAGAATAATAATGGGTAAAGTCCATTTGAAATTTGTGCATTTTTCTGTATTTTGAGAAGCTTCTTCTCAGAAACTAAAGGAAATTTTAAAATAAATGTTTCATAGATCTATAATCTCCAAAATTTCTTTCATATTCAATGAAACCCTTAATTTTTAAGACCTTTAAACATCCAACCTATAGAGAAGTGGACTTGACCCATTATTATTCTGAACGCCTCATTTAGGAAATTTTTTTTCCTCAAAAATGTTTTATTTACGTTTCCCTCAATTAGAAATATTTTTTAGAAAAATTTGTCCTTAGTTACTTTAATTTTTTTTTTTTATATTTTTTTACAAAGAAATTATTATAGTTTGTTTTTGAAATATGTACAATTGTACAATTTTGACCGTTTTTAAAATTCTTCTCATTTTAGAACTTCACGTATCGGATAGAAAAATAAAGCCTAAAGCTATGATTACACGGTCAACGAAATCGGTCAACGCGTTGACTCTCTGACGTCAAGAAAAAATCCATATTCTCTCTGTCATCTCACCGTCAACGTTCACAATGTCAATGCTTAAAACATTGACTATCACACGATTGACACTATTGCGTCAATATTGTCCTAAATTACGTTGACGCGCAGGTGTGTCAACGTGACGTTAAAATGAACAGCAGTGTCAACGCGTTGACTCGCAAAACTATGTTGATCACACTGTTTGACACAAAGCAAAATTTTAAATTTTCCAAAAATTTTTTGAAAAAAAAGCGGAGAAAATGATATTTGAAAAAAGTTCTCATAGAAAAATTAAACAAAAATTAGTTTGATATGGTTGCATTGAAATGTAAAAATTTCGATTTATACGCAATGCACTTTTAAGATGAAAGTCTTAAATGATTGCTGATAAGATTGTTGAACGAATATAAATGTAAAATTACCAAAGTTTTGTCGAAAAATTAGAAAAAAAAATTAAAAAAGTTTCGACATTTGATTTTAAAAAAATCGAATAAAAATCAATATGGCCACCTTCAAACGCTTATAGCATAGGAACGCCGCACCCAATGTTAATGGTTATGGTCTTAAAATGTAGTTTGGAATATACAAATGGTTTTTGGTTTTTTGCAAAAAAAAGTTTTTTGCATCCAACATGGATGCCATGGCCATACCGAAAAATTTTTTTTTTTTTTGTAAAAAAAATAACAAAAAGGTAAAATGAGAACCGCCCTCCCTCCAAAACGGTACTCCATTCAAAAAATCGCCCTACAAAATATTTTCCCCATCCAACTTTCATCACATATCTATACAAAAAACAATGTCAATCTGAAACGATGACACGGTATTAAATTCTGCCGCGTCAACGCTGGGACAGGGTCATTGCGATGACACCCAGTCCTAAAACCCTGTCAACGCGTCCCAATGGCAATGACAGAGAGATTACACGATCATCGAAAATAGTCAATGCGTTGACCCAAAAATGTGTGTCAACGCGAGTGTCATCGTACCCGTCAATGCAATGACAGCAGTTTTCGTTGACGATCACACGACGTGACACTCTTGGGACAGATTGTGACGTCATTTTTACGTCAGAGAGTCAACGCGTTGACCCATTTCGTTGACCGTGTAATCATAGCTTAAGAGCTTTATTTTCAAACTTCTTAATCTGTCTAAATAAAGTTTATAAATACTAAAAAAAAAAAAAATGGATCCTACAACGCAACCTTGTGGAACGCCTATTCCAATGTACATACAATGGTGCAATAAGCACTTCATAATTTGCCTTGACTAATCGCCTTTTATAATTTAGATTATTTTTTGTATGAGAAATACCTAGCTTGGCTTAGAACTTGGTCAAATTATTCATTATTTTATTCTTAAGATACATAAATATATATTTTTATTCAAGGAGTTGATTATTTTTTTCTTTATGTACAGAGCAAACCAATAATCGTTAAGCCACGAAGTCCAATTCTTAAATTTTTATTTCGTGTTCCATAGAAATTTTTAGAGCACCAAGTATGTAGAATGGTACCTTGTTCTATTCTTTGACCTTCAGTAAAGAAAAAGATTTTCAGCTTTTTACCAGAAAGGCCATTTGAAATTTATCAAAAATCGAGTTTTAATATTGCATTGTCATCTAATTTTAAGCTTTTGGTATGTTGAAAGTGTTCTCACATTTGTACAAAAACTTGGAGCCAACTCGTAATTGTTTCCTTTTTATATTTGATATATTTTATTAAAAACCCCATAACATGTGCAGTCAATTCCTAAATTTTTCGTTAATGCAAACCAGTTATCGATATTCGTTTTTTTTTTAGATGCTTCATATTCAGCTCCAAAATGTTGACTAGGTTTTTTTGTCTCTTCTTAGAAAAGTTAATAAAAAACAAAATTATTTTATTTTTATTTTTCTGTTTTTTTATTTAAATTACTTATTTTCTTAACTCTTAATAATTTTCACTAAGCCTAGCTCACAAAAATTTCATTTCTAAAATCTTAAATGTAAAAATTAATTTAATTGTTTTTTTTTTTTTTTAATTTATTTTTTACTTAAGCTTGATCTCGCCCATATTACTATAAGGTATTGTTTTTTTTTTTTTGTATAAAATCAAATAAACATTTCTTAAAATTAATAAAATTACAAGTTATACATTTTTTTTTAAAGCACCATTTTTTTCGAAAAGTGCCAATAAATTTAATTTTTTACATTTTTTTTAAAATTTTAGTTTGTCAAATAATATAATATTCATAGTTTTTATACAATTGTGTTTTTATGTTTTTTTAAATTGCATATCTAATAGGTGCACACAAAATCCAGTTTGGCACAAAGTTTTATTTTTTTTTTATAAATTATATTTTACTATACATTTTGAAAAATAAAAGAAAAAAATATTTATGTACAATTTTTCTCTTTCTTTCTCTCTTTTCAATAATATTATATCACAAAAAATCATAAATTAAATAAGAACAAAAATTAAACAAAAAAAAAAAAAAAACATTATAGAATTATTTACAACAGACTTTTCAGGGCTAAATTAATATTAATAGTTTTTGTTGTTTTTTTTTTTTTTCAACTGATAACGAGATGAAAAGGTATAGACGACACACTTTCAACAACTAGTGACTTGTATCTAATTCGTCATCACTAGGACAATCATCCATCTCCATATCAATTAGCTCATCGTCTTCCTCATCACAGCTGGCCCCATTATTGTTGGAGTTCTTGTCCGACGACGAATTACCTTGACCGCCACCTTTTTCGTCTTCTTGTTGCATGCGTTTGTGTTTCGTGCGCCGATTCTGGAACCACACTTTCACTTGGGTCTCGGAAAGATTAAGCGATTGGGCTAGTGCCTTGCGTTCGGCACCCACAACATATTGATTGCTCTCGAAGGCGTGTTCCAATTTTAGCAATTGTGATGGTGAAAATGCTGTACGAATACGTTTTGGCTTACGGAATGGTTGTAAAAGGAAATCTAAAAACAAAAGAAAAAAAATTGGAATTAGTATAAAGTTATTTTGAGTTTTTTTTTTCGATTAGAAAATATAAATTTAATTAACTATTTTATCTAAGCTAATGAATCTTAAGCTAAGTTAATTACTTAATTAAACTAACGACTTTTTTTTAGTTTGCTTTTGTTAATTTTCATAAATTAACCACCAACCAGAGCCTTAATTAGTTCTTCTTCGTCTTTGTTAATTGTTTGTTTTTGCTTCAAGATTCTTTTTTAATGGTTTATTAAAGATTTCGATTTCGATTTTTGTGTAGAAATTTACATGAGATCGTAAAATATCAAAAAGATAAAAATCTCTAAAAGTGACATGAAGAATTTTGTTTGAAATTAGTTTATGATAATTTTTTTTGGTTTTTGTTTTATCTTTTAATTTTGTTTAGTTTTGAATTTTGGTAGCAAAATAAAGTTGACTTTTGACTAACTTACTGTTTTTCGGTTTTTGTTTTTATTTACTGAGGAAGTATTTTATGTGCAAATTTTTAAATCTAATCACATTTTTACTAATAAATTTTGCCTAAAATGCAAATAATAAAGTGAATCATTAGGGGACCGGAGAAATATATTTTTTTTAAAGAAATTTCGGACAGGAAACAAGTAACTACCGATTTGGGGTCTTTTTTTTTTTAAGTCATAACTTAGAAGCTTAGTTTGGGATCAGATATAAATCTTCTATAAGCTATCGAACTTGATTTGGTTTTTTTTTAAATATTTTACAAACGAGACTTTTTTAAAATTATAGGTTAAAGATTGTATAGCAATGAAACATAATTTAGGTCGATCAGAAAACAATAATTTGGTGACTAAAACTTTTGGTTTTTCGAATAAATTCAGCTAAAAAACTACTTTTAAAATATTTTACTGTCTAATTCTAATTTTTTCAGAAGTTTTTGGTGTTGAGATAGGTGATGATTTCCTAACTTTTCAAGTAAATAGACAAGAACTCGAAATTTGATGCTAAGAACTTTTGTTTTTGTTGTCACTAACTTTAGATTCTTTCAACTTAATCACGAGAGCAATCTTTTATGTGTTTTTGAAAACATTCTAATGACAGTATCGACAATTTCTATACAAAAACTGGCCGTTATCGACGAATCATTATTCATATTGGAATTTTAGTAATAACTTCGGGTGGTTTTTAGATGTTTAGTCTTAGTTTTAGCAATTTCTACAAATATTAAGTTAAGTTTCAACTTTAAAATCGTTGCACTTCGGCGATATTGGCTCCAAATATTTTTTTGCGCATTTTGAGAGTTAAGTTTTTAAACTTCCAATCTGTTGAACAACGATATCATCAAAATGCAACGAACTGAAAGTTGAATAAATACTCCCCTTTTTTTTTTAATATTGACTAACCGCCATAAAATAATAAACTTGCTAATTTTTTGCCAATTTTATGCAGAGTACCTATTTGACAGTTCTGTGTCATAACTACTGGTAAGTTCTTTTTTCAAAAAGGGTAAATAAGAAAATCGATTCTTATAATAAAATGAAAACTTACTGTAAAATACTTCTGTGGAAGAAGAACTTTTAAAAGAAAATTGGGATATTTAATTCAAATAGTTTGTTTTCAAAAGTTGCAACAATTTAGTCCATTTTTTTCAACCAGAAAATATCAAGAATTCATATTTGTAGAAAAATGGAAGGTCCCTGGAATTTCTTTTTCTAATAGTCCCTAGAAGTCTTTAGCAGAAAATAAATTGAAAAATACGTTTTATCATAATAAACTTCTGCCCATTCCAAAGTAACGCAGTCGTTATCCAGTTTATCTTGTTGAAAAAGCCATCTTTCATCTAGAAACTAGGTAAGTTTAAAAGGTTCGTTATAAAATAGATATCCTCAAAGTTTCATGAAAAACTAATTAAACGCAGCTAAATAATACACAGACAAATACGGTAACGCAAAGGATCGTTTGCGTCTTCTCCGTTACCGTCTTTGTTTGTGAATATTCAAGCTAAGTTTTACTAGTTTTTCGTCAAATTTCTAGGACATCTTCCCTGAAGACTTACTCACCAAGTTTCAAGAAAAAATGATTGCTTCTTAAAACGAGATAAACTGGATAAAAAGCGTCTATATATGCGTTACTTTGAAAAAGATGAAGATCCTATCGTAATGTTGTTGTTAGAAATAAGTACAGACATTTTTATGCTGCAAATCGACAAAACCGTCTAACGTGACTAACCTAAAGAACAGATCACACCTAGCTTACATCAACTTCTGATTGGTGTTACTTTTTGGTTGCTAAAAGTTGCTTGTAACGCTGACAATTACTTTTCTGCTGAAGATATCAGATCCAATTTTTCTAGTTACACTATGTAGTCTTTCCCAGTTTGCGAAAAGTAGCCAACACAGTGTGATCCGTGTTTAGTATAAGTGTAACGCGTTATTTTAGATTCAGAATGATATTTCATCATTTAAGTCATAAATTTATAAAACTTAAAAATTCAATGTGCAATAAAACTATTCATTAAAATCATCCACACAGTGAAAAATAACGTGAACAGAACTATAATAAGGAGTAAACAACTTAAACAAAATTTTAACAAAACTGGTCAATAATAACGTTTAAGTCGTAACGATAAAACCTTTGCTTTGTAACATTTTAAAGAAGTAAACTAACAACTACATATTACACCGATACATAATTCAAAATCTATTTTTAATACATTTTGAAGAACTATTCGATTCCCTATGGAGCCTTAGGTCTTGAAACTTTGGGAAACAACAGCTTCTACCTAAAGATATTGCGTTACAGCTATAACCTAAGAATAATTGAAATCGTAATAGCTTAGGCAAACTATTGGAAGAAATAATTTTGCCGACGGTACTTGAAGTTTTCGAATGAGATTGCTAAAACCTAAAATTATCAAACAATCATTTCTAATGAAATGAAGCCTAATTTATTTAAAACTCCATACTTTTAAGGCTCGCTCAAACTAATGACGACAAAAATCGCCACCGATTTTATTTTGAACGAACAAAGTTCCACACCTGAACATCGACGTTCATACAAAAACGCGTTTTTTGTCGTCGGAAATGGCAACATTAAAGGCTTGGCCACACCGGAGGGTATGCGGTAGAGGTACGGGTAGCGGTAACGATATTTGTATGAAAAAAATTCCACATCTGAACGTTGATATGTCAGTTTGGAATTTTTTTCATACAAGTACCGTTACCTCTACCCGTACCGCTACCGCATACCCTCCGGTGTGGCCAAGCCTTAATTCTACAAAAGTTTCTCCAAAACGGGGCTTTAATCACAAAAAGAAGAAAATCTTGACAACTAGAACTTTTGACAGCTAAAACTTCACTTCTATGCCTTAAATTAACTTAATTTTTTCACTTTTACCAATAAATCAATCAATAGTTAAACTTTTTACTTACTTCCTGGAAATCGATGTGGAAAAATCCTTCCGTGTCTGCTCAATAGCCATGGATACAAGGGATAACTTTCGCGGGGCATTTGTCCGTGATTTGGCAAGAATGGTGAATGTGGTGGCAAACCGGCTGCTGCAGCGGCCGCTGCCGCTGGACCCAACACATGACCGGCTTGTAAAGCGGCAGCCATTTGAAATTGCGCGGCAGCCAACAGGTGTGGATTGTGTGATGGAACTTGCATTTCCGGCGGGGCATTGATGTACGGTGGCAGAGCTTTAATATCAGGCATTTGATTTTGTGGCGGCTGTTGTGGATGTTGAGCCGGACCCATTGGGAAAGGTCGAACTAAACCTGTCGGCGGCATTCCCGGCACCATTATAGGTCCTTTGTTGTAAGCTGGTGGAGGTGGTGGTGCTTGCTGTTGTTGTTGTTGCTGCTGCTGTTGTGGGGGCATTGGTGATTGATGCTGATGACTGATGGGTGACGCATGCGAGGAGTGCGGCGAAGCTGATCGCGGTGGTGTGTGAGGCGGTTGATGGCGGATTGGATGCGGCAGCTGATTCGGTCCGGGAGATCGTTCACGTTTCAGGTGCATTATTGACTCTTCCGGTGTAAGCCGAGTCTGGGGCGGACTGTACGAACCACTTAAGATATGATTGTTGTTGTTATTGTTATTGTGAATGGCAGCAGCAGCGGCAGAATTATGCAACCGATTGATAATGTCCTGAATGTCATGTCGCGTCTCCAATTTCGGCGAAGTTTGTTGCTGAAGTATATGCTGATGCAGCGACGGATGATGGTGCAGTTGATGGTGCAAAAGCTGATGATGGGTGATGGCGGTGTTAGTTTGTGGCGGAGGTGGTGAGTTCGATGAATGATTGGAGGAGGCATCATTACCGCCAACAATCGATTCAATGCTGAATCCGATTTTTTGTTTTGGTGTTGGCATCATCACAGCTGATGTAGGAATCGGCGGAATCATTTTAGTCATAAATTACCAAAAATTTTGAATATTATTCCCTTAAATGCTCACAATGGTGGCACAAGAGTGTTTTAACAGTGGGGCAAATTTTCCAACAAAAAGTATATTTTTTTTTAAACTTTTTTTTAAAGAATTTTTGTTTTAAGTTCACAAAAATAAAACTTGACACAAATTAAATTGTGTTTTTATTCATTTCTTCACTCGAAAAAAATAAAAAAGATACAAAACTATCTATAAAATCACCGTAGGTAAAATGCACACATAATCAAAGTGTCACACGGTATAAAATAGTTATAAACCGGAATCAAGTTATTACAACCGAGATTGTCGATAAATTGTTGTATGGTTGTGTCAAAATACAGTACAAAAATACAGTACACGTCAAAATGTCACTTAATTAACTGACAGATGTAGATAAAGTGTGGGAGTAATTATGCGGTATTTTTTTTTTTGTATTGAAATATATGAAAGAAAAAAAGAATAAAAATTAATCCAACGGATCGCGCACGCTTGTGGTTATGATCTCGACGAGAGTCAGAGTCTGAATAAAACTCGAACCCAGAGTGGATTGACCAAGTGTGCTGTATGTGGGAAGTCGAGTTTTTGTGTCCAGTTTACAAATACATTCACAATTTGTTGGCTGACAGAAAACCAGTTTGTTATTATTAATGTGAGTATCTATGAGAGTCGTCGAAAAATGGAGGCAGGGCTTAGTTGGTTTTGTATCTTTTTTTTTTTTGTTGTTGTAAAAATAGGTAAAGTATCTTTTATATGATTTTTGGGGTGAGAAATTTTTGTATAGAAATGCGCATGGATGCCATTGGCCTTTGATTGACTGTAAATGGAAGTAAATTTATCCGAGCGGGAGAATGAGAGATAACCCAGGGGCGGGATTAAAAAGATACATTTTCTGGTGCTGTGTATAAATGTGTGTATGTGTGAGTTTTTAAGTCGGTATGGTGGAAAATTAGTTAGGTTCATTTGGTATAATTGTATTTTATTATAATACTGATTTTTTCCTATTAGTTTAGGATGGGTTTTTTGTTAGGTATGTAGGCAATGGCAATTCTGGGGATGTATAGATACATAAGTATCTATTTATCTATTGTTCGTTATTTTGCTCCTAATTTAGTATTTTTTTTTGTATTTTTTTTGAAAAAGAGAGTGGTAGATGGAGTTTTCTATCTCTCATTTTCTTATGGTATTTATCTCATTGCTTTAATAATGATGTTTCTGTATGATGGCTGGGAGGGTTGGATGTAATTTTTTTGTTGTTCGTTTTTATCTTAGTTACTTTTTTTTTTTTTTTATTTCTAAATTGTTTTATTACTGTTTGTTTAAGAGCTATAAGGAATAGGGATTTTAGGAATTTTATATTATGCTCTAAGGAATATTTTAAGTTGCATATAGGAGAGAAGTAATCCAATTAAGAGTTTTTTTTTTGTTAGTGTTTGGTTAGATAGAAGTGTGGTTTTTTGTAGGGAGGTGATTTTTTTTTAGGTAGGTTTTCTAGATAGTTAGTTAGCTATTTGTGATATTTGGCACAAACATGATATGTAACACCAAAAATGGATTTTTAGTAAGTAGGTACATAAATAATATCATTTTTTTTGTAAAAAAAAAACTTTAAGGTCTACCGATCGTACCAACAAATATGACTCCAGTAACCAAGAATTTTGTGATTTAAAATTAGTTAGGTACAAAAATTCTAAAAGCCTATTGAAGAACTTTTTTTTTACTTGTGGCCTTAATTTGATCTTAGAATTAAGTTGGAACCTAGGTAGGTAGGTACCTACGGATTTATTTTGGCTATTATTCAGTAGTGCAATGATAAATTAAGTTAGGGAGGTAGGAATTTTTTATTATTTCCTAAGAACTATTGAATTGCTGTTTCTGAGTTGAGAAAATCTTTGTTGCGTGAATGTGAATAGGTACCTATATTTTTTTTTAAATACTAGGAACTTAAATTCGTCAGAACTATTATTTAAATATAATGGGGCTTCGGTGATTTTAAGTTATCCTCTTGGCGGATAAAATCATTGTACCTATCTAATATTTAAAAATCTCATGTCGCAGTGTTTGTTACCAAACTCCTCCAAAACGGCTGGACTGATTTTAATGACATTTTGTACACATATCGGTTAGGTCTGAGAATTGGCCAACATCTATTTTTCATACCTCTAAACTGTTAGGGTGGTCCAGCCAAATTTTTTTATATCTTCTTGGAACGATTTTTTCGAAATTTTTTGAGTATGTCGGAAAGTCTAAGAATCGACCATTCGACCAACATGAATTTTCATATCATTAAATCGTTGGTCCAATCAAAAAAATTTCTATATTTTATCGAAATAATTTTTATGAAATTTTGTAGGTATATCGGGTAAGTCTAAAATCGGCCAACATCTATTTTTATATCACTAAATATTTTTTTTTTATATATTTTTGGAACGATTTTTATGAAATTTTGTGGGTACATCGGGTAAGTCTAAGAATCGGTCAAAATCTATTTCCATACCATAAATGGTTAGCGTGGTCCACTCCAAATTTTTTTTGAACTATTTTTTCAAGTTCTGGCTTTATGTTGTTTTCAAGGGGTTCAAAAAAATAAGCTTTCCAAATCATATAAATAGGCTAAATTCGTAATATTTCATATTCTAAATATAGAAACTTTAAGCCTACAAACATCAATCTTGATAATGCGATCAATAGAACTCAAAAAAACACATTCTTTTATTTATAAAGACCTGGGGTTGAACTACGGCAAACGTTCGTTAACGTTTTGACTATTGCTCTCTCTCTATTAAATCAGAAGAAAATGATAGAGACATAAGGCGTCTTTATACTATATTTGATGTTGTGACCCGATTTTTTTTTGGAAAAGATTGACACACTCCAAAATTGGAAGTAAATAGCCGAAGAGGCGTAACGAAGTCCGCCGGGTCAGCTAGTTTTTAATAAATTTTATGAGACTCATTGCTAATTTGAAGCAAATATAAGATTATTTCTTCGTTCCGACACGCCGACGCAAGCAATTTAATAATAATAATCGTCGGCAAACCTGTTAACTGCCTCCTTCCAATACCAAATAAAACTAATTTCAAAAATTGATGAAATCTTATCAATTTTATTAGATTCAACCCTGATTTTAAAATCATCAGTAAGACTATCAAACGAATAATGTCAATATAAAAAATATATGTACATATATCCCTTAGGAACTGAGGTTTATCTGACTATTAAAAAAATGATTTTATTAGTATTATGAAATCTAAGGAATAATTTTATATTGTTTTGGATTTAGGTATACTCAAATATATTTAGAAACATTTTATTTTTAATAATTTTGTCAGGAGAGAAAAAGTGTTTTTTAGCTGTTTTTCATTCTAAGCCGACGAAATGTTATAGTGATCGTTTATATTTTCATAAAATTTCTGATTGCAATTTTTTTTTTTCAGTGACTAAATTGTACAGCAGTTTACAAGCTGAAAATACTAGGTACCTAGTTGAATTATTTTTTTTTAGAAACAAATCAAGTGTTTTTTGTTTGAAAATTCAATTGCTAAGTAAAATGTAGGTATCTTTAACTATAAACAAAATTTAAAATCAATATGGCCTTAAGAAAAATTGGATTTAATTATTAATTTGCAAAATGTGGATAGTTAAAAAAAAATTATTATTTTTAACTTCAAGTCAAATTTGCTCAAATCGATAGAGATACGTCTTTGAGATTTTTCTTGTATTATAATAAGCAAAGACACTTTTTACAAATTCATGACAAAAATCTTGCTCATACTTGCGCCATTTTGAAAAATTTCTTTTTTTGCTCCCAAATTCAACTCTAACTTAGTTAAGTATTTTTTTTAACAAAAACTATGGCTTAAAAGTGAAAAATTTTTTAAAATTTTGAACAAAATTATTCAAAAAAATATTTAACAAAAAGTTAAATAAATTAACAACAAAAAATAAAGTTTGTTGCTCAGCTCTTTTGATTAAATGATTATGCAATCCGCAAAAATGCGCGTATTTTTCTATTTTCAAGCTTAAATCTTATTTACTAGCATAAAATCCTAGTTTAATCCAAATATTAATGGTTTCATTCAATTTAATAAATGTAGGAAGGTATAAATGTACAGTGCGCTTCATATGGTTAGACGCACCAATTTTCGTTTACATACATTTCATATTTTTGTAGGTGTGGGCAAGAATGACAAAAAAATTGTATTTATTAGGAAAAGCAAAAGGAAATAGTGGATGAGTGGCAGTTTAAGGTACTTTTTTCTCCTTCTTGTCTCTGATGTGAGAAAAATGGCATTTTTTTAGGGATTTTCATTCAAGTTCTGTAAAAAAAAAGTTCTGAGCTCAAAAGAAAAAAGCGAAAAATGACGCGTTTAATTCTAAAGGTTTTTACATAAGCACCATTGCCAAAATAGGATGAAGTGACCATTTCGAGAGGAATTATTTTGAAAACAGGAACAATAGAAGTTTTAACACCTCAGAAAGAAAGAAAATGTATAAGAAAAACGTCGAAAACAGGTTGGGAGATAACGGAAAATTATTTTGAATTTCGAATATAAATAAAACTTAAAAATAATCTCTATAAAACGCCATTTAAAAAAAAGCGATTGGAGATTGCACGTCTTCAAATTCCGTAGGAAACAAATGTGTTTTTTTTTCCTATTAAAAAGAGCCATTTAATACTAGGTACATTCGATTCGGTTTTCGTTCAAACCGCTGTTTTTTTTTTTCAAATAAGTGGAATGGTTTTGGGCAAGCAAACAAAAGTAGAAGAGATAAACATCCCTAATATCAGGTCGTTGTCTGTCACAAATACATTAAATACATTGCTTTTGTTTGTATCTTTAAATTTACATAATTATTCGTTCATTCTAATTTGCGATCCGCTATTATTTTACTTTGTCTAACTAAGCCTTAAACTTAAACTAAACAATTTAAAAAGTATGTATATATTTTTTAAATTAATTGCATTTGAATTAATAACTTAAAGTACTCATAGATATAAGAACAAAACTCCCAAAATTTCTAAGAACTAAAAAATATAAATTCGTACACTACTACCTAACTATTTATTGCCTGTCATTTTTGATGTGGATTTTTCTTTCAACTAAAATTTAATTGCTTCTGTCCGATCACAACCACAAAAATATTTCATTTCATAAAAATCATACTCAGAATTTCTTCTAAAACATCCTCAAAATCAACACCATTGTTTCTTACAAAAGAACACACCTTAAGTTTCTGCGAAAAATAAAAACTAATCACATCATTTGTCCCCATTCAAACACAATAATGTACCAAAAAAATCAATAAAATTTCACACGCCTTTAAAGTGCGATTCGATGAAGATCTAAATCGTTTACTTTCAGTTTATAATTGCAAGAAACCTCTTGAAAAAAAAAGACTAAAAAAAAAACAATTTAAAAAAATTGGCTTAAAATGTTTACTCCTCAAATAAAGATATCCCGTTGCTAAAAATTCGAATTGCATTCAATGAAAAAAAAACCTCTTCGATTTTAACACACCATTGTTTGTGATCATAAAAAAATGTATCTATCTATCAAGTGGAAAAGGTGTCAAGAAGTAACACATTTGGGTGATGCATTGGCCCAGCATGAGACTGATGCATTTTTTCTTTCTCTCTCTTCTATTTCCCTGTAAAAAGGGCCATAATAATAGCAAAACCAACAAACAACAAAAGCAAAATACTCGCACAATTAACACGGACCGAGAGGTGCCACAAGGGACTGCACTCTCAACCACCCTATTTTTTTTTACTTTTCGATTTTCTAAATGAACAATTGCCGTCGCTGAACGCCATAACAATAGCGACGGACATCGATTCCATCGATTCAATTCCAATCATGACATATTAATAAATACCCGAATTCGATATGAAAAAACTGACTTCTTTGACTTGAAGAAGAAATAAAAGAAAAGAATCAGCAGCAGCGCACGTCGATTATTACCTGAACGCCAAACGGGGACGATCAAGGATTCCAGTGAAACTTATAGCTCGACGAGGTAAAAAAAAGAAAATATTAGATAGCGGGACAAATCATTTGTTTTGGGAAGGGAAAACACATTCCGAAACACGCTGTGCGTTAACAAGAGATGAAATTATCGTCTGTGAAATCGATATTGCCCCTAATTTTTTTTTCTACACCGATTTCGATTCTCATTTCGATTGTGTTGTTCTCGAGATAGTTGATCTTCGAGGCGTGAAAATAATAATCGGTTGTGTTTTTTTTTCTGTCGAATTTATTTTCCTTGGCATCGGAATCGGACAGGCATATCAGGGTGCATAATTTCAGTTAATATTTCCCATATTTTCTGGTTAAAGAGTCATCGAAGAGTTTTATTAGAAATTTATCATTATGATGCACAGCGATGCATTTATAAACATTCTCGTCGATTTCGGTTGTAGGTGATTTATGTGCACGTTGATCGTTCCTGTGTGTGGAACTGGTGGTTTTGGTTGGGTTTGGTTGAAGTAGGTAATCGAATATACCGCAGCAGGAGCACAACATCAAAATGACAATGAAAACACAAATCGATAATTTAATTTAGATAAACAGATAAGAACTTGAGATGGTTGGTAATATTTTGATGATGGCATCATTATGGTACTAGGTTTTAAATTTCAAGTTGAAATTCTGTCAAAATTCTAATCCAAAGTGGATACAAGTGAATTTTGATCTTATGCCACTGAAATGAAAATTATAGTTTGAATATCTGATTTTGGTTTAAGTTACCAATTAGTATTTTGAGTTGAGATAAAATGTGAAACTTAATTCTTATGGATTTTTATTTAAAATATTATCGAATTATCGTGGAAAAATTTCTTGTTCTAAATTTAGTAATAAGGAGTAGATAATTGTTTCGATTATTGTCTATAGAAAATCATTAATGGCATTATAATAATGTGCACAGTTATTTTTTATTAGTTTTAGTTTTTATTAGTTGTTTAAAAAGTATCGTGAATGTTTTATCTTATCGTCCGTAAAATAACTTTATAGATAACCATATTTTTTGATTAAGCTTTTACTTTTAGTAGATACAAATAGCAGAACCATAATTTCAAAAGCGGAAACAACAAAAAAAAACAATTTTTTACATCGATCGATATGTCCCAAAAAGCCAGTGATTCATTTTATTCTTGGTTTCGATGACAAATTGAACGTTTATTCTTAAGTTATTAGACGTTTTACACGAATCATTGGCTTTTTGGGACCAATTACAGATTTTACTATCTTTTCGAAAATAAAAAAACAAACTTTCAGCTAATTTTTGTTTTATAAAAACTCTTTATTAATGCTTTCTATCCCAAATTCAACGTTCTTACCAAATTTCATTAGGGTGACCCATCGTTTTTGTTATCACTCAAAATACACGTTTGTAACCATGATGTTTTTATTGAAACTTTAGATTCTTGTTTATAATCTCAAAATTAACATAATTGCTGAATTTCAATAGGGTACCACTTGTATTATTCAAGTATTACACACTTTTTCAAGTATACCCACACATTTAATCTTCTTATTTTATTCGTAATTTCCATGGGAAAGACAACATTTTTAAAAAAATTCATATGGGTAACTTTTATAAAATTGATTTTATCAATCGACATTATAGCGGATTTACCTTATTTCCAAAAAAAAAAAAAAAAACACCTTTGAAGTAAAAAACAAGCAAACTTGTTTTTAATCGGCAATAACTTTTCTAAGAGCAATTGTATTGACCTTATTTTTATGTCATTAGATTCAGCATCAAAAAATACTTTAAAAACATAAGTCTTTTTTGTATAGACTTTTTTTATCCTTAGTTCTTATTCCAAAAGGAGACTTTTTTGGAAAGTGTCATGAGTGTAAAGCTATGATTACACGGTCAACGAAATCGGTCAACGCGTTGACTCTCTGACGTCAAGAAAAAATCCATATTCTCTCTGTCATCTCACCGTCAACGTTCACAATGTCAATGCTTAAAACATTGACTATCACACGATTGACACTATTGCGTCAATATTGTCCTAAATTACGTTGACGCGCAGGTGTGTCAACGTGACGTTTACTTAGCAGTGTCAACGCGTTGACTCGCAAAACTATGTTGATCACACTGTTTGACACAAACCAAAAATTTAAATTTTCCAAAAATATGTTGAAAAAAAAGCGGAGAAAATGAGGTTTGAAAAAATTTCTCATAGAAAAATTAAACAAAAATTAGTTTGACATGGTTGCATTGAAAGATGAATTAAGATGAAAGTCTTAAATGATTGCTGATAATATTGTTGAACGAATATAAATGTAAAATTACCAAAGTTTTGTCGAAAAAAAATCGAATAAAAATCAATATGGCCACCTTCAAACGCTTATAGCATAGGAACGCCGCACCCAATGTTAATGGTTATGGTCTTAAAATGTAGTTTGGAATATACAAATGGTTTTTGGTTTTTTGCAAAAAAAAAAAATGTTTGCATCCAACATGGATGCCATGGCCATACCGAAAAGTTAGGCTTAAAATAAATTGACAAACAATATGGTACATTAGTTTAGCGAAAAAGAATTGAATACGATTTTTTTGCAAAAAACATTCCATTCTAGTGACTTTTTATGTTCACATAAGGTTTTAACTACTTCCTCTGTTTGCCTCTGTTGGCGGATAGGTTTCGTTAGATAGTGTTAAATCTCAGCAATAGTTTTCAAAAAAAATCTCACCCGAAGACGTCCGTATTCGGTTTTTATAGCAATTTCAATCTGAAAAAGTCATTCAAAAAACCAAAAAAAAAAAAAAATAAGGCAAAAAAGAAATATGCAAAATTTTTGATAAGATTGCAAAACAAAATTTTGAACCCACAATTTTAAAGTTTTTCTCAATTTAGTCGCTGTTGGGATCAGGAGTTTGTGTTAATGAAACCTGCATTGCACATTTACCTATTAAAACAAATGTTTTTTTCACTAAGCCACTTTTTTTTACTTTATTTATAACTATCGGAATCGGAATACAGTAAAACTGGTTATTTAAAGCCTCTCTTGTCTTTAGTTCCACTTGTTTCCAAAAAAAGGATGGAATGATTTGATGGAATGTTCCGCTAATTGAAGGAAAAGTTTAGGCTTGGTAGCCGTTTAAATTTTAGAACTAACCAAGGAAAAAAAAGTTTCCAAGAAAGTTAAATTTTGAAAAAAATGCCATACCTATCGTTTTTGGATATTTTTCCTTTTTTGAAAATTTTTTATTTTTTTTTTTATTTATGTAAAATTTATTAATAAAATGTTCAAATAAACTCAAAAAAATTTGATTTTTCTAAAAAAGCGATTGGAAGTAAGTCATTTACAGCTGCAAAAACTTGATTTCTGATTTTTTAATATAATTTTTTTCTGAGTGGACGTGGCAATGGGTGGTCATTGATGTAGGTTTGTCTTGCTATTAGCTACCTTTCCTGCAAATTTCATGAAAATTGGTTTAATAGTTTAGTCTTAATTGAGTTTTTTCCGGTCTCCCATACAAGGTGCCCCACTGTGCGCCCTCCCTCCAAAACGGTACTCCATTCAAAAAATCGCCCTACAAAATATTTTCCCCATCCAACTTTCATCACATTTCTATACAAAAAACAATGTCAATCTGAAACGATGACATGGTATTAAATTCTGCCGCGTCAACGCTGGGACAGGGTCATTGCGATGACACCCAGTCCTAAAACCCTGTCAACGCGTCCCAATGGCAATGACAGAGAGATTACACGGTCATCGAAAATAGTCAATGCGTTGACCCAAAAATGTGTGTGTCATCGAGTGTCATCGTACCCGTCAATGCAATGACAGCAGTTTTCGTTCACGATCACACGATGTGACACTCTTGGGACAGATTGTGACGTCATTTTTACGTCAGAGAGTCAACGCGTTGACCCATTTCGTTGACCGTGTAATCATAGCTTAACAATTTTTTTTTAAATGCTTATTTTACCTGTACTATTCACCAATTTGTCCAATTTGACATCGAATTTTGGCACCCCCAAATTCTAATTTTTTTTTCAAACCTGCCTAGTTCGATTGCCCAAGGTTAGCCCAGAATAGACGAAGATTTTTTTTCGTTAGCCCACCATAATAGTTCTAAAATTGTAACGGAATTTTTTTTTTTCACTTCAAAAATCACAAAAAATACTTTTTTTATTCAGTGTAAAAATTGTTGATTTTGCACTGTGGTTTTGCAGAACCCGAAAATATTGTGATTTTTTTTTTCCTGTAAAAAAATCGTTTGTTTAAAACCATGGTTTGTTTGTCCAAGGTTAGCCCAGGATAGCCCACCTTTTATGTTAGCTATTTCGATTATTTTGATTCGCTCACAAAAAAAAAAGAAAAAAAAAATAGTACGCATACACCACAGTGACCTTTTTAATTTATAATTTAGAAAAAGCAAATCCCCTCGTGTGGGCATTGCTCCTCAAATGTTATTTATTTGACTTAGAATTCTTACTTGATTGAATGTAGTCCATATAACATTCCTGTTAAGAAGCTTAAGTTGATTTGTTTTATTTCACCTTAAAAACCACAAAATACAAAAAATATTATATTTTTTCAAGTTTAAACATCATTGACTTTTTTGGTTTGCCATAAATAAGCAACTCCTAGAAAAGCTACATGCTTAGTAAAATCTTTGCAAACATTTTTCAAAACTAAAAACAAATATAAAATGATGTCTGTGGTGATTTCTTTTTCAGTGCACGAATAGAACTTTGTATACCTTTCTCAACTAACCTTGGTAATTCCAACAAAATCCATCATTTTTTTTCGTTAGTCCACACTTAGTTCAAAAATTATGACATTTTGAACGAAAAAGTGATGTAATTTCTTGAAATTACCATGGTGAATTGAGAAAAAGCGTAAAATGGACTATTTTTACACTGAAAAAAAAATTTTGATTTTTAAGAGGTTTATAATTTGAAATTAGTTTTTTGTCATAATTTTTGAACTAAAATCCTGAGCTAACCTTGAGCAATGGAACCATGCAGGTTTGAAAAAAAAAAAATTAGCATTTGGGGGTACCAATTTCACAAATAATAAATATAAATTTATTTGTTAAAAATTAGCTGAGAAACATTTTTAAATGATTTCAACTTCACACAAAAATGATTAGTTATTTTAAACTTTTTAATTTTTACCCAAATATTAGAATTTTTTTTTCTCGGATACCGATTTCAAAATAGATGCATCCTATTTATCTATAATATACCAATCAAATCAAAAAGTTTTTTTTTTTAATAAAATGCTGACGACAACGGAAATAATAGTTGATAAAGTGTGACCAAAATTTGCCAAAATTTCTATTAATGAAAAAATATTAAGTATAATAAGTCCATATTTCGAAGGTTCTTTAGTTCTAATCATCGTACCTCATTATTTAAAATATAACCAAATTCGTTCCAATTTAATTAAACTAAATAATTCAGCTTATCAAAATAAATGACAATATGCGTTTGAGCAGGTAGTAAGTTGTTGTTAAAAATCATTTCGTTTTGTTCTCAAATTCGACATGGGCATAAAAATTCATGACTATCACATTTTTTTTAAGACACTTTTGTTGCCCTCTTTGAACTTTCCCAAAACAAAAAATATTCAAGTTTTTTAATTTCTTATCATTTTTTTAATAGCTGTTTGTCTACACAATTTGAAATAGCTTTTACTTACAAAAAAACATTCAATTTACCATTTTCACTTGTTCAAATGAACAACAAGAAAAAAAAAAAAAAAAACATTATGCTTATTTTGTCCTGATGTGTTCTCAGTTTCAGAATTTTTTTTTTTGAGGTTATCAGCGCAATAAAATAATAATAATTATCTGTGGCAAATGACAATTTAAGTGGCTTTTATTGCTACCAATTAAGATAAACCATTTATGGTTGTATTTGTTTTGTTATATTATTATTTTTTTTTTTTTTTTAATTTTTAAAACAGCCACTTAATTTTTAGTTTGCTCATAATGCCTTCTGAGGAACGAATTGAAATAGTGATTGGGACTTATAATCAAATCGGATGTGTTTTTAATATACATTTTTGTCAGAAGTGACCTTGGGAGTTGAGTGTGGCGCAAGATTTGGCAACTTGGCGTTATCTTAAACCAATAAAATACATGTTTTATGACGGAAACGGTCTTAAACTCTTAAGTGATTTTGAACATTAGAAATGATAATTAAACTATGCCAACTTGGTAGCACATAGACCTTTTCAATTATTGCAAACTCTGAGATAGTGATTACTTTTTCGTGACTTAGAAACCACGTAAAAGCCCTCTTTTAGTCGAGTTCAAATTTATGCTGATAAAGTAAACTGCGATGCGTGACTATCATTAAAATATTTAAATATACATAGTTTCGAACTTATGGCCCACCCAGAACAAATTGATTTGATAACAATAAAATTTATTGCCCAAACATGCTCAAGATGCTGGCGCAAAATAAAAAGTTCAAAAAAACTATTAGATTACACAAAACTTCAGCTCCAAACTTCAGCCCTCATTAAAAATGTTTCATTCCAATTCTTTGGCGTTAAAATGATTTACAGAGAACACGAAAATATGTTTTTCCCTACGTGATCAATCATTATCGCTTTCAAATAAAATATATTCAAAAAAATAAATATGAAGAACAAAAAAAAAAACAAAAAAAAAAAATTAATAGTAATTCGTTACGCGGCAGAGATAATTTGAAAACATATTTCCACAAAAGTGTCAAGTCTCACTTCACAGGCAGACATTAAAATGTGTCATATCGCTTGTAGAATCACTAAAAAAAAAACACAACGTAATTCAATTTTACGAGAGTGTTTCAGCTTTTTTTTCAAAAAAAAAAAAAAAAATTATTTATTAATTCCATTCGCTCGCACTTAAGAAAAAAAAATTTAAAAAAAAACAATTTTTATGCCAGAAAAACACTCGCTTGAAGATAAGCAAACTCATTAGCGTATAAATTTGTATTAATTCAAATAGCAACGAAAAACATTCGCTGAAATCTGGTAATTACACTTTGGCTACGTGTTTCGATATACAAATCGAAAATCTGATCAATCATCGTTCGAATATAAATTGAATGGAAAATGTTTTCAAAAAAAAATAAAAAGATTGATCATTTTATACGAGACGATGCTTATACAAGAAAAAAAAAGTAATAAATATTAACTGATTTGCTGAGTGAAATATGAAATTTGATGGATTTGGGTTTTTAGCGAAACTGCCAAAATTTAGAACGGATGGCACAAATGAGCTGGCAATAATATGTTTTTTTTTTTTGTTTTTTTGTGTGAATTATTTATTATTCGTTTCCTGAATGAAAATGTTGATTTTGATGTAGATTCATTCATAGAATTTTAAAGTGAATTGATTGCGAATTCATCAAAATTAATAGCTGATGTGAAAGCCATATGTCGCCCAGGTAGACACGACTTAATGGAAATCAGAATAAATATGTATTGGCTAGGAATTGTATGTTTAACTAAATTTACTGTCAACGCAATATATTGTTTTGACTTTAGTTTCTTCTCTAAAATCTATGAATTATACAGAAAGAAAATTATGAATGACTTCCTACTTGGAGATTTTTTTGTTTTTATTAAAAATATTTTATTTATATCTATAGATTTAAAATTTGTTGTGAGATGTGATGGACAAATTGACTTTTCTGAGGACCATTATTAAAATCTAGAACTCATCAATGAATGTTAAGAATGAATGAATGAAACACGAAAAATACTGTCTAGTCGTTTACACACAACATATCTAACATAAATTGAAATCAATTTTTTCTTGGTCGTCGAAAAAAATGTAATTTACGACTTTTTGTAACAACAAATTTGCCTTAGATTTAATGAATGAATCTTCAGTTTTTCTTTATGTAAACAATTGAAAGGTATAAAGCACCATTATCAATGTTTACCTACTTCACTCTTTTGCAAATCAAATTCACCCTTCAAATTGACTTAATTTTTTTTGTATAAAGAATAGTATTTTACCTATATTCTTAATATCTGATTTGTTCCCTCATTGAATTAGATGGAATTTAATGCATGGGAAGCAAATAAAAATCAGTTGGGTTGGGATGAAAATTCTGCCGGGGTCAAAATTCTTTTGTTAACAGTCTGCATTCAAAATTCTGCTTTTTAAAATTCTTTTTTTCAAAATTCTGCTTTTCGAAATTCATAATTCTATTTTACAAAATTCTGCAAAAAATTAAAAATGTTAAAAATGGGTTGGGGTCGAAATTCTGTATGGGCCAAAATTCGGATTCCAAAATTCTGTATTCCAAAATTCTGTATTTTAAAATTCTGTAAACACAAAATTCTGGATTTCAAAATTCTGTATTCCAAAATTCTGTACTCCAAAATTCTGTAAATGATAACAGAAAAATTGTTTTGATAATGAAAAAAGTGCACACTTTTTTATATGTTCTATGCAGAACCTTGAAGCAGTTTGCTTTCGACAGCTTAAGATCAAATTAAAAAAAAACATGGAAAATGAAAATATTTTTTTTAATGAAAAATCTCGGAAAATTTTTCGGAAAATAGGGTACTTAACTCAAATTAGTCATGCACTTAATAACTCCATTCGAATTTTGTCGAAAAAAATTGAATTTTTTGAGAAAAATGAAATTCAAGCCAGCAGAACATGAAAATCTCCGAAAATTCATCGGAAAATGGAGCACTTAATTCAAATTAGTCGAACATTCAATTATTTATGTCCAATTTTTTCGAAAAAGTGGAATTTTTTGAAAAAAAAAAAACAAAAAAACAAATTCAAGTTAGTAGAACATGAATTTGTATGGAAAATGAAAATATTTTTTTTAATGGAAAATCTCTTAAATTTTTTTTTTCAAAAATTGGGTACTTAACTCAAATTAGTTAAGCACTTAATTATTTAAGATAACTTAAAAAAAAAAAAATTTTTTTCGAAAATCACAGAAAAAAAATTATTTTTGCAAAAAAAAAATTTTTTTGAATTTTTGTTTATCACCTAAATATTATACCAAACCCGAATTTTTTACTAACAGTTTAAGGCATTTTCTGGTAATTGCTCTGCTAACTTTAAATCGAGTTAGGAAAAACATTAAGTTTTTCCAAAAGTAGGGGAGCACTTGATATAATTTTGGGGTACTTGCTCTGCTTACTTGAGGGACATGTTTTAATGTAGAGATTTAGAATTACAGAATTTTTAAAAGCAGAATATTGGATTTGCAGAATTTTGAAAAACAGAATTTTTGATTTACAGAATTTTGAAATACAGAATAACGACCCGTTCCCGTTAAAAATCTCCCAAACCCTTTTTTAAATTTTTGCAGAATTTTGTAAAATCATCTTTTACTTTGTCAATTTTTGTAATATTATTTTTTTTTTTCTTTTTGATAAATCAATAAATTTAAAAATATTGAGAAAAGATTTTCAATGATAAATAATATCTTTGAAAAATAATTATTGAATATTTATGAATCAAATAAAAATTAACAACTATTCTTAAAATTAATTAAGAAAAAGGATGTTATTTATCACATATCATTGTTTCTAATAAGTTTACAAAATCATTTAGATGTGAGTTTTCAGAAAGTCGGTCTTCTTATCAGTTTGAAAAATATTTGGGACAGTTAAACACCAAACATTTAGGAAAGTACAAAACTTAAATTACAATAATAAGTATTTTTGTTTAGTAAACGTCTGTATGAACAAAAAGAATAGGTAAGCTGATTTTTTTGTTAAAAAAAAACGCTGACAGTATTTTGAAAGACATAAATAAAAGAAAGAGATACCTACAACATATAAATAATCTTACTAACTTAGAAATACAGTTATTTCTTCCTTTTTCCTTATCCGTTTCTTGAATGCTACTTCTAATTTGCTACTACATCTTTTCTTCTTGGATAACTTCTAATCCCTTCAACTTTTAACAAAATCGACATTCCACTAACAACAAATTGCTGTCGTTCAACCAGTAATCCCCATTTAATTGCGCATCCCTTATACACAAAATACGTGGGACACAAAAACTAATGAATAACCATCTAACTTTTTATTACCCGAGTGAAAAATGCCATTATCAAGCCATTTAAACATATCTACCCTTATTTCTTGAAAAAAATTGTCCTTAAGTTTATAAAACTAAAAATCATTCTTGCGTGATAATTCCCATGATAGATGATGGAAAATTCGGTCAATATAATACAATAATATACTCACACACTTAAATGGCAATTGCACGCCAATAATCAACAAGAAAAAAGGATAACGCATATATCACACGCAAAAAGTCAACAAGCATCAAGCAATATATGAAAGAAAAACAACAACAATACAAAGCGATTATACTTCGCATCTACTTATTCGGCACTTTGTGCTTTAATTCATCCCTTAATGCCAGTGACGAGAAAGGGGATAGAAAAGTTGCACAGCAAAAACAAGCATATTCCTCATTTTATTCCAGAATCCCTTCAACCCTCATCATCATTTTCATCGTCGTCGTCGTCCTCGTCGTCCTTCATTGTTAGGATATAATGAGGAAAATCTTTTGGCTAACTACCGCGTATCCTGCAAAGTTTATTGCGATCCATTAACAATGTCATGACGAAGGGGGAAGTTGATGGAAGAAATCCAGGAGCCAGGAGTTAGGAGAAATGATGCGGCGCACATCAAGACCAAGACAATCGAGATTATAATGACAAGGGTAATAAAAAGGAAATTGTCGCTCTTTTGCTTCTGCTGCTTCCAATTTCCACCCCTCTCTCGCTTACCGAAACGAACCAATTCATTTATTTTATGAGCGCTGATAATCAAGATGGCTGAAAAAATAATAGACTCTTCTCTCAGTTTGGTTAGTCTTAGTATCGTCATCATCATCGTCCTCGTTGGATCCGGATGTATCTCTACTCTATAGCAGCTATCGATACCATTACCGCGCTTCCTTTCCTACTCCTGGTGTGCAAATTCAAACACAATATTCCAGGGAGGAATTTTCTCCTTTTAGGGTTGTTTTACCTTCAATCTATGTGAATAAGTAAATCTCTAGCTCTATAGAAGCGAATTGCTGGTATGTGAATTATATAGACAGTGGGAAGAGGGATGAGGATTTCAAGCCAGTGCGCAAGCGTTTATCAATATTTTTGCAAGAAAATATTCGATTCCATTAGAAAAGTGTTGTTTTTTTTTTTTTTTGGTATTTTTGGATATGAAAATATAGAATTAGGGGTTGAGAATATGGATGGATAAAAGGGGAATATAATTTTCCATCCTTTTACAAATGGACGTAGCCGATGACACAAAAGACCAAACGATCATAATCTGCGGAGCGTGTCGATAATGAAAACATTTAAATTGAGTTTTATTTGACTTGTTTTTCTCCCGAACCCGGAGCGATAAGCCATTTCGATGGTGATTTGTACTGAAGTACTGGAGAGTAGGTAGATAGTCTGTGTTTTTTGATGGTGGCTAATAAAATATTCAACCCTTTTTTTGTTTACACAAATTTGGAGGATATTTTTATTTTTTTGAAGGGATTTAGAGAGTTTTTCGGTTTTAATTAATTTTTTTAAAGAATCGTGATGATTCTGATAATTTTTTTTTTGGTGGGAAATTTATTTTAAAATATGGATTAGTAACAGACAGAATTTTTTTGCAAACTGATTTAAATTTTGTAATAAGTAGGCAATTTTTCAATCGAATTTATCTAAAATTGAAAAATAATCCCTTATGTAGACAAATTGTGTGGGACTTTTGCACCTTATTTTTAACTGTACCTGAAAATCGAGACATATCTATAATATCTATAATACAAAACTGAAATTGCATCTAAATTTTTGGTTACGAATTAGCAAATAAATTTCCTTCCTTTGCAAACCGAACTAACCCTTTTGGATTTTAAACTCACTTTCTGAAAATCTGTCTACTCCTTCATTTTACTTTGGTATAGGAACTGATGTTTTGTCATTTTTTGAGAATCTGATATTATCAATCTTGGTAATCTTTTCCAAACTTACGATATTGCCTATATTCATATGCACAATCAAGAATTGGAACAGTAAATCCTCCAAAAATAAACCGCTAAACTGTTGAGGCTATAAAAACCAAGTTTGTACAATTGAAACCCATTTTAATAGCCACAATTTTTGTCAGAACAGCCAAAACTATTGTTTTTATAATCATTTTAGATTTTGTCCACTAACTTTAAACCAATTTTGGTGGAAAATTCAATAACTCAAAAACCATGCGATCTACAAATTTTTGGTTTGCGCAACAAATTAGCATTCAATAAGTTACAAATAACACTGGTCGGCAACGAAAATGAACCAAACCATACTTTTCTAAAGAACTTTTGTGTGCTGATTTCGAATTCGAAGTCAAAATTTTACTGGCACGTCAAGTTTTCGAAATATTTGAATATTAAAAGGTCAAAAACGCGTTTTTTTGGTACTTTTGGCGTTGAATTTTATCACCGTTAATTTTTCGCAAAACTACTTATGCAATCTTCAAAAGCTATATTTTATCGTCTTAAATAAGTTTATTTTTTTTTTTCAAAATTATTTTTTTCTAAAAGATATTTGGTATAGAAATATAGCATATCTCAAAATCTTGGTAGTTAAGGTAACTTATGGTTTTTGAAGCAGATTTGAAATAAATTCCAGTTTTCGACTCCTGATTCGGATGAAAAAATAGCAAAATATTACGGAAAAATAATATATTTAGGCCAAATGTCAAAAAACATTTCATTTAAAATTAGTTTTTGGGACTTTATAGCTAAAATTGTGATGAGCAGAGCTCAAAAACTAGACGTGATAGAAAAAAATCTTTAAACTGTTTTGAATTCAGCACACTCAAGTTTATTAAAATCACCTTACAGAGTTCTTGCTCCTGACTTTTTTTTGTTTTTTGCCGACCAGTGTAATGAGATACATTTTTTTTTATTCCATCACAAAGTGTCCGGTAAAGTAAGAGATGTACAATTTCCACGGTAGTAAGACAATTTGTAATAAGACAACTTGGGGAAAAAAATAAATTTTTCCCGTTTCTCGGCAAAAAATCATTTGAGAAATCCCGCACACTTCAAAATCAATCCCACCTATAACTCTTCTGTAAGGTTGAGATTTTTTGCAAGCTTTTAAAAATTTTCTTAAATAAAAATACAGTCAAAAACAAAGATGTTTTAAAAAAAAAAATCATATTTCGAAAACTAAGGTCTAAAAAAAATACGCACCAGACCCCTAATTTATTTTTTCATGGGATTCATTTTTTTAATGAGTCTGTTCGAGGTTTTATATTTTCAAGTCTTTTTAAATTATTTAATGAGCTGGTTATTATTTGAATACAATATTGAAATCTTGCAATATAGTACAGGTAAAATAGTAGGTACATAAAATCAAGAAATAAAAAAAAAAAAATTGTTCCACTCATGAAACTTGGCAAAAAGTTTGCTTTTGGGATAAGAACCAAGTACAAAAAAAGTCTATAAAAAAAAAATTGGGTGGAAGGGTTTTTTTTCGCGGACAAGAGGGAGAGGGTGAAGGTCAAAAATATACTGAAAAAAATTGTTTGTTGAATATCATCATATGACACATGTTTTCAAGGTATTTTTTGATGCTGAATCTAATGACATAAAAATAAAGTCAATACGATTGCTCTAAGAAAAGTTATTTTCGATTAAAAACCAGGGTGCTTGTTTTTTGACCTCTACAGGTAAAATATAACCGAAACCCATGTGAAAAACATGCTACACTGACAAAATTTGGGATGAAGGTTTAAGATAAAACAGGAACAATGAATTCATAAAGTTTTTAAAAATATTTTGGGTGAAAGGGTGTTTTTTTGATAGGTTAAGTTGTGTGTGAGAATGGTATCTTATATTTTATTAATTTTTAAAACTTGGTGAAATAGTTTTGGTTGGTATAAGAATTAAGAATCAATAAAAAGTAAAAAATTATTTTGAGTGAAAGGGTGTTTTTTTTTTCAAGAAATGATGAAATTCGGAATTAGTACCACAAAAACTGGGAAAAAATTGTTACACCAATGAAAATTGGTAAAAATGTTTCATTTATAACAGAAAGCAAGAACTCAAAAAGTCTATACAAATATTTTAGGTTAAAGGGTGTTTTTTTTTTTGGGAAATAGGGAAAAATCCGCGATAAGTCCGATAAAATCAATGGTATAAATGGTACCCTTATAAAATTCATTGAATATGTTCTCTTTCCATGGGAACTACGAATAATGTAAGTCTATGCATTTTTTTTATGTGAAAGGGTGCTTTTTTTTAGAAGTAAAGAAAATATGGGTATATTTGAAAAAGTGTGAAATACTAGAGTTACCCTATTGAAATTTAGCAATTATGCTACTTTTAAGATAAGAAACAAGAATCTTAAGTGTCTATAAAAATATCATGGTTGCCAGGGTGTTTTTTTGAGTGAAAACATTAATGATGGGTCACCCTAATAAAATTTGGTGAAAACATTGAATTTGGGATAGAAAGCAAGAATAAAGAGTTTTCATAAAAACAATTTTGGTGAAAGGGTGTTTTTTTCGAAGAGACAGTAAAATCTGTAATTGATCCCAAAAAGCCAATGATTCGCGTAAAACGTGGAAGAACTTATTTATAAATGTTTAATTTGTCATCAAAACCATTAATAAAATGAATCAAAAATCGATGAGAACAAAGGTAATAAAAATTCTCACGGAACCATTCAATGACGAATTCACTTTGAAATGTAAATACTTTTGAGGTCAAGCTATTACAAAAACAAATTCTGCCAATTAAGTAATTGTCCTCATTAGTTATTGCAACTTATTCCGTGAACTGAGCAAATGTGTCACTTGTTGTAATTAAACTGGAAAACCACAAATGTTTTTTTCATTTTTAATTCATTAATTCCTCAGTTCCCATAGTTATGCTTCATCAAGAAAGCATGTAATTGCCGGCTTAATTGCATGCAAGACATTCCACCAGCCTTAGCCTCTGTCATCTCAAGACCTCTATAATATTCTACCTACTATTATACTAGGCTTCGCATCCATACACCATACACGTGCGTCGTCGTCGCCGTCGCCGGTCGGTCTTCTGGCATCTTTGTAAGTTTTTTGTGTGTGGAAAACACATTTTTCATCGCCTCGTCAGAAGTTGTAGGTAGAGAGGTAATGCATCTTAGCTTGTCTTTGAACTACTGCATGACATTTCGGATGACATTTCCTCGCCGATGAACCATAATCAGAGGTTTTGTTGCGAGTGTGGCTTGGAAGCTGTGCGCGGTGTAAAGTGATGCCGCACATTCTTACCATATTTCATTGTGCGATTGGGATCTTTTCTTGTTAGCTTTTTCCCCCGATATTACCCGATGAACGCAGCTAACTAACCTGACAGACAGTCAAGACTGTCATATTCCATATTCCTTTGGGCCACCAGAGGCTGGGGCTCGGTATACTCAGGACGTCTTTTTGCCTCATGATCGCATTGCATGATTATAATGACGACGACCAGAGACGATGAAGATGATCCATTAGCATGGTCCGAACACAATGTGAAATCGGGCTCATAAATGTGCGGCAGCTCTAATTAGCTGGATAAGTAGAAGTGGAGAGATCTTTTAGGTTCAATGTGTTCAAAGCGCGACTTCAAACGCATGAACCTATAGAGAGTCGCGCAATTTCAAAACTGTGAAGCTGAAGAGTTTGAATATTATTTTTTTTACATTTTATTGTGTAATAATGTTTGCGGCTGTGAGGTTTATGATGGTGATTTTTTGGAATTTAATGTGATGACGACACCACGCTGCGCGGTATTTCGTTTATGAGTTTTTGAGAGAGTTTGAATAAGAAGAAAGCTGACAAAACAGTTGATGAACGGTCGCCACTAAGGAGTGGCTTTTTAGTTTTTATATGGCAACGATGACAGATTAAAGTTAGGTGTAAATTATGTTTTATGCGAGATGTGGTGATGATGGAATTCCATAGTCCTCCATTTATGTTTTATGAGAAAAAAAGTTATACATGTTATGACTTTAAGTAAGGCACTGATCATAGGAACTGATATTTTAACAACAAATTTGAGTTCAAAGTGTTAAATTTTCGAAAGTCAAGTGAGTAATATTTTAATAAGGAAAATGGGGCATATTCATAGTCGTTTTTAGACTTCACTTTATGTTTATCTTAGAAGCAGTGTCTATGAATATTACCGAATATGTTTACAGAAGATAAGAAATCTTAATTAGTTTGAAATTTACAAGCATTTGAGAGTATTGGCTTTATATTTCTTCCCGAAGTATCGCCGCACAGTGGAGCCTTCGATGTTTTTTGCGTCAAAAATCTTATTGCACAGCAATTTCTTGAAGAAAAGTCATGAAATTTAGTACATTGAAGGATATTAGCATTGAATAATTATATATAGAAGTGACACCGGGAAAAACATCCGCTTTGTTTGAGGGGTGGCGCCACAATCGTTTCAGGAGTGGCGCCACAATCGTTTTAGGATTGTGTATTCGATGGCCGAAAAATTCCTGAAAAGGACTTTTGGTTACTAAGTAACCACAACTACAATATTATTTATATTTGGTGTATTTGTATTAGTTTTATTTTGTGTTAGTAGTGTGTTTGTTTATTTTTGTTTCTGTAAAATTCAAATTGAATTTATTTTTAATTTTTGTAATATTTTGAATTGAATATTTATTTTTGAATGTTTGATTCTTATGTATATTTGAAAGGATTTTGTTTTTTGTTTTTATTAACGACAAGAAGATTTTCTTCAGTTATAGAGTGCAAGTGTTTATTTAATTTTGATAAGGGTGCTTTTGTAATAACATCTAAGCCAAAGTTGTAGTTCACATTATTTCAATTTTGTCCACATGCACTGTAGCATATACTTACTATTTTCTTAAACCGCAAAATGAAAGAGTAGGTAAGGATCCAGTTCATACAATATGGCCATATTACACATTATTTTAAAGTATTTTAGTACATATTTCAAAGTATTTTAATACAATACGAAACGACCTCGTTTATTTGCTTAAACTGATTTATGTTTGTATGGGAACAAGAACTTTTGATATACGGCTTTGTTCAAATTTGCAGCTGTAAATAAAAATTTAAATTTAAAAAAAAAATCTTTTCGTACCATTTTTGATACTTTTCTTTGGTTTTTCTTTTTTTATCTAAAATTTAAACTATATTTATTAATAAAATGTTCAAATAAAATGATTAACATCAAACTTGGTATGAAGCATTTTTTTGGAGACTCTCCAGAGGTGTTTTTAGAACTAATTTTTTTTTACTTGTTTTCTAGCGTTTTTGGGCTAGTGTATAAAAACAACTCAGGTTAAAAGCTAACGCTCGGTTATGGTTATGAAACTCAACTATTAAATTAAGCTGAGCGTTAGCCTTGTACCTAAGTATTAAATTGTTTATTGGTAGGGTGAAATATGTATAATTCAGTTAAATATTAAAGTCAGCCTTAAATTTGATTATTGGTTAGGGCTATAGAAAATAAAATTTACTAATGATTAGTTTTGGTGAATGAAACTTCTTATTCAGAATTCTTTGGCGCAAATGATAACTTCCATCTTCGTCAAATGTATTTATCATGAAGTAAAGTTATCATAGCCCAGTCATTTTAGTCATTTTTAAGCCCAATCTGCGGAAAAATTCCTACTGGGCTGAATTTTGGTATACAGCTTAATGACGGCTTTGTTATGAAGATGTGAAAAATCGACATTGATATCGTGTCCGCGTTAAGAGTTATAGGGGTCAAAAGGTCACAAAAACTGGTTTTTCACGATTTTCAGCAAAACGGTAAGTCTTATCAAAAAATTTTCAATGCAAGAATTGTAGACCAGATTATTATATATAAAAAGTGTCATGACACTTTTTTTCCTAAGACCCACCGTTTCTTAGGTATAACGATTCAAAAAGTTGAAGTTTAGTTGTAATCGTCATAATCCTATTCCTGAAAAAAAAACTCCTAACTGAAAAGTTCCTGAAATTTCATTATTTTTTTAGCTTGAATTTCGTTCCTCAACTGTTAAGAATATGGGGAAACCAAAAAAAAAATGAAAATTTTCGCCATTTTTCCGATTGGGGCCCTTCTCCCGAAACCATTTCCCTGGGAATTTTTGTTTAGAATATGTCTGAAAATATACAGGGTGTGCAATAGAGAATGAACAACCCTAAAACGGCTTATAGCTACACTTATGATTGTTCTAAAAACAGATAGAAAAAAGTTCTATCGCAACCAGTTCATAAAATATGGATTTTTTTTCGTTCAGTGTATTTTAAATTTTATCATCTTATGTTTTCGTTCACTACAACCACGAATGAATGAATTTTATTTATTTCTTTTTTTTATAATTTTCTACAATAATTGGATGATTACACAAACGCTTTAGAAACTGCAAAGCTATTGCACATTTTCGTAAAAAAAATTTTGAAATCTGTTTTTTGATGCAAAATGTAAAAAAAGTATTTTATGAAAAATTTTAAACACCTGTGGTATAAAATAAATCTATAGAAACCTAGGTGGCCAACTTTCTTAAAAATATTCTGGTATAAGGAGAATATTTTTAAGAAAGATGGCCACCTAGGTTTCTATAGATTTATTTTATACCACAGGTGTTTAAAATTTTTCATAAAATACTTTTTTTACATTTTGCATCAAAAAACAGATTTCAAAATTTTTTTTACGAAAATGTGCAATAGCTTTGCAGTTTCTAAAGCGTTTATGTACTCATCCAATTACTGTAGAAAATTATAAAAAAAAGAAATAAATAAAATTCATTCATTCGTGGTTGTAGTGAACGAAAACATAAGATGATAAAATTTAAAATACACTGAACGAAAAAAAGTCCATATTTTATGAACTGGTTGCGATAGAACTTTTTTCTATCTGTTTTTAGAACAATCATAAGTGTAGCTTTAAGCCGTTTTAGGGTTGTTCATTCTCTATTGCACACCCTGTATATTTTCAGACATATTCTAAACAAAAATTCCCAGGGAAATGGTTTCGGGAGAAGGGCCCCAATCGGAAAAATGGCGAAAATTTCCATTTTTTTGTTGGTTTCCCCATATTCTTAACAGTTGAAGAACGAAATTCAAGCTAAAAAAATAATGAAATTTCAGGAACTTTTCAGTTAGGAGTTTTTTTTCAGGAATAGGATTATGACGATTACAACTAAACTTCAACTTTTTGAATCGTTATACCTAAGAAACGGTGGGTCTTAGGAAAAAAAGTGTCATGACACTTTTTATATATAATAATCTGGTCTACAATTCTTGCATTGAAAATTTTTTGATAAGACTTACCGTTTTGCTGAAAATCGTGAAAAACCAGTTTTTGTGACCTTTTGACCCCTATAACTCTTAACGCGGACACGATATCAATGTCGATTTTTCACATCTTCATAACAAAGCCGTCATTAAGCTGTATACTAAAATTCAGCCCAGTAGGAATTTTTCCGCAGATAAAACCTAAAATTACTGGACTATCAGGTGTAGGTTAGCCTAATAGTACAGTGGCGGATCCAGGATTTTTTTCTGGGGGGGGCACAAGGGACGGATTGGCAAAATCAGCCAATCGCCTTGTCGCCATGTCGCCTTGTCGCAATGTCGCCTTGTCGCCTTGTCGCCTTGTCGCCATGTCGCCTTGTCGCCATGTCGCCTTGTCGCCATGTCGCCTTGTCGCCATGTCGCCATGTCGCCTTGTTGCCATGTCGCCTTGTCGCCATGTCGCCTTGTCGCCATGTCGCCTTGTCGCCATGTCGCCATGTCGCCTTGTCGCCATGTCGCCTTGTCGCCATGTCGCCATGTCGCCATGTCACCTTGTCGCCATGTCGCCTTGTCGCCATGTCGCCTTGTCGCCATGTCGCCTTGTCGCCATGTCGCCTTGTCGCCAAGTCGCCATGTCGCCTTGTCGCCTTGTCGCCACGTCACCTTGTCACCATGTCGCCATGTCGCCTTGTCGCCATGTCACCTTGTCGCCATGTCGCCTTGTCGCCATGTCGCCGTGTCGCCTTGTCGCCTTGTCGCCATGTCGCCTTGTCGCCATGTCGTATTCAAATCGCAATGCATACTTGTGATAAGAAAACTATTGATACGAATATCTTTTTAACGGTTAAAGCAATTAATTTGCTGCCAGGGAACTTTTTATAGAACGTTTAAGTCCCTACAAGAAAACATCTTGCTAATTTGAAAATATTGAATTTTCAGTGAATTAGAAAATTTTGAAATTGAAAATTGATTTTTTAATTTTTTTCTCGATTTAAATCGTGAATAACTTCTTTAGAACTCAATTTAGGGAAAATTACTATGAGACCTTTTTTGTAGAGAATTAAATTTCCTATAAGAATCTGTCATGGTTTTATTTTTCTTTTCACTTATTTGCTCATCACAAAATTCCAAAGTGAAACAGTCAAATTGAAAAAACACTTCGATTTAAAAAGCTTAATTACTCGAATACGGCACGTCTGACGAAAATTTTCAATCAGATCTTTTTTGTAGGAAATTTAATTTTTTATAAGAAAAAATGAACAGAAATTTTTTTTACTTTGATCGTCTAGCAGTTCTGTTGTAAAACATCATATCATGTATAAAAATAAAAAAAACCGATGATAGACCTCTTAAAATTTTTTTTAACGGCTCAAATTTTTTTTTTTTCATCATCCTGAACAAGATTTTCGAAGTAACTTTCAAAAAAAAATATTTGTTTTTTTTGGCCCAGTCTAATATACAATTATTTTTTTTTTAGAATACCATTCATACCTTGGTTGTTGATGTCCATAGGTATCAAAATTTTTCACCAAAATCACTTTGAAGTAAAAAAAACACTTAGAAAATTGAAAAAAAATTTCGTGTTTAGTTATTCGTTTATTTATTTGTGAGGTGGTAAAGGGATGCAACAAACAATAAAATTCGCATTTCCAGCCAGAAATAGACAAGAGTTTCACTCAAGTACTTTCTGTAATTATTCATATAATTTAACAACTCTATTAATTTGATTTGCTTAAAGTATGAACCAGTTCTGGGGGGGGCACGTGCCCCCGTGCCAACCCCCCCCCCCCCTGGATCCGCCGTTGTAATAGTAGGTAAATGTATAAGCGTGGTCGAATGTTCGGTATTCGGCCGAATCATTATTCGCAGTATCTCTAGTTGGAACCGTTAAAAAATTTTAATTTCCCCTCCTTGGAATCAAAAATAAACAAAATGTTTGAGCCAAATCGACTTATTGGTCTGAGCTCTTACCTGATTTACAATATTAAGGCTTAACTACATTCACCTATTTTTGAAAAAGTACAAAAGTGAAAATATTTTTTTCTCGCTAGCGCAAGTTTTTGTTAAGAAAGAGTTTACAAATTGATTTTTAAACTAAAAAATAAGCTTTCTGCATCATTTCTTTTAATTTTCTAGCCCGAAAAACCATACAAAAATGAGTTAGAAAATTTTGTACTTTTGTACTTTTTTCACTTTTTGAGCCAATGTAGTTAAGGCTTTACGTTGAGTTTTTCTTAACGCTTTTCTTTTTTCATTAAGGGCCATTTGCTGAAACGAACCTTAAATAATTTATTTTGAACATAAACTTTTATGCTCTACTTTTTCTTCGGCGTAAACTATCACATAAGGATTTATGTTGTAATTAAATGCTTAAGTTTCGATTCAGCAAAAAACGGCGCTAGTTGTTATGCATTTCATAATATTGCAAAAAAAAAATATAATATAAAAAAATAGCAATCTCTGTGGGGATACGAACTCAGAGAGCAAAAGTAAAGAGCAATCACCTAGTCACCTACGCTAATAGGACTATTGAAAAAAAGTAGCTTTCATGCCCTATAAGCTATAACGTGCCTAGGATATACAACAATAACATTTAATTTTGTTCAAATTCTCGTCGTTAATAAAAAATTTCTTGTTTTTAGTTTCGAGTTACTATGGATACATTTATAATGTCAACTAACTTTTCAATATTTTTGTTTGATATTTGTGTAATTTTGTATGTATGAGTAAAATTTCCTTATTTTCTTTTTTCATTTATAGGATGTCGACGTTTCGATACGATTTATTTTTATTTGATATTTGTTTCCTTATGTTTATATTAGTGAAATTTCCTTTTTTAAAAACAAATTTTTGGAAACATATTTTTCTAGGACAAGCCCCATTCTCTCTGGGGAGTTTTTAGTACATCTGATTGCCGAAAAAAATAAAATTGTTTGGCGCTAGAAACTATTGGTGTCACTTCTATATATAATTATTCAATGATATTAGGATAGAGAAAAAAGTTGCCACAAATTTCTGACTTTAAAAATCTAGTTTTCAAACCTCTTCTATTTTGATGAAAATTCTTTTTTTTCCTATTGTATTTTAATATTATAATTTTCAAAACTTTGTCTGCATATATTTGAGCAAAAAATTCTAACCCCCTTTTTTAATTTTTTGTCATATAAAAAGCCTTGAATTTAGGTATAGGTAACTGCTCGAAATTTTTTTTTTCTTAAGATGAAAAAATAAAGTCCAAAAAGTGCAAAAAAAAAACATATTCTTTAGAGTCTAGACATTTAAGTAAGTCATATCATGCATTTGCAACAATTTTAACATTTTTTTATTTATTTTATTTAAAAAAATAACGACTTCTAAAGTAACTCCATAGATATTTCCAGTTGTCAATCTAGTATTGGGATTGCACGAAAGAGTTTTTGTTCAAGTAATGGCTAGATTCAAAAGGATCAGCATATTTAATTTGCTAACAATTTAAGCACAATTTTTCAATTTTTTTCAATTTTGGTTTATTAAAACATGCTATTTACAATAATTGACTTAAAATAACTTATTTCTAAGATACATTTATACACTCCGCGAAATAATTATAAGGACAAATTTATTTGATTCGTCTTAAGATATGTAAAGGATATTATTTTTTATTTCTTTTATGAATAAGGAGACATGTATATGGGGGATTGTTTCCCACCATTTGTTTTTATTTAATTCATTAGAATACAATAATACAGTTATTTTTTCCGGGTCTGGAGCGAAATAATTATAAGGACACATCTGATTTTTGCACTAAAAGTGAGATTTAGCGAGATGAAATGTAAACAAAAGTAAGCAAAACAGTTAGAAAATGAATTTAAACCCATTATAACCATTTCAAAAGTAAAATTTTTCGGTTATTTTAAAATAAGGCGTGAAAAACCCCTGATCTAGGCAGAAATGGGCAAAATCGAGGCCTACCATGAATAGGGCTTGTGTAAATGGGAAAAACTGGAGGATTAGAAACGTCCGATTGTGTAATTGATAATTTAATTTACAAAGGTGGCATGTATGGTTAACTAAAACGATCAGGGAGGAAGCCTTTGGTCGAAGAGGGAGCCGAAAGTCACAAAAAATGAAGTATTTTTCGTGAGAATTTGACAGCAAGAGAAATTTTCGAGAAAATGAAATTGGAAGTGAAAGTATGTTGAGTGCACTAAATAATGGAGGTCGACTAAGCCCATTCCTACGAAGGTAAATGGTGAAAACCGGCGGTCTTGCCGAGACATAAACTTGCCCGCCTTCGCCTCGGCAAAAAGCATAGGTTCTGGGATGAAAAATGGAAAAACTTTTAAGTTTATCAATGAGAGAAAGTTTAATTTGGATAGCCTAGATGGTGTACATAACGGTTTTTCCATTTTTCATCCCAGAACCTACACTTAATTTAAAAAGTCTGCTATCTAGGTTGTCCTCCGGATGTTCAGATCCGGATGTCCAGTTGTAGGGTTGGTACATTTTAAGCTTTCGACAAGATCAAGAGAAAAACTGCCTTATCTGATCGTCTGTGTACAGTACATTTCTATTTCAGTGGTTTTCGAAAAGAATAGTGGTCCTAAGATTGAACCCTCTGGAACACCTCTGATTAATAACAGAAGTTCAGAGTAATTTGCTGCTACACAGCCTGAAATTTGGAATTCAAATCAGATTGAATTAGCAATTCCACATGATCATGATTGGAAAAAGTTTTGTGTCTGCCTTATTAGTACGAAGTTGCAGAGTGTATGAAGTTTTAGTCCTCTTTTTTAGAATTGTTATTTTTAAAAATTGTTCTGTAAATTTTTGGACCCTTTAGATTTTTGTTTTCTTATTTTTAATACGTATTCGAAAATTGAAGGGACAAACGAATTTTTTACAAAATGGAAAAAAAAATATTTTTTACTCTAAATACTAAATTTTTGAGATATCTTTAAAGGAGATACGATTTTAATACGTTTTAGAGAATCGGAGGATCAAAATATTCTAGTTTTACTTTAAAATGTTCAACACACTTTGAAAAGAATTTATAAACTTAATAAATCGAATCTAGAAGTTTTTTTGTTTTCGGCTCCAAAATATTGAGCCTGCGGGTCCCAAAATTTGGAACACTATTATGAACAATTTTCAAAGTTCAATTTTTAAAAAAAGGGACTGAGGCTGTATCTATTTTAGCTCTTAAACATCCGAAACAAATTTGGGGACATAACAATTTCTAAAAAAGGGGGTTTACTTCATAAACTCGAAGTTTGAAGTTCTATACGGTCCGTCTAATTTTTTTTGGCTTGGATTTGGCTATGAGTTTAGCTGTTTTCTTCTCAGTCTCTTGGTATGAAATTTCATTCGAAGAAATTGAACAAATATGTTGACTTAAAAGTGATTCCAGTATAATTTGCTGATGAGGATGTCTGCTATTGACTGCGGGTTTTTCTTCTTATAAGGCTATTATTTTCTTAGAAGAAGTGCCATTCTGTGGAAGATTTGTTGATCAGAGGGACTATTCTCAATAAATCTGTTCATTCAGCTCGTTCTATAAACATTAAATTGATTTTGTAAAATTTGATCAGTTTTGAGATTTCATCCATCAATGTTTTATTTAGTAGGTACTCCACTTGTGTTCTATCCTATAATCGTTTCTTTAAATTTGCTGTTAAAAATGTATGCATTTTGCCTTATTTATTGACCATTAAGAATCTTTACATGAATTCCAAGAAACTTCCATACATAAGTGTGTCTCTGTATGAGTCCATTTTTGAATACCTATGCAAAACAAAACAAAAAACACTTTATGTCGCGACAAAAGTAAGGCACCCCATATTCTTTGCGCATTCAAATGTCAAAGAAATCGCATTGCCAACCGCCAGCCGACCGAACTTGCCATCGCCACATACACATAACAACAAACCAAACATCCCCATCAACAGTCAGTCGTCCATAATCCATAATGTTAAGTCAAGTGGCCATTTAAGAAGTTTCTGTCGCGCATCACAAACACACAACAGTAGCGTGAGCGTCGCATTTTGACGCCATTAGCCCCCTTGGACACACCATGCACACAAGTGTTGCCACCCCACACCCAATTAGCATTCAAACGTGGTTTACTCGCTCACAATAACCATAATAATTGCCCCCAACTTTAAACTGCGTTGTACGCGTTCACTTTTGTTCCCCTCAATAGCCCCTTCGTTTTATTCTAGATGACTTCTGATGGTTGTCCACAACAGTCTTCGATGGTTTTTCGATCGTTTGCTTCGCATTCAGCTGTCGAAAAATATTTTGATGGATGACATTTGATGTCCATCGTCGAGCATAAATCAAATCCAATGGACGAAGACGAGCGACCGAATTGAAATTATTTTTGTTGGATTCAAATTTGGATACGGATTCAGTTTCGGTGGTGGTTTGTCATCGGGCGGCGGCGGCGGGTTTTCGGATGAATATCGAATTTGACTATACTGCCACTGTGGATGAGAGACCTTAGCTGGGTTGTGTGTGCGAGTCAAATTATCGTTACGTCACGTTTTGGTTGTTAACGTGGTGACTTTTTTGGTTAAGGACCACCTTCGAAATAATAATTGGCCCTAAAGGCATGTGGCATGTTAAAACAGACAGCCGAAGAAAAAGAAGAATAAGAAGAAGCACACACGGGATTTATGGTCATTTAGGGTCGTAAATATTTTCAAATTTTCGCCTCTCATATTTTTTAATTTGAACAGAATAAATTAGAGATGCATTCATGTCTGTCAAAATGTCAAATAGCTGACATTTCAAATGCACTTTGATGTTGGTTTTTTTTTTTTTAATTTGGGGCTTGATATAGTGTTCCTACTTCAGAACTTATGTTTAGTCAGTAGTCTCAGGCTTCTTTGAGACCTTTAATTTGGAGCTTTGATGTGACATCGATAAATAAAAATTTGGTGCTTTTCGGTTTCAATTCTCAAACAAAAAAGGTAACTGGAAGATATTCCAACGGAATCAATAATTTCAGCAATGAAAACGAACTATTGATGGGATTAGTTAATTTTCTTGAAATCTAATTTTTTGGTTTTTTTTTTAACATCTTTATAAGTTTAACAAAGCAACGTATCAGTTATTTTAAAAATCAGCATAAATTCATAGTTCAATTGATAATATTTTCAGATATACCTACAATGTAGGTCCTACATATAAAAGTTCGTTCTTGTTGATTCTCATGAATTGATATACCTTACCCAGAGACCAAAAATAACAGTCAACCTTTATTTTCAATCGGTTTCTCTCTGAGAGTTACCATATTGCTTGAAATACGTTTCGGTTAAGGTTTGAGATTTATTTTTAAAAATCAAAAACAAAGGTTATCGGTTGAGATTTTTTACAAAAAAAATAAATGGAAAAGGTCAACCTTTAACCGTTTTCGCTTCAATTCAAAGGAAAATGTCGAATATGTCAAGAATGTCTTTATATTGCAAAAATAAATATGAAAAGGATGTTTTTTCTAAGTATATATATTTAATAATGTTTGAACTAAATAGACTCTCAAAGTTCTTTAAAGTAAAATTTTAAGACGAAAATGTGTTTTCCACTGTGATTTGAGTCGCTGCTGGGATGACAAGCACAACCAATGCAATTTCGAATATTTCAGGAGACCGATGTTCTAATATCTAGGTCAAAGCGTTCAGCTTTCAGAAGCGTTTTCGGCCGCATAACTTCAAACGGCTATTTTTTGATGCCAAAAGGTAGCGGGGACTCCAACCTACATTTGGGTATAACTCCCATCCCTGTAGGTGCACGCGTTCTCAAACCGGGAGCACTTACAGGTTAAAAAAAAGTTAAGCCCGATTCTGAAAAAATAGGCATGATGTGGCGGTTTAACATGGAAGATGATTTTTAAAAAATCTGACAATGTGCAAAGCGTAGGCCCATGACACAAGCTATCATTTGGCATCACTCCCAAAAATTGCTCTCAAGCGATTTAGCTTCCAGGAGCGTTCAAAGATTCGGGGATTTTTCGAACAAAAATTTTAAGGTTTCTCTCAGACCTTGACCGAAATTTTTCTTTTTTAAAAATAAAGGTTATTTTATGTCCTATATTGAAAATGGCGACAAATAAGAGTTATTAAGGAACCTTTCAAAAGGTTGAGATTTATTTCTGATCTCTGGCCTTACCAAAATGAATGTATGTATCAAATTTGAACTTACTTGTACTCTTCCCAAACCAGTATTTGCGATTTTTTTAAGAAAAAATACAAATTCATAAAATACAATTAAGCCTTATAAGCCCACATTCAGAGTCTTAAGATTCAGGCAGCTATAAGGAACAAATCCCAGCACCAATAACGCCAAGTGAAACGAAAAAACTTCGAGGCCACGAAGAAGATTAAAGTCCTATCTTCTTACTATTTTGGAGGAAGCACGTAGTACTACAGTACAACCAAATACACCGAGTTGTAATGCGTTATGAGCCTACATAAGTATTTTGTACTTTAAAACAGGTTCCATCTAAGCTGGAGTTCCACAAGGATGCCAACTAAGACCATTCCTTTTCAATGTCTTCATTTCGAAATGAAAACTTCGAGTACGACCTGCGTTGGATGACCATGTTTATTCGGAAGAGGACGCTCGTTAGTCATAAATTGCAGAGCCATCACAATGAACTTTCCTGATGGGTACATAGTACATTAAAGTGGTATTAAGGCCATGTGTGAATTGCTTCAAATAGTTAACCCCGTGTAAAATTTTTGACACTATTGAGGTGAATAAAAAAATTTCAGCTGTATGGATTATTGTTTAATATATTTTTTCTGCCTCTTTTCTGCCATGAAACAAAACAAAACCATCTGCAAAAAAAATTTAACCAGGTACCAGAGCCCCTTAAAATTTTTTATTCACCTCAATAGTGTCAAAAATTTTACACAGGGTTAACTATTTGAAGCAATTCACACACGGCCTAAATAGTAAGTGAAGAATCTATTTTTTACAATTCTTTGATAGGATTTGTTGATACATCAATCAGGTATTATCGAATATGTAGCATTTAACTGACTTTCATTTTGTTCTAATTCCATTCTATTTCAAGAAATGTAAAAAAAAAACTTTCAAAAAATAGGGATATTTATCCTTTTAATTGATTGTCGATGTCTCTTGATTAAAGAACAAAGATATTTCACTTTGGATCAATCTCAGCTTTCAACAGCTTTTCACATAATTTGTCATACTCAGAAATGGGATATCCTGAGATCTATATCTAAAACTCTGTACATTAACGTGATCCCATTTATATTATTTCGATCATTGACCCCCAAAACTTAAAAAAGTCTCTTAAAATCTGTGCAAAAGTATATCGAATAAATGTTTGGTAACTCAACCTAATCCGGATTTTATAATTAAAGTATCATAGCCCACACTTCCAATTGAATAGACCAATTAAATGTCAGAAAAAAAGGTGCGAAATCTCTTTGAATTATTTTCAATCTCTTCTCGTATATCTTAATCATTTTAATAGCTCTTCTATGATGCGTCATTTTTATTCGGCTTCTGTTTTGTTTTCATCAAATTTAAAAATTGCCATCGCAAGTGTCTTTGAGACTCATCCAATTTCAGTGTAAAACCCTCAACAAAATAACCTAGTTGACCTCTTTTGTTTGAGCCGCAAAAGACTTTTTTAACAATTAAATTAATATTTTTGTTGTGACAAGTTTTTTTTTATTTTATATTTAAATCATATCAATTAATTATTCAAACTTGCAGTTGAGCTTTGAACTTTAGGTCTAAATGGTCCCGCTCTCTTTAATCTGAATTCATAAAAATGATAAGATAGCTCGATGCATTTTGCAAAAGCTTTGTTGTCTGGACAAAGGCGGTTCTTCTGATCTTCGACTAAAAAGATACAAAAATAAGATTCGGAACTTTTTGTCTCCATTCCGGCAAATAAAATTAATCAATTCATTGTTTTGCAAACAAACCCACCATATTGACACTTTAATTGCACAAAAACCGCTGTAAAGCCAAAAATATTGATATCGCATACATTGATCAACAGTATTTCCGTCTAGGGCGACTATTACCAGACCCACTGGGTGGTCTGGTTGGTATTGCTTGACGATTATTATCATCGCACTTTACTTGCCGGAAGCCACATACATTGCCTTTTCTGTCTTGACACTTCTTACACCATAATAACCAATTAATGCCACCGATGGTGACGGAATATAAATTCCTGATAATTAGCTTGGCGGCCTTACAGAGAGCGTAAATTATTGTTATTATCATTTGAAACAGACGACCGACTGACTGATTGTAAAAAATTAGAGAGAGTGATTCGCGCTTATGGTACTAAGAAACCGTTTAGCTTTAAGTTGGGAAAATTGTTTATTGTTAAAAATACAATAATAAAAAACGACTAAGTAGCACTTATAGGCTATTATTTAAGTGCCGTTTCAATTGTCATTCTTTTGGATGGACTTTGATATACTAAGTTTTTCTAATATCTGATAATGATCATTTGAATTATTTCGTTTGTATGATGAAGTGGCTTTAAGACCAAGAAAAGGGGAAAGTTTAGGTTTATCATTAGGTACTTGTCTTAAAATATTGTTTTACTTATTTAATAAGTAGTTTACAAACACTGATTAACAAAATTAAATTTTTTTTTGTTGCTTGTTAGAACTGGGGTCGAAAGTCGAATTAGGTTCCTACCTTTTTCTAGTGATTAAAAAAATACAGCAAAAGTCAAAACGTATGATCGTACGGTCTGATTTTAGCCCTGGTTTTATAAATAATATCTCTTTTACTGCCCAAAAAAATAGCACTGGTCAACCAAATTAAAGTTTTTTTACCTCATGAACCAGAATTTACTTTTCTGATGGTTTTAGAGTTGCTTAACTCGAATCCGAAGTCAGAAAAGCGGGTAGGATGGCGCGGGGGGGGGGGAGATGGCGCACTTTAAATATCTTTTACATTTATTGCTCTAAAAATGTATGAAAAATATTTTTAGCTTTCTTAAAATATTTTAAATCGAAGTAGTAAGTATTCGTTTCTTTATCTGTGATACAAAAAATAAAAAAAAATTTCAAAGCAAATCATGTGACGATTTTTTTTAGAATTTTTGTTCGCCCTTTTTTTTTGTCCCCATATTTTGTGAGTCGTTGGGATCTTAGATGCCCTTGATACACCAATACATACAAGAGAGTATAAGTTATGCATTGCGTGTGAAATCTGAGCTCTATTTTTATCTGCTTTTTATGGGTGCTTATGAATATGAATTATGCGCAAAAAGGTGAGATGGCGCAGTTTTTTGCGGGTGAAATGGCGCATTCCCTATTTTCTATATTAATTTAAAAATTTAAATTTAAAATATAAAATTCTGTAAAACAAACAATACGTTGGATATTGAATACAGAACATTTTTGCATTGTTAGAAATATGAAATGTGGTTTGCTTTGAAAAATATGACAAAAACAAAAAAGTTATGCCATCTCACCCGCTTTTACCCTAAGCCGAAAAATTAGTTTTGTTTGTTTTTTTTTTATCACAGTAATTATTTCAAAAACGGGAGGTGATTAATTTTTCTGACTTTGAATTCGAGTTCAGCACACCAAAAAGCTTCAGAAAAATATTTTCTTGTTCCGACAGCAAAACCTTTGCAAAGCATTGAAATCATAGTATTGAAAGTTTCCTTACTTTGTTTGGAGTGATTTAATGAAATAAAGAATTATTTTCTGAAAGAAAACGCTATTTGGTGTGATACCAGGTATCCCTTTACGCTTGTTATTTCGAAAGTATTTACTCAATAGTTTTTAAATTAAATAATAATATTTTAATATTTTTTTTCTATATTGTAAGGCTTATAGGTGAAAAAAGCTGAATCGAATTCGAGTTCAGTTATAAATATATTATAAGTTAAAATATAAGAAGCAACTTTTTTTTAGTTTTCCCAAATTTTAAAAGATTTCTTCAACCTCAAACTCAATCATTTTGAAAAACAAGGTAAGGTAAGAACCTAACCCATTATGGATCGGGGTCGAAATCAAGAAAACCGAAATCCCGAAAGCCCACAATCCGGAAAACCCAGAATCCCGAAAACCCAAAATACCGAATGGGATCCGGAAATCCCGAAAAATTATATAAAATGAAAAATTTGCGCAAATTTTTCATTTCATATAATTTTACGGTTTCGAAAACAATCCGAAGTGTGAAATTAAGGTGTTAACACGTAAAAAACAATAAAAGTGTATGATTCCGTTAATATCTCTTTTTTACATTAGTTCAAGTGTTTTGTTGTGATTGAGTTAATTTGGAAATCATTGAACTAAAATGAAAAGAATTAAGAGTTTTAATATTTAACTTATAATAATTGTATGTTTAAATTGTTTTTTAATTGGTTTTAATTTTATGTTTCAGTTAAAATTTCAGTGAAACACAATTTTGAAGAGTTTTTTAGTTGTTCTGTTTTATTTTCGGGATTTGGGCCTTTTTGGATTTTGGGTTTTCGAGATTTTGCTTTTTCGGGATTTTGGATTTCGGGATTCTGCCCGTTTCCCACCCATTATGCTAGGCTTTAATCATGACTATTTCATTACTCTACCTTTGAAGTTTAAAGGAAAGACAGATGATAATTCTCTACTCTACATTTCAAGCATTTGTGTTTTGTAAATCGATAGCTGCTCTTCTTTCTCTCTATTCATAAAAGGTGGTTTAAATTCATTGTTGTTTAAGTGGTCTTTTTTTTTCAAATAAAATATGCTCCAAATTTAAAAATGTGAACCACTTTGTCAACTCAACTTTGGTGGTCTTCTGCTCAAGTACGAAAACATAAAAAACCACTTTTGTCCAATTTGTCAACTAAAATTTGGGACCTACCGCACATAATAGCGCGTGAACTAAGTAGTGCAGTAGCGCTATTAGATATTGCTGGTATTTTTTTTTTAACGTCACGTTCACACCTACAATTACGTAACCAAATCTTCACATTGCCGTCATCGAATATTCTAAGTAGAATTTAAAAAAACCCGAAAAAAAAAATAAGTCTGGATGCTTAGCCTTTTTGTCTCGTCCACTTGACGACACTGAACGACCCTGAGCGAATTGCCCATCGAGCAGCTAACAGGTAATGGGCAAAATTTGATTTGACATGTGTCACTAATTAGACAAAGGAGACCGCACAAGTTGTCAAAGAAATGCGTTGACTTCAAGAGTTCAATATTGACGACGACGACGGACGTTGTCGCGCGCAAAGTAATACCATGTTTGACTCATATTGCTAAGAGAGTGGCGCAACACACAAAACAACTTGCGCTTTCTATATTATTTCCAACATCTCTCTCGAATAATGCCGCACGCAAATTAATTATTTATGTTCATTTGTTGTCCGAGTCCTGTCAACGGACAAAATAACAAAAACAACAACAAACTGACAGACAAAACAAGTTTCAAATAATACAAAACCTTCCTCGCACAAAATAAAACCCAAATCAATTGGACATTTCTGTAGGTCTGTCTTATTGACAGATCACTTAATTGACAGCAAACGAAATCGATGGCTTAAGCATGTACGCCATAATTATGGGATTAGTGGCAGCGAATTGTGGTTTTTTTTTCTTCGGTTTTTTTGTTTTTTTTGGTCTCCATCATCGTCATCGTGTGTTATTCCCTTCCAACATGGATATTGATGGGATCGTTGTTTACGGAGGAGTTCATATCGATTTCATTTGATTATACGATCGTTCGATCAGATTAGTTACAGGATTAATTAAGATCAAAAAAAATATTGAAGAGCATCACAATTCTTTACCTACATCACAAAAAAAGTTTTAAGAACGTGCGAGATGTGGCACGGAATGGATACGTTTTCTTTTGTTCAAAATGTCAAATAATTTTAATAAGCCTTCTTTGATAAGCTGTTTGATTTTGAGGAATTTTAAATGTTTACCTGGTTCGAAATTTTACTTTCTCAATTCAGAACTAAACTATTTGTTTTTGTACAATTTGAAAAATTCTTCTCCGATCTAAGCAATCCACAAAATTAAGGAATTTCAGTAGGATACCATTGTTATAACAAAATTTTTGCAATAAACTTATTTTCTCTACACCTCTACACCTCAAAAAACCAACCTTTTATATGAAAAATAAAATGCACGACTGGTTCGCACGAACTTGCTCTTAGAACCAAAAACTTTTTATATACAAATTTGGTAATAAAACTTAAAATTCGTTCTTCAAATGCAAAAAAAAAAAACAACTCTTTTAATGAAATTGAGATCCAAAAAAAGTATGCAGTTTAATATCTTTTGTAAAGATGCATTTAAAAAAAAAAATTTCAAAATCGTTAGAGTCGTTTTTTAAGAAAGGAATTTTTTATAAGTAGGTAAATAATTTTTTGAAGAAAAAAAAAATATAAAGTAAATTTGGTATGGCATTTTGTAAAAACTTTTAATCAACACGTAAAACCAAAATTTCAAAAAAATTCAATTTCACGTTTTCAAATTTTGATTTTTCAAAAAAAAAAATTTCAAATTTTCATTTTAATTCATAAATTATTTTTTTCAAAATTTTGTTTTTGATTTATCTTTAAGCAATATACCTAAATGTTTTTGCATATTAAAATTCGTTAAAATAGAACTAGTAATTTAGAAGATAATTTGAAATTTAAAACCGTTCTATGGGGGGTACCTAACCTACCGTTAATATGGATTTTTGAAAATAATTTTTTTCATTAAAAGATAGACATTATTTGAAAACTAATACTTAATTTTTTTTATAAAAATCGTACACTGAGGGAAAAAAATAAATTGAAGCTGAAACGTCTTTGTTTCAAAGATTAACTACTTTGATTTATGTGACTTTAAGATACGAAACCATGAAAAATTAACCTTTTTTCCACGTTGATTTTAAAATGTTCATCTTCAACGCAAAATCATTCCGAATAATAGTTAAACCAATGTGGTTTTAATTGATTTTACGTTGTTTTATGGTGGCTTTTTTCCTCAGTGTAGGAGCCGTTTTTGAGAAAATTAAATTTTTTCAAAAATTGGTATATGACAGGTAGGTACCGCTATTTTTAGTCAAAAAAAAATTAATTCCAAAAATCCCTCTGTACAGGATCCAAAAACTGCTACATACCAAGATTGAAGTGGATCGGCCCATCCGTTTAGGCTGTAGCTCCTAATTCAGACCGACAGACATCCTGACAGACAGACAGAAAAAAAAAATGGGTTGGGGTCAAAATTTTGCCGGGGTCAAAATTCTTTTTTTCAAAATTCTGCTTTTCATAATTCTGTTTTACAAAACTCTGCCAAAAAATCATCTTCGAGCAAAATTTGCTGCCTATTTCAGATTACTTACTAACAGTATTTTTTCATGTTTTTGTAATATTCATATGTTTTTGATTAATAAATCACAACAAAAACATTACTGTTAAAAAAAGAGCCAAGTTATCCTATGTTGAAATTATGCTGGCACAAAAAGTATTGAGATATAAAAGTGTACCAAGTTCTAAAGCTTGGGTTCAAATTCGTATCAATAAAATTTTGATTGCTTACTTGCCAATTTTTGTTTTAAATACCGATTTTTAAAGTTATTTCAAAAATTTGCCAAGTAAACAATCAAAATTTTATTGATACGAATTTGAACCCAAGCTTTAGAACTTGGTACACTTTTATATCTCAATACTTTTTGTGCCAGCATAATTTCAACATAGGATAACTTGGCTCTTTTTTTAACAGTAATGTTTTTGTTGTGATTTCACTACTTTTTGCAAGGTATGGCTGTAGAATTGAAAATCTCTATATTTGATGAAAATTCAGTGAAAATGGGCGGTTGCCACGCCCCCTGGCTGAAATTCTCAAACTTTAATTTTTTTCCTTTGTATAAACTACCATCTCTACCATTCTACCAAAATTCAAAATTCTACGATAATCAGAAGTGCTCTATTATATTTAATGAAAATTCAGCGGAAATGGGCGGTTGCCACGCCCCCTGGCTGAAATTCTCAAATTTTAAATTTTTTCCTTTGTATAAACTACCATCTCTACCATTCTACCAAATTTCAAGATTCTACGATAATCAGAAGTGCTCTATAATATTTGATGAAAATTCAGCGGAAATGCACGGTCGCCACGCCCCCTGGTTGAAATTCTCAGATTTAAATTTTTTTCCTTTGTATAAACTACCAGATCTACCATTCTACCAAATTTCAAGATACTCCGATAATCAGAAGGGCTCTAAAATATTTAATGAAAATTCAGCGGAAATGGGCGGTTGCCACGCCCCCTGGCTAAAATTCTCAAATTTTAAATTTTTTCCTTTGTATAAATTACTAGCTCTACCATTCTACCAAATTTCATGATTCTACGATAATCAGAAGTGCTCTATAATATTTGATGAAAATTCAGTGAAAATGGGCGGTTGCCACGCCCCCTGGCTAAAATTCTCAAATTTTAAATTTTTTCCTTTGTATAAACTATCAGCTCTACCATTCTACCAAATTTCAAGATTCTACGATAATCAGAAGTGCTCTATAATAATTGATTAAAATTCGGCGAAAATGGGCGGTTACCACGCCCCCTGAATTGAAAATCTCAAATTTTCGATTTTTTCCTTTGTATACACCACAAGTCCTATCACCATGTAAAATTTCAAGTTTCTACGATAGCGGGAAGGTCTCCATAATTTTGATGATCTGTCAGTGAGTCAGTAAGTCAGTGAGTCAGTTACGGTTTTCGCGATTTTTGAAGTCCTTTATCTCAGAAACTATTCATCGTAAGAAGCTGAAATTTTGTGAGGAATTTGGGTTCGGCGAGCTTAACAAATGTAGCGAGTTTGAAATTTCTGGCATCTTTGGTGTGGAAGTTAGAGGGGGGTCGAAAATGGCCTGAGTTGTTTCCTGTAAATAAGGGTGTAGTGCCAAAGTTGCTAGAGAACTTGGCTGGGCACTACCGTGCCCCTTGATAAATAGAATAGAAAAAAAAGCAGAATTTTGTAAATCAGAATTTTGAAGTCAGAATTTTGACCCACTCCCAAAAAAAAATTATTATTTATGTAATTAAGTATGTAATAATTTAGTTTTTAAAATTTGATGCTCTTATTTGTTTTTAAACAAAAACAGAAAACCAGATCCAAATTATCTTTTCATTTTTGTTAGGGCCTTAGGGCAAGACCTATTTTAGATACTCGAAATTCACATGGCAAAGACAACATTTTCAATAAAGTTCTTAATAACCTTGACTTTTTGGAACCTACATATTCGGTGATTTTATATATATCCCAAAAAAAAACACGTAATAAAACTGAAATTCGATAGGTACCTAACCTTAAAATTTCTTTCAACACTAGGTTATGAGTTTCTATTCAGCACATGTTAACTAAACCATACATATTGATCGGCATGCACTTCAGCATCAAAGTGAACACCGCATGTGTATTATCCATTTAAAAAGTCATTTACTATGCAATTCATTTCAAAAATTGCCATTTCTAATCCATAACAAAAGTCAGCTTCTGAAATACACACCACAAACGGATTCCGCCTTTCGTCACGATATATCCCACCCACATTATGATTTCAAGTACATGCACTCATGAAGATAATTAAAAAAGTACTTTAATACCAAAAAAGGTCCTTAAAAATTATTATTATTATCCTTTCATATATTCCTATATATGACGTATAACGTATATACAAAAAAATTATAATCCAACCATTGAAGTCACTGCACATCAAAAACGATCAAAACACTCTTCCCTTCAACATACAAAACCCATGAAGCATGTCCTTTTCTTATTGCAAAAAAGAATCAATACACAATTCCAATTTCAATCCAATAAAGAAAGGTGCACAAAGTTACAACTCCGATCGGTTTAACTCCTGCGGTGTGTTCGAATACAGATTGTGTCCTGTCCAGTAGTAAAATAAAAGGACGAAATTCTTCTCATTGTGAAATGTGAATTTATAATCCTTCGAAGCTGAAAATAACTCTAAATTGGCTTAAAATTAAGTCAAGTATATACGATCCGTTGTGTTGTGTTGTTTTTATATGATCGAAATGAAAAACGATCCTGTTTTTGGTCTCCTCCGAGCTGTGAGGCTTCGCATCGAACTTCTTGACTTTTTGTGTGTAATCCTAATGGACTTAAATGATGAAGCTGATTTGGGTTTTGCGTGTGATGTGGGTGCAGGATTAACACTGCCAAACACTCTATACACGATCTCAATTTGCGCTTCATTGGACATTCATGTTGAGATTGTGATCAAAGGTAATGAAGTCCTTTTGTTTTGATTCCACATCGATGAGTGTACGGAGTTGAGTGTGCAGGTGGTGTTTCAGAGATTTCACATGCAGTTACATAATTGTTAGGTAGATAGCCAGGATAAACATTACCACAGAGTAGAGAGAGGTACTTATATAGAACAGCGGGATATTCTGAGAAGGATCAATTTCATTTCAATTGTAACTGTAATTACGTAAGGATTGCAGAGTAGAATTTCAAAATTCTCTCACGATACAAAAAAATACACCAACTATTCATTATTTAATTGGCTGATAATTTGTGTTGTTTTAATAGAAAACTGATGAAAAGGATTTATCTTCAAGGAAACAATTTTTTTCAAAGAATCGTTTCGAAATCTACATAATCAATAATGTCCACATTATAACGGGCAATATTTTCTTCCGAATGAATTATTTTTATTACTTTAGTGTCTAGTGAAAGTAATAATGTTCAACAAAAAAAAAAAAATATGAAAGAAAAAGGACACGATTGGAAAGTGTAGATAAACAGAGAAATAAAAAATTTTTTCCATTATTCATGTGTAACAATTTATTTATTACACGATTGTGTTTGTTTTTCTTTTTTTATTTTCATATTTTTCTATGTTCTTTTTGAACAATGTAGGTACATTCACTCTGCCAGTAACAGGAAGGATACTATAAAAATAAAAATTTAGTTTGATTCCAATTTCTGATATGTACTTTATGTATCTACATCCTTTTTGTGTGAAACTTTAAATTGCTTCAACTTATTACATTTTATTTCTTATACAAAAAATGTATTTTGTATAGATTTACTGGCTAACTGTTTAAATGAACAATTTTTGACGTGATAACGTCTTATAAATCGATTAACCATTGAAGGATCCACATAAAAGTGACGCCATTTTCTCCTGTGCCAGCTTGATGTATCCGAATTAACGGTACATTTACTACAAGCAACACAATGTTATATTTAAAAAAAACTTCTGTTGCCTATGACCAGCCACAAGTGTGTGAAGCACTATAATCTCAGTTTGAAATTTCGACATGGTTGGCTTTAAAAAATTCTAACTTTTTTTGTAGGCATGGCAGAAATATGATTTAAATGTCATATGAAAGGTGAAATAATAAGCTTTCAGCTGATATAAAATTTGTTATAGGTTGTTATATAAAAAAAAGGATTTAATGGTGTTACAAAATAAAAAAGATTAATTTTTTTTTTGCTTTTTTTTGGTGAAAATTGATAGGTTTGATGTATAAACCTCCTAATCCTTGCACCACACTGAAAGCTCGAAACCTGTAAAGTTAGGTCCTTTAACACTCTCCTGAAAGTTTTAAATATAAAGAGCAAGAGCATCTCCATTTGTGAGTGATGAAAAATGTCTTTCTTTGCTTTTCAAATTCCTCGTGTATAAATCAAAATAATAAAAAGTAATAGTGATAGTACACAGTCTTGCGGAACTCCTATAGGTATTAAATTCTTGTGCTCATTTCACTTACTTACAAACCAATTTTCCACAAGCCAATACAAACCCATATATTACCTCTATAAAGCCAATTAAATGAAACACTATTTCTTAAGACAAACCTTTAACTTAATGTTCATCACGATCAGAATGCAACCTTAAAACATTATTGCGACTCTCTCCCAATTAAGTTATATGCACAGGTTCCTATAGCATTACCAACTGAAAGTGAATGAAAATTACATGAAAATTTCATGTAAACTCCCTAAATTTTCCCAAAAATCCAAAGTAAATTGGCTTCTGGTTGTTATAGATGGGTTATTCCAGCAGCACCATCGGGCTGCTTTTTCCCGATAAAAAAACCTTTGTATAGATCAATTTTATACCTAAGCGCGAAAACCCTTTAAAACTTGCTCAACTCTATCGCACTATTAACTATCAACTTCCAACTCAAGCCCAATAATAAGTGGACTTACTGCAAATACCATCAAGTCACCTCCCGCCTTAAGTCGCCTCTATGCAAGCTATCTTATAAGTCCAGCTAGATTTAAGCACAGTTAAATTCGAAAAGCAAAACCTATAAGCCAAGCCTGGGTAATCACTTGGGTTAATTTTGCGCAAATTGCCAGCTAACTGAAAAATCGTGCAGCACACATTTGGAGCGAATGCAAATCAGCTGGTAATTGCCCGGCTTAGATAGCAGCTCCTTCTCTATACACGAGTTCGAGAGAATATAAAACAGCTAACTCTCGAGACTTGAGGTGTAATTTCCAATTCCCATGGCCAAATGAGTCCGATATACGAGTATAGACTTTGTTGGCGGCTGCGGTAATAGCACTGGCGCTGGCTTCAGCTATATTCCTGTCCCTGCTAGTTGCTATAGTCAATTCAATTGCTGTTAATCATATGGCAATTGATGGCAGTTGGCAATTATTTGCAAGTCCAAAACTACTGGCGGGGAAGTTGTTGTTTTGTTTTGCTGTGTGCCTCTTCTGCCTCTGTCTATCGTTTGGATGTGCTTTAAAAGTTCAAATAAAGATGCCAGTCTGTTATTTGCCACAATTGCAACCACATTTGCAGAATGGAATTCTTCGAATCACTGCAAGGTATCATTGTAAACTCTTCAAGACTATCTGAAGAGAAGGAAGCATTTCAAATGTGATAGAGCCTATAACATTAAAAGCCATCTCCAACAAGAGAGGAAGGAATAGGTACTTATATTTTATTCCGTAGGCCTAAGCTATGTGGTTAATATGCCATTCTCAATGAGATGATTTTGATCTTGATGTTTCCTCTTGTCAATCGTATCTTGATGGCGAAGCGAGATGGCGATGCAATGGCGCATGGTTGGCAAATCGATGTATAAGTCGTAAACGTTTGGGTCAATAAAATGGTAATTGTTTACGATACAGTGCATAATCTATACCTAGTGGAAGTAGATAGTAATATTACTATGTTGATGTCAAGTTAGACAAATCACTTCGATTGGCATATAGAAAGTGACGTTTAGAAAAATACATTTGACGCATAGCGTGCAATCGCTAATAGAGCAAATTTTTAAATCGATGAACTATTTAATTCTTATCTGTTAATTTTTTTGTTTTGCTTTTCTAAATGGTATAACTAATTGTTTGAAAGCAATGATGTTTGGTGCAGAAATCGCTACATTCAACTTGGAAATAGGTACAGCTACTTGTAAGCAAGTAAGAAGTTCAAAATCTTAATCGAATGATTTTTTTCAAACGAGACAACAAGAAACTAAGTTTTGAAGAATAATTTCTGTTAAAGAAATATTGTTAAAAAGACCAAAAACAGTACATTTTGAAAGTATTGTATTCAATTTTAGTCGTACCTATTTAATTTTTGTGACAATCATATAAAAAGATAAGGTATCTGTTCGAGCGGAGTATAAGTGGACTGTAAGAAAGAAATGAAGAGAGTAACAATGATTATTTGTACTAAGAGCTTTATTATAATAAATGAGATGACCGTGGTTGGTAGCTAAATCAAGACTGAAGTATGTTACATAATATATGGTTCAAATGTACATCTATGATTTGGCGGCAACATTCTGCCCACCTTGAGAGAATACATTTTATTTTCTCAAAACTCAATTGTTAGGCTTGTCATCGATGAAAGATAATAGAGGTGAAACTTTGACTACTGGTCGCATAAGTACTCCATCTGCTGTCTTTATAGTGACGACTCGCACTAGATCGTCATGTCCGGGGTGTAAACGAATAATTCTGCCTAGCTTCCACTTTGTTGGTGGCAACTTCTCATCACGCAGTAACACCAAATCTCCAACATTGAATTTAATACTCGGACGATTCCATTTTGCCCGTTGTTGAAGCTGGACTAAATACTCCAAACTCCACCTTTTCCAGAAGTGCTGTCGTAAACTTGAGATAATTTGCCATCTATTCATCAGATTTCCCTTGAATTCATTTACATTGGGTTCCGGTATTGTTTTCAACGGTTCGCCAATGAGAAAGTGGCCCGGTGTCAGAGCGGACAAATCGTCGACATCAGATGTTGTAGCACATAGAGGCCTCGAATTAACGCAAGCTTCGATTTCTGTTAGCAGTGTTGTGAACTCTTCGTAGGTTAGCAAAGTATCTCCCAAGGTGCGACGAAGATGGAACTTGACACGTTTTACTGCGGTCTCCCAATATCCACCCATGTGGGGAGCGGAAGGCGGATTGAAATGCCAGACTGTGCCGTCGTCGCTGAGATGCTTCGCCAGGTGTTCGTCTTTCATTGCGAGTGAGAGAAACATCTTAAGCTCCTTTTCAGCCCCGACGAAATTTGTGCCATTGTCGCTGAATAATTCCTTGCAATGGCCTCTTCGGGATACGAATCTTTTAAATACAGCGATAAACGTTGCTGATGAAAGGTCGCTTGCTAGTTCTAGGTGCATGGCACCAGTGGACATACACACAAAGATGGAAATATACCCTTTCACAGCTCTAGAACCTCGTCCTTTCGAAAAACGTAGCTGCACAGGTCCAGCGAAGTCTACGGCACTGCGCAAAAACGGTCGGCAAATTTGAACTCGTGGCCATGGCAAATCGCCCATTAGTTGCTGCTGAACGACGGCAGTATATCTGCTGCATTTGATGCACAATTTATAAACCTTGCGTACAAGTTGTCGTGCCCTGATGACCCAGTATCGGCTTTGTAGAGTAGCAAGCATAGTTTGCGGGCCAGCGTGAAGCGTAGATGAATGAATGTCTTCGCAAAGAAGCAAAGCAAGTCTCGAATTTGCCGGAAGTACCAATGGATATTTTTTGTCTGTTGTAAGACGCGAGTTGGACAACCTTCCTCCAACTCGAATGAGGTGATTTTGGTCTAGAAATGGATGCAATTTTAGAAGTTTACTACACTTACCCACAGGCTTATTGGATTGCAGTCTGTGAATCTCGTCTGGGAAGAAATGCTTCTGGGTTTGGTGTATCCAAAAATCTAGAGCACTGCTTAGCTCAGAAAGGTGAAGATGTCGACTTGATTTATAAGGAGGGGTTGAAGTTTCGTCTTCACTGGTCTCAACAGCATTGCTTAGCCCTAGAAGCTGAAGACGTTTTCTTTCTTCTTCTTCTTTGCGGAGCTTAACATGACGACGAATCTGGGCAATGTATCGGAGAATATAACCGGTGATGCGTTTTAACTTTCGTAGAGATGAATACTGGTTGATGAGATCCCAGATTGGTGGCGGTGCAGTGACGAGATTAGCTGATTCTGATCGTTGGTCTAATTTTGTTGTGAAAATATGTTGCGCAGGCCAAGCAGATTCATCTTCGCGGAGCCAAGTAGGCCCGCTCCACCAGAGAGGATGTTCAGATAGTTGATGTGGAAAGACACCTCGAGTAGCACAGTCTGCTGGGTTTTGCGATGATTGAACGTGAAACCAGTTTTCAGCCGGAACGATCTGCTGAATCTCCGACACACGATTTGCAACAAAGGTCGTCCACTTGCCAGGTTCTTGACGAATCCAGGCAAGCGCGACGGTGGAATCGGTCCATCCATAAACTTTGCGTACGTGCGGTGACAGACAGACTTTTACGTGTTTCATCAGCTGTGCCAAAAGAAATGCTCCACACAACTCTAGGCGTGGCAGCGATAAAGTTGTGGTCTTCAAGGGGGCGACTCTTGTTTTTGCGGTCAGTAGACATACGGAGATACTTCCGTTAGGAGCTACTGTGCGCACGTAAACGGCTGCGGCATAAGCTGATTGAGAAGCATCCGCAAAGCCGTGTAAATCAGTTGTAGCCTCGGGGATCCCTGTACCAACCCACCTCGGCACTTTGATTGCTGCGAGGCAGGTGATATGGTCCCTGTAATGCAACCATTTGCGTTTGATGTCGTGTGGCACAGTCTCGTCCCAATCCACCTTAGGTCTCCAAAGACTTTGAAAGATCATCTTTGGAATTATGGTTGATGGAGACAGCAAACCCAAGGGGTCAAACAACTTACAAGAATCTGAAAGAAGAATTCGTTTAGTTAGGATTGTATTTGGTATTTCATTGACCTGGACAGCAAATGAAAGATGGTCGAGTGAAGGGACCCACTGAAGGCCCAGTGTCCGGACGCCATCTGTTTCATCAAATTTCAAGGATTGCATGACCTCACGTTGATCAATCGGAATAGAGTTTATGACGGTTGGTGAATTAGACGCCCACTTCCGGAGATGGAACCCACTTTCGCTTAACACGTTGGATATGTCTAACTGCAAATGCTGGAGATCGTCTTCCTCATAGCAACCAGTAAGGAGGTCATCCATATAAAAATCACGTAAGATAACTTGAGTTACTAAGGAGTTTGGGCTTGTGATAGTCGCAGCTTTTTGAAAAGATTTAACCGCCAAATGAGAAGCGGACGAAACCCCATAAGTAACTGTCAAAAGTTTGTAATCTTTGATATCTTCGGATGGTGAATCTCTCCATACGATTCTCTGGAAGTCGACGTGTTGCTGATTTACTCTTACCTGGCGGTACATCTTTTCCACATCAGCACTCATAGCAAAGCGATGTGTACGAAGTCGAAGAAGAGTTGAAAATAGGTCTGGCTGTAGTTGTGGACCTATCATCTGTGTGTCGTTGAGCGAAAATCCCGAACTGGTGCGGCAAGATGCATTAAACACCACCCTAAGCTTGGTAGTGGTGCTTGTTTCTTTGACGACCGCTCGGTGTGGCAAGTAGTAATGACTTTCAGCTGCTGGTTCCTGGCCAGCTTCTTCAATGTGGCCCAATTCCAAAAACTCGTGTATAAATTTTTTATAATTTATGTAGAGGTCTTTGTTCTTGGCAAATTGTTTTTCCATGCGAAGTAATGCGCGAACGGCTGAATTGCGGGAGCTGGACGACGAAGCGGCCATCCGTCTGACGGTAATGTGTTTCCTCATAGAACTGCTCACACAAGCTCTCCTCGATGGTAAGGTGTTATACTTCAGGCAACGACTCTATTTCCCAAAGTCTAGACACTGCTTTTGTTAAAGCAGCATTGGTGAATAGGCACAGAGAAGAAGCGGTATATGTTGGCACTGGAGCTGGCATTGGAGTTGAGTCCGACACTTTGCCCATTAATACCCACCCAAGTGTGGAGTTCTGAGCAATTGGTGTGCCAACTGGGCCTTTGATCAATCCGGTGCATAGAAATTGGCTTAGCTCATCAGATCCAATTAATAAATCGATGGCTGCAGGTATGTTGAAGCATGGATCTGCTAGTGCGAGTCCACTGATATGTGGCCAATTGTAGTTATGAACTGGAACCGGCGGTAGATGGCTCGTTATTTTGTTCAAAATTTGAGCATTAATTGTTGTTGAAAACTTTTGATCAAGTGAGGTTAAGGTAAGTTCGACTTCGCCTTTCGAGGACCCGGCGTCTGTAGCGCCAATTCCTTCAATTGCTGTAGTCACTGATGTACGCCTTAGATGAAGTCGCTGTACACAACTTTCGCTAATGAAGGAAGCGTGTGATCCATTGTCGAAAAGGAGCCTGGCTGGCTGAGGCCTATTAGACTTGTCCATAACCTGTACCATTGCGGTACCAAGAAGTACATAATGCTTAGAATGAGAAGCATATGCTGGCGTGAAGCTGGGGGTAGATGTGGTTTGCGATACACTGGAGTCTGATGGTGACTCGCAATGTAAAAGCGTGTGATGATGGGCGTTACAGACTCGACACGTGTATTTACTTTGACAATTGGTTTGGTTATGACCAGATCCCAAGCAATTGGAGCATAAATTGTTGTCGTTCGCAAATGAGATTCGTCTTGGAACTTCTGTAGAACGAAACTTGTCACAAGTAAAGATAAAGTGCTTACCTGAGCAATATGGGCACACGTGGTTTTGAACCTGACGACGAAAACGACGTCCTTGAATTTTCTTGCTAGGTGCTACAGCTGTCGCAGGTGTCGCGCAATGAAGTGAACTTGATTTTTTACCTTTCACTTGTTGACTTGTTTGGTTCTTGCTGCTGGATGTTTGCTGGTGGCAGATGATGGCATCTAATGAACGACATCTGTTTTCCAAAAATGTCACAAGTTCGTTAAAGTTCGCAACTTTATTTCCAGTCTGAGTCAGCTCCCACTGCCTATGCGTCTCGATATCAAGCTTGCTGATAGTTAGATGAAGTAGCCAGTCATCCCAATTATCGACAGGTCTCCCAATAGCCTTGAGAGAACGGAAATGCTCTTGAGTTTCATCTAAGAGACATCTTATGGCAGCAGAAGACTCTGTATTTATTTTTTTGAGAGAGAAAAGCGCTTGAAAATGCGAATCGACAATGATTCTCGTAGAGTCGTAGCGCTTTTTCAATAGTTCCCAAACCTCGTCATAGTTGTTGCTCGTGATGCGAAAACCTTTAACAACTTGTAGAGCTGGACCTTGAAGGCTGCTCAACAAAAAGTGTAATTTTTGGACGCTGGAAATCGACGACTCACCATGGATGAATGCGGTAAATGCATCTTCAAAGGGTTTCCATTCTTTCGAATTCCCATCAAAGCATGGTAATTTCATTGGAGGTAAACGAATGTCTGTTCGAGCAGCGTGCAGCAATTTATCAACTGTAACTACCTCCTTGCTGGTGCCGGGAGGATCGTTTTTGATTTTGTTGCGTGCACGTGTGAAATTTGTAAGAGCTTCTCGATACCATGTCTCGCCTTGTTCACGTTCAGACTCTTGCTCTGCAATAGTTTCTGCTCCACACGAAAGTTCCACTTCTTGTTGGGCTGCTTGGAATTTATCCCACTGCTCGGCGAGGAGTCCGAGATAGACATCGATCTCAGCTGCATCAAATGACTCGGCTTTTTTACTGCTCACCATATAGCGCCTGATGGAATTGCGAGCCGTATCTCGCTTCGTTAAACTAGCTGCGTTGCTCATGGTGATATTAAGAACTGCTTCTTAATGTAATTAAAATTCAAAAAATATCAAACGCGAATTATTTGTAAGAAATTTAACAAAGAAAAAGCAACGGGTCTCGATAATAATGTGCCGTATTAAAGAAAGCCACGCGCTACGGTCAAATATACAAAAAAAAAGGTATGTACAATATACATAAATGCCGTTTAGTTTTTTGCGACACGAGCTCTTTCACACACACAAAGGGGATGGATTAAATGGGACAGTAGACAGTTATTGAATTTAGAATTTTATTTTTTATTAAACGAATGTTCTACATGTGGCGAAAAAGGACCAATGTTCGAGCGGAGTATAAGTGGACTGTAAGAAAGAAATGAAGAGAGTAACAATGATTATTTGTACTAAGAGCTTTATTATAATAAATGAGATGACCGTAGCGGTTGGTAGCTAAATCAAGACTGAAGTATGTTACATAATATATGGTTCAAATGTACATCTATGATTTGGCGGCATCAGTATCTGATTTTCTTTTTCACATGTTCAATATCTATAAATGCTCAAAGCATAAAAATAAACTATTTAGTAAAAACATCAAAAATTTCGTTTTGTCTCTATTTTTGAAAACTTTTTCTTAAGTCTTTTACAATATTTTAATTTTGAAATTTTTTAAAAGTATTGATATCGATAGAAAATATAAATACCTACAAATAACTACCTAATAAAAATTTTCCTATAGACAAAAATTCGAAAAGTAACAAAAAGTCAAAAATTTTGATAGTTACAAAAATTGTCATATCTTTATAACTTATCCATAGATTTAAAAAAAAAGTATCTTGTTGTCTTTGCAAGAAATTTTACATAAAAAGACATATGTACAAAATTTAAAACGGCGAGGATTCAAAAGATTTTGATTTTTTCTTTCAATTCTGATTTCTTTAAAATCTGAAGTGCCACAGAAAAGTTATTTAAGTTTCTTGCTTATTTATTCAGCGTTCAGGTGCCTGTTCTTTTATTCAGATTGGTCATTTATTACTCAAGATATATCCCAAATACTAATAAGTATGATTAGAAAAACCATGACAAAAAACTTTGTAAAAATCATGTCTCGAAAACGGGAGAAGGACACAATCCCGAAATTTTAAATCCAGAAAACCCATATTCTTGAAAATCAAGATCCCAGAAAACTCATAATTCCGAAAAACCAAGTTTCTATAAGATTTTTGCCTCAAATCATAGGTAGCATAAAACATAACCTCAAATGGTAAATTTCTGCTTCTGAGAAGAATTTCGAAAACTTTCCCATCAATTTTCATACAGATCCCGATGTGCTGATTGGCTTAAACTTTGAAAAAAAAGTATCAACGAAACTTTCGTTAGAATCTGTATTGGGACTCCACTGTTTATATTTCACGACTTAATGGAAATTTCGGCAAGGTAAACTATTTAAGTAGAAAAAAAAGAAGGAACTTCTAATGCATATGATACGAGTATTCCTCTATGAGAACTTTAAATGCTTACTTTGTTTCTATCTTGAGTCGGTTCTTTGATCTTTTGAGGAAACAAAGTAAAATCCAGGATATGTCTTAATGTCTTAAAATTTTATTGAACTACAATAAAATCAAACCATACGAAAAACTTTAACATCTTTTCGAATAAAATCTAAAAAAACAACAAAGACAAACCATAAATTATTAAAGACCATTAAAAACCTTGATGTTGACCGTAAAAAATAGTCCACTACACACCTCTAAAAAAGCTGTTAAAAATTTCTTTTGTTTAAAATTAAATCATTGATTTGTTTTTTTTATTTTTTGTCTTTAATTCCACTTCAAAATTTATTTCACGCAAAGCATTAGTGAAACTTTAATCTAATCTTTAAGCAAACTTTTGACGTGACTTCAATCTTATCTGATAGAAAAACTACGAGCTATAAACCTAAAACAACAAAAAAATTACTGAAAAAACCCACGCATTCAAATTTGCGCACCTAATTTCGCTTAATAAAGCTTCATCAACGTTATATTAGCCATTTGTGAGTCTAATTCTTATGCAAGCCACGCCTAACACTTCAAATTCGGTAATAGACGAAATTAATAAATTGAAATGAATAAAAACAACGACGACGAAACAGAAGATTGCTGCTTCTATAGTAACACCTCTGACATCCGCCCGTAGTTGTAGTTGATTTTTACCTATGTCTCTATTATAACCTGCCACCTTCATAGGTGGAAATAAAAAATGCTCAATTAAATTCCAACACCTTCTGCCAGCATACTACAACTACCACACACAAACAATACAACACATCAGAAATTGAACAAAAGGATGACTATTAAAGCCATTTACCGGATGAGTGGAATTTTTAATTGAAGACACGAGCTTCAAGTTTTTGACCAATCCAAATGACACAACCCGAACCCATGACATTTGACGTTCGCCTGTCAAATAACTGTCAATAAAAGTGCATTTTATTAACGTCATTTCCTATTTTAACGTCCGTCAGTTGAACATTTTTAAACACTTTCACTGCATTTAAAAAATTGTGAGGGATGTGACTTTATGACTTTTTACCTAAAAACTAACAACGAGACATCAACTGTCAATGACAATGTGTCATTAACTGTGACTGTCATTTTATGTGCATATACGATTTGATAATAATGGTGGATGCACATTTAAGACCCAATCGCCCACACCTCTAATCTCGCCAGTCAGACACAAACAACAAATTTACCTTTGATTTGAAGTCAATGAGGTTCTGAGTTTAGGTTTTTTTTTTTCAAGATTCCAGATTCAAATCAGCCCCCAAAAAGACTGACTGGAAGAAGAAAATCACTACTTCAGAGTTGTTATCGGTTTGGTAGAATCTTGAGTTCAGTGGGTGCACGTGTGCGTATCAACAAACAAACTTAATTATTTTTCGTTTCTTTTTCTTATTTTTTTAACGTAAACGGAAAATGTCTCAATTAAGGCCGGAACGGAGATAAGCCATCTGAAATTGGCTCATTTTACGCCGCACGGTAGAGTTGGGATTAAGTAATTACGATTTATGTGGCGTTTAGGCGGCAATGGCGGCGGATAGGCAACCGCCCTAGAGGTTCTACTTCTATACTTTGGGGGAATGTTTCGCGGTTTCACAACATTTTAATTGCTCAATTTAGAACAGATTTTAAGTGTTTTTTTTTTGCTTCTCAAGTTGTTGGCAGGAAAAGGAGAACTTGAAGCTCATAAAATCAAACGTGGGTTGCAATTGGATTTCTAAAGTCTTGATTTAGAAAAAAATAAGCAATTTTGTCACAAAATTTTTTATTTTATGTTGTTTCTCACCTTGAATCCTAACGTTGTCCAGGTTCGTAGCCAATAAAATTAATTTCGGGTAATTTAAGACGATTTCACAGCACATTTTGAACACAAGAACGTTTATTCTGTTTAAAAAGGTTGGAAAAAGTTTCATCTGGTAAACCGAATTCATACCACCTTTGACATAGCTATAGCTAGGATTGTCAAATTGTCATTTGGGACTTGGGAGGGTTCAAACCGACCAAACATTTTTGCGATTTAAAACTTGATTTATAATTGGGTAAATAGGGGTAAAACGAAATTGCAAGAAAGTGGTTATTTTCTAGAGTTGAGTAGAGTCAGTTGGGGTAAGAGCGCGCACTTTTCACTTTAAGGCGAAATTGTGAAGATTCTGTAAGAGCTATCAGCATAATGTTTTTTAGATTTGATAAACCTATACTTTGGGAACAAGAAAACAAAGAAAAAAGTTTTTTTAGTTTAAATATTTCATATGATTAAAAACAAAAACCAAATGAAGTCGCAGTGCGCACTCTTGCCCCAAAGTCAGGGTAAGATCGCGCACATAACTTTAATAGGAATCTTGACAGTTTACGGCAGCTAAATGTCTAAAAACTTAATGTTATACTTAGTTAAACAAAACTTTATTTCAAAACTTTCAAGTTTTCACCAAAATGAATGAAAATGTTAATGAAAAAACAAATTAAGTTCAAATACAAAAACTTAAACTTTATTTATAAAACAAAACAAACAAAAAAATATTTCGAATTAAATTAGAAGATTACGGCCTTTCTTTTTTGGAATTAATGAATAACAGCCTTCGTTTTTCAAAATTCAAGTTTCAAATGTTTCTGTCCTGTTGAAAAAAGAAAAGTTTAATATGGGGAGAAGTGCGCGTTCTTACCCACAAATGGACTGAGCGATTTTACCCACAAAGGTACTTTTTTTTTCTATTTACCAAATTTATAATAAAATACAACAAAATCTTACAAATTTTTGACTTTAATCAAATATAAATATGCACAATTCCAAAATATGTACTACTCTCGGTATATAATGCTCCCACGCCGACGATACACACTTTTCCCGCTTAACTTTTTTTTTTGTTTTGAGCCGGGTTTTTTCAACCCGCTTTTAAAATAAAATGGAGCTGAGCACACAATCGCGAAGGTCATCACTTATTGACGTCTTACTAAGCGCTGATTTCCTCATTTTTCGTTTTAGTTTTTTTTGGACACAACTCGAGAAATAAGCACTGCGCGCTCTTACCCACTGAGCAATCTTACCCCAAATGACTCTATTTTTAAATCGATAGATAAATTTATTTTAAGATTGACAATGATATTGAAAATTCTAAAAAAAATTCAAAACTGAGTTATGAATAATTTTTTAAAACAAAAAAATAATAAGTAGTGGAGTTAAAGCTCAAAAAATGGCAAAATTAGGGAACCCGGTCGAACAGCTTAGATTTTGATGATTTTATTTTCCAAACGTAGGTAAATAAAAATACTTTAAAGTTTATAGACAAAAAATTGCCGGTGTTGCAGTTTTGATTTTTTAAATTTAATTCAAGATTTTTGTGAACAAAAAAAATTTTTTTTCAAAAATTTTGCTTAAATTTCATAAATTAATTGATGTCAAAAGATTGTCTAGAAAATTCAAGGGAAAAAAATATATGCGAATAAGGGACAATCTTGCATCGTTCAAGCGATATATGCTATTTTCTTATTAATTGACTTCAAACACAACAAAAAATATTTGAACACAACGGCAACACGTACAACACAACAATACAATTAAATATACATTTCTAAAAAGCTAGAAGCTTAGTCATATTTGTAAAATGAAAATTAAATTAAGGGCTTTTGAAAGAAAGGTAATTGAACTCAGATTTTTGAAAAAAAAAAAATTATTGACAAAATCTTAACATGTCGTTTTTAAAACATTTTTCGTATTATAAAATGCATTTATTTTCAAATTTTTTTGGCCACATTTATTATGATTTGAAATTATAAAAGGAAATTTCAAAATGTATTACGGTTTATGAAAAAAATTAAAAAGTATTTCATTTTCGATGAAATTTTTTTTAATAGAAGATTTGAAAAAAATTCAACTTATTTTTTTTTTTTAAAGTTCAACATTTACATATAAAGTTATTTTTTATTCATTCAATACCCTTATTGTTGAAAGTTAAATAGCAAAAGTTTAAAGTTCTTATTTGCCAAAGTCTTTGAGAAATTCAATTATTTCAATGCAAAAATTCAAAAACTGTAATATACAGGGTGTCCCAAAAGTAATGGATCAAACGAAGTATGCTGATAGGCCAACTTTGGGGCTCTCAGAATTTGGTAACTTGTTCACCCCAAATCCTTACGGTTTTCGATTTAATGCAGTTTTTGTGAAATTTCGAAAAATCCCGACTTTGCAACAGTATTTTGCTTCCTCGGCTCATAATTGATTTTTGTTTTTCACAATTCTTTCACTAAAACATTGCCTAATAAAAAGAAATAATTAATTAATCAAAATATTTTTCATTTCATACGCCATTTTGCTGCGTAAGGATTTGGAATGAACAAGTTACCAAATTCTGAGAGCCCTAAAGTTGGCCTATCAGCATATTTCGTTTGATCCATTACTTTTGGGACACCCTGTATATTACTTTTTAATCTTCGGAATTCAACTGATAGTATTTAAGGCCAAAAACATTTTTTTTTAAATCAATTCATATTTTACTACTAAAAAGTTGAAAAAAAAATTTTAATAACTTTTTTTTTCCAAAATTTTGAGTGGAGGACTATTCCTTCAAAAACTCTTGATTAAATTTAGTGGATTGAAATTTTACAGATAAAAATGAGATTCTGAATTTTTAAAAACGTGTCTGTAAATATTGTAGGTGTTGCCGTTGTGTTTTAAAAATATTTTTTTTGTGTTTGAAGTCAGTTTGTGAGAAAATTGCATTTATCGCTTAAACGATGGAAGATTGTCCCTTACTCCCTCATATTTTTTTTTCCTTAAATTACCTAGAGAATGTTTTGCTATCATTTGTTTTATGAAATTTAAGCAAAAAAAAAAAATGGTTTTGTTCAAAAAAAAATTTAATTTTAATTTAAAAAAACAATACGGCAGCATCGGCAATTTGTAATCTAAAGACCTTAAAGTATTTTTAATTACCTACGTTTGAAAAAAAAAATCGTCAAAACAGAGCTGTTCGGCCGGGTTCCCTAATAATTTGCTTTAGTTACTCTACTAAAAGACGTTCGATAAAATCGTTATTACAGGTAGAGAATTTTTTTTTTACAGAAATTTGAGTTATGCCATTGGAAATACATATAATAAAAATTGGGTGTCTTATACAGAAATTTTTCCAAGGCCCTTATTTTTAAGAATTTTTTTGAGAGCGTTCAGAGCAGATAAGTTTAACCTCCTCTAAGAACGGAGTCCAACGATATGAAAAATGAATTGAAATTCATCTCATCTTAACGCTGCGCTGGAAAACAAAGGCAAAGTGTGTAGGTAGAGTCATTTGGAGTAAGATCGCTCAGTGGGTAAGAGCGCGCGAGTTGTGTCCAAAAAAAAACGAAAAATGAGGAAATCAGCTCTTAGTTAGACCTCAATAAGTTATGACCTTCGCGATTGTGTGCTCAACTCCATTTTATTTTGAAAGCGGATTGAAAAAACCCGGCTCAAAACAAAAAAAAAAAGTTGTGCGGGAAAAGGGTGTAGCGTCGGCGTGGGAGTATTATACAGGGTGTCCCACAGTCACCGCCCCAAACGAAAACCATGGATTCCTGAGGTCATTTTAAGTCGAAAAACTTAAGAGGTAATTTTCTCGTTTTCGTCCCGTTTTCGAGTTACCACGGTTTTTATGATTTTTGTTCTCTTTTCCCTTATCTAGCTTTATCTTTGCCAAACTACGTTTGATTTGAAAAATTTTTTTTACAACCAATCAAGAATTTATTACAGTTTTAGTTTGTCTCAAAACTTTTTTTTCTGCGGACAACCGTTTCTCCACAATTTGGCATCAAACACAATTTTCTTCGTTTTTTAAGTTGTTTTTTACACTTTCATATCATTTAAGTCAAAAAAAACACGTTAATGAGTATTAATTTTTTGTGCTTTTTATTAAAGCCCAGTTTATTTTCATAAAAAAAATAAGTTTTATTTCATAAAAAAGGCTACTGAAAGTAATTAAAAAAAAATAAACAAACTGAGTGAATTAAAAAAAAAATAATTTTTAAATAAAAAATTTATTTAAATGAATTAAAACTTTTTCTGAGCTTTATTTATTTGTTCTTTTCTTAACCACAATAGCTCAGAAAAAGTTTTTAATTCATTTAAATTAATTTTTTATTTAAAAATTATTTTTTTTTTAATTCACTCAGTTTGTTTATTTTTTTTTAATTACTTTCAGTAGCCTTTTTTATGAAATAAAACTTATTTTTTTTATGAAAATAAACTGGGCTTTAATAAAAAGCACAAAAAATTAATACTCATTAACGTGTTTTTTTGACTTAAATGATATGAAAGTGTAAAAAACAACTTAAAAAACGAAGAAAATTGTGTTTGATGCCAAATTGTGAAGAAACGGTTGTCCGCAAAAAAAAAAGTTTTGAGACAAACTAAAACTGTAATAAATTCTTGATTGGTTGTAAAAAAAATTTTCAAATCAAACGTAGTTTGGCAAAGATAAAGCTAGATAAGGGAAAAGAGAACATAAATCATAAAAACCGTGGTAACTCGAAAACGGGACGAAAACGAGAAAATTACCTCTTAAGTTTTTCGACTTAAAATGACCTCAGGAATCCATGGTTTTCGTTTGGGGCGGTGACTGTGGGACACCCTGTATACCGAGAGTAGTACATATTTTAGAATTGTGCATATTTATATTTGATTAAGGTCAAAAATTTGTTAGATTTTGTTGTATATTATTATAAATTTGGTAAATAGAAAAAAAAAGTACCTTTGTGGGTAAAATCGCTCAGTCCATTTGTGGGTAAGAACGCGCACTTCTCCCCATATTGAACTTTTCTTTTTTCAACAGGACAGAAACATTTGGAACTTGAATTTTGAAAAACGAAGGCTGTTATTCATGAATTCCAAAAAAGAAAGGCCGTAATCTTCTAATTTAATTCGAAATATTTTTTTGTTTGTTTTGTTTTCTAAATAAAGTTAAAGTTTTTGTATTTTTGAACTTAATTTGTTTTTTCATTAACATTTTCATTCATTTTAGTGAAAACTTGAAAGTTTTGTTTAACTAAGTATAACATTAAGTTTTTAGACATTTAGTTGCCGCAAACTGTCAAGATTCCTATTAAAGTTATGTGCGCGCTCTTACCTCTTACGCTCTTACGCTGATATCTCTTACAGAATCTTAACAATTTTGCCTTAAAGTGAAAAGTGCGCGCACTTACCCCAACTGACTCTACTATTTATCAATTTATTATGCATTCGTAAAAAAAAAAGTTGAGATAACATTTTTCCATCACATTACGATGGTAGAGAATGCCAAAAAAGTGGGTCCGTCTGTCTGTCTGTCAGTCTGCCTGTAAACAAAGCTACATCCTAAATGGATGGACCGATTGATGTCAAACTTGGTATGTAGCATTATTTGGCGCCTCTCCAGAGGGGTTTTTGGAATTAATTTTTTTTTTTTTACCAAAAATAACGGTACTTGTCATATACCGATTTTAGTAAAATTGAAATATCTCAAAAACGGCTACAAGGATTTTATTTGAAAAATTCAAATGTTAGTTTTAAGCTAAGGTATATCTTTTAATAAAATTTTTTTTTTGAAAATTATTATTAACGGTACCTGCCATAGAACCGTTTTTTTCAAATCCGAGTGTCTCCGAAAACGCTTTTTGGATTTCAACGAAACTTTTTTTTTTCCAAAAAAATAATTTTTGGATTAAAAAAAAAATTGAAAATTTTTTTTATGAAAAATCAAATTTTCGAAAACGGGACATTGAATTTTTTTGAAATTTTGTTTTTAGATGTTGATTAGTGATTTCTACAAAATGGCATACCAATTTTATTTTAAAATATTTTTTCCAAAAAATTATTTATAAAAAATTAGTTTTTTAAAAAAACGGATCTAACGATTTTGAAAATTTTTTTTCTAAAAATGCATCTTAACATATCAATCAAAACTGCATACTTGTTTTGAAGGGCAATTTGATTTCAGATTTTATTTTATTTTTTTTTTTAAACGAACTTTATTTTTTTTTCCAAATTTCTATATAAAAAGTCTTAAAAATTTAAGCAACTTTAACTCTAAGAGCAAGTTCGTGTGACCCAGTCGTGCATTTTAATTTTTACAACCAAGCAAACCCCCCTTATTTGTAAAAATCCAAAACGAACACCCCTTCCGAACAATTACGGTGCATGTCCCTTAAACAATCAAAGAACACATATTACGGAAACTTGAGAAGAATTCCCTCAAATCTTCCTCTACATCCATTAAAAAACAAAAAAACATTGCATGATCTTGTATAACAATTTATTTGAGTGTTTTTTGCATGTCGAACACAAAAAAGTCAATTGAGGAATTTATTTCCTTCAATTCATCCCAACTTCAATTAACTTCCTCCCCACAGAACTCCTCATTCAGAGTTTCTTTCTGGACCATCTCTACATCATCAAAACCAAAAAAACATTCCCTTTCCACCAGAATATTATATTTTTTTTCTGAAACAAATTTGCTGCGGGCACTAAACAAGTTGTAATTCGATACCTAATTGACAGATCGCTCGTAAATCTGTTTGCCAAAGCACAAATGAAACTTAACCTGAGGGGAATCATCGTCAAATCGAATTCACGATTTGACCATAGGATATACCTTGGTTTGTAGGTAAGGTAAATATATGTAGGTATATGCTGGTTGATGTGGAATTGACTTAGCATCGAAGTGTATAAATACCAACTCGTTTGAGGGAACAAAACTGTTTAAGTGACAAGAAAGTTTTTTGGTGCACTTGTTTTATGGGCAAAGAGGACATAAATTCCAACAACAAACTGAAATCGAAGTTCAGATGGACGGACATAAACACGGAAGAGGATTTTTCCCTTGGGAGGCCCACACTTCCAGATGGGTTATTTATTTATTGACTTTTTTTCTTACTGTGATTTGGCTTGTAAATTTTTTTCGAGTGCGTTCAGGATAGTGAGAACTTTTTAGTCCAAAAGAATTAAGGGTATCAGTTATAAGTTTTTAGAACTTCCACAAGTCTTCAATAAAATGTCCTATAATTAACCAAGAAATTTCCAAACAAGAAGTTATTTTGTTTATAAGTTTTGAAACCTCATAAATCTTCTTTATCGTCATCATCAGAAGACAGATAACACCAAAAACTGTTTCACACGTTGTTTTCTGCCGTCAGTTTTAATAAAACAATTAACTTAAACTAATCTCCAAAACTTAAATCCACAACACATTTTTTGAAAAATCATAAATGCCAGCTCGTAATAATTTGTAGATATGCCCCGCACCAAAACATTTCTTCTAAAAACTCAAAAACTAATGTTTCCTGCAACACATTTCGACACATTCACTAAATTTTTTACTACACATCCATCAAGTCCAAAAACTCTCAGAAACAAACAACAACAAAAAAATACAAAAAAAAAAATCTGTGAAAATGTTGCCATAAAATTTGTTTGAAAATTATCGAACCTCATTAAAAGCATTCACCACTTAGCTAAATTGCTGGAAAAAGAAGGAGAATTTCCTATGAGACTCAAACTTCAAGTCGTTACTCGTAACACGACCCAAGTCGAAGTTCAGTGCAAGAAGCAAAAGAGAAATATAGTCAAATCGTTGCTCATTAATTTATCCACTCATCATCAATTGTGCACCCATTTGCGGTGCCGGAGCGGCCAAAATATATTATAACTCTGCTGCCACTCCCGGAAAAACAAAACTACACCAACAACAAAATATGAAATACCACAGAATTTAGAACCGACGAGTGCGGAAAAACTCTCCAGAAAACAATTCATTTTCATTTCCATTTCGGGAAAGTTCGACTGAAATAGTTGGGATCGGGATCAAGGGTGCGGCAGCAGGAGCGGAATCGGAATCGGCGCCGACTATGACTATACACTGGCAATCCCATTCTCATTCCCATCTGCTAGCTGCTTGCTCCATTGGCTCCTTGTTAACATTAATTGCCACAAAATGATTTCGTGTTGTTAACTAAGAGGTTTTCTACTTTCGGGTCAATGTGTGAAGTGTGGGGTGCTTGTCAGCACCCTGTTTCAATAGCTCTACTCTACTACACTGTGCCTCCTGTTGTAGAGCTGATGGAATATTATAATTCTGTTGGAGGAATAGAGAAGTCAATTAAATGAAAAACACCAAAGTCAATGAGGGAAATACTGGTGCAATGAGTGCGCGGTGATGATATCTGCACTTAAACGCGCTGATCATTACCTCAATCTGCAGATGCAAGTTTGTTCAAAAAAAAAAAAAAAAAAAAATGATGATGACATGGAGATAGGAACATCCTGGTTTTCTGGAGATACATTTAGTTTGAGCGCGCGTAAAGTGTCTTTAAATAGAAAACACTTTAGTGCGGTTTTGTTCGTGGGAAAAGTAAATTGGTTTATTGAAGGCAATCAATTAATTAATTAATTTTTGTTGTTGTTGTGGTTTTTGGGGAAATGTTTTTGAATTAAGATAAATGTTTTGATTTGATTAACTTAGTTTGTTAAGAATTTGATTTAAACTTGATGAAATTGGATAAATTTGTTGGGAACTATGGATTTGGTATTGATTAGGTTGAATGTTTGATGCGCAGAAGATCCCACGGTTCAGTCAGATTTAATTCAGAAACATTAAAATTGGTTGTTTCGGTGATTTTTAATTATTAGATTACAAGGTTTTTATAAAAGATACTACTTGAGTAACTAAAATAAGCTTCCTTTTTTGAAATTATATTGCATAAAAGATGTTTCAGGACCAAAACGTAATGAATAACCCAAAACTAAGAGTTTTGGATGCCATATGAATCATTTTTTGAAGCTGTAGGTGATTGAGTTATGTAGGCCTTATAAGTTGCTCGTTCCGTTTCCTCATCAGTGAATGGATACGATGAATGTCCTAGTCTCATTGAATTTGACTTCCAGATATTTGACGTCAGTTTTAGCTCCATGGATCGGGATGATTGATTTTACAATACTTGGCTGATAAACCTCTCTCTTTCTTTTCTGATTTCGTAGAGTTTTTGTACTATTTTTGTTGTCCTTACACGGGTCGTTTGAACGCGACACTACTCGAAGTGTCTTGCACTCCAGATTTTTTGATGCAGAAATGTCTAAATTTTTGAGATTTGCTATGAAACGCCAAACGAACATAAGATTCTTTGCATAGAGAATATGCACCAAACATGTTGAATTCAACTTAGGATTTTTCAGAGAGGAAAAGAGATATTAAAAAGTTTCAAACGGATTTTAAAAGAAGAAATTTAGTTTTTTAAGAAACCGCTACAAATGTAATTATAAAAAATTATCACGCAAAAGGACATAACCTCAAAAACTGTTAAAAAAGGGTATTTTTGATTTTCTAACGGTAACATCTCAAAAACTTGATGTGATGGAATTTTGTTGACTACAGATTCGAGTTCAGCATACGAAAAACCATTAGAAAAGTATACCTTGACTTATATAAAAAAAAAAAACTTTTTGATTAGTGAAATCGAATAGGGCAGAAAAAATTTACGGACTGAGATTCGAATATCTGAAGATCTAGAAATGACACCAATCTGATTGAAACGCAGTTAAAAAGAGTAATATTTCCTCTAAAAATAGAGCCATTATTTGAGTTTCTACCGTTATTATTAACAGAGTTATTAACAAAAACGTGAGTGAAAAACGCAAAAAACGAATAGCTCGATAGAAGATTTTAAAAAAAAGCTTTTTTCTTACTATTTAGACCCCAAGGAACATTTCTGCATCAAAAAATCTGGAGTGCAAGACACTTCGAGTAGTGTCGCGTTCAAACGACCCGTGATTATTCAATACTTTTGATAATTTAAGATCAAATATTAGAAAACAGGGTTTTAAATATCTAAAAGAGTTAAAAAAACAATATTCAACTATGTAGTTTAATAAGAAAAAGTAAGTTCAAACTTCAAGTACATGTGCGAACTTACCTTGAACTCTGCGCATGCTTACCCCTTCAAAAGGGCAAGTGTGCGAAATATGACATTTTTTGATTTTCTGTACAAAAAAATATTCTATTCTCTATAGATTTTCTTTGTGAAGTTTCACAATCAGCTATCACTCAGTTATGCTCTTCCAATCATTCGAATAACAATGGGTCGAGGTAAATTATTGACTACAGTACAATACAATTTTTTGGTTCATGTTGCTGAATTTTTAAAGGTTTTGTCGAAATATCTTAAATTTTTGTTGGTCTCATTTATTTACACTTATCATTTAGATACGGATTAGCTTTAAAAAAGTTAAAGAAATCATATATGATAGGATAAGAAAAAATAACATACAAAGTGGGATAGTCTTCAAAAGACGTTTTCTATGGAATTCTTACCCGGAGAATTTCCCGATAGATCCAATACTTAAATTTTTCTATCTTAACTTTATGGCGACTATCCCATCTTGCATAAATATATAGAAGCTCTGGTCGTCTGGACAGTAGGTAATGTTCTAAGATTTGGGGTAGTTTTTTCTTTCTTAAAAGCTTGGAACGTTTTGATTCTACGATTTCTGAATAGGCTCGAGGCTCGAATCTTCCATATTTATGGAAGATATGGTCCTTGTCATATTAAAGTAAGGTACTGGTCTGGTAATTCTCCGATAATGAATTCCATAGAAAACGTCTTTTGGGTACGGATTTTTTTCCAATTTTTGAAAAACACCTTGTTTTTTAGGGGTATTTTTGGGTAGTTTTTGATTTTTAGCTTTTTTGGAGCGTTTAAAAAATCTTAAACTTAAAGGACATGTAGGTTTCGGCCTTATGCATACATGTGCAAAAAATTGGAATCGTTTAGTGAGTTTTGACTGAATAACGGAAGAAACAAGTTTAAAAAAAAAACAAGTTTTTTGACCGTTTTTAACCGATTTTCATCGTTTTTTCTTTAATAGATACAGGAATAAAGTATATGGAATAATGATAGACCATGACCACGAATAAATGTGTGCGAAGTTTCAATCATTTTCGTAAACACAATTTTGAGATAACGGTAAAATAAAATTTTAGAACTCAACAGGTTATAACTTTTGACCAAGAGCAGATAAAAATTTTATTAAACTTTTATGAGCATCCTGATACAATTACCTTTCATTTGGTATATCACACATTACGGTAGACTAACTACAAGCTACACAATGTTAAATCAAGAAACTTGAGAAAAACCTCAAAACACCAGTGGAGATCTGTTGCCCCCCGAACAGCCACCAGTGTGGGAAATTCGACATGGTAGACTTTAAAAAATTCTAACTTCTTTTGTAGGCATCTTTGAAATTAGATTGATACGTATGAAAGGTGAAATAATAAGCTTTCACATGGTATAAAACTTTTTATAGGTTGTCAAACAAAAAAATAGATTTAATAGCGTGAGATCAATGTTTTTTTTTTGTTTTTTTTAATGAAATTTGATCGAGTTCAAAAAATTCTAGCTCTTTTTGTAGATGTCTCATAGACCTGATCGATTTATATATATTTTGAGCTAAGACAATAAGCTTTCAGATGGCATAAAATTTTGTATAGGTTGTTAGAGAAAAAAATGGAATTAATGACGTGAGAAGATAAAAATTCATGTTTTTTTTTGCTTTTTTTGATGAAAATGATTGTTTTCAATAAATTATTTTTATACTTTTTGCTTTTAAAAATGGTTTTATTCTTAAGAAGAAATACTTGGCTTTTAAATTGCATAATTTTTTTTGTAAGCTTTTAAAATAAAAAAATTAATATAATGAGAAAATAAAAAAGGTTTTTTTTAGCTTTTTCTTGTAAATTATGATTGTTTGAAAAAAGTAAACGCTTCAATTGACTCGTTTTAAACAAAAGCACATAACCTGTTTTCTGACGACGTTATCACGTAAAATCATCGTCCGTAAACCGGCTTTACAGACAACCTCTTTTTTTAATGTAAATCCAAAAGTCTAAAAACGCTTACTAATTCTTACAACTTTAGCTTCTGTAAGGCTTTATAAAGCGAGAACTCTACATAATTGTTTTTATTTAAAAATTTCTTTTTTTTTTATTTTAACTATATGCCTGTAAGACCTAAGATCTTTTAAATGCATACTGCACGGCACTCGCACTAGTTATAAGGAAAAGATAGATAGGAAAGTCCCAAATATAAGTATTTCTCCAGTCGAATATAAGGTTCAAATAATAACGCACACATTTTGATCTACACACGTTTTTTAACGACTCAAAGCCTCATATCTCATAACAAGGTGTGAATCCTTGTTATATTATAACTTTGTCTGTTCAAATCAAATTTGGTCATTGAAATGCAGATACGCAGGTGAGAAATTTGCACATCAATGATCGTCTGGTTTGACAAGCAAGCAAGGGTGCGGCTATATGACAACTACAAAACAGGCCAGCCATCAATGCCCAAATTAGTCAGTCAAAAAGAGATTTGGGTGTTATGGCCTCATTATGCAAACATTTTTTTTGTATTCGTTATTTTCAAGACTTAACGACCAATGAAAATGACAACTACTCACATAAATGATAAATAAAATTGTAGGCTTTGGGTGTGTATTTAATTCGACATCAATTTAACGAATTCAAACGACACTTTGGATCAAGTTTATATTTTTTTATATGATAAATCCTTGAGATTGAGATTCAAAAAGGTGGTTTTATCTATCTCCATAAATGAAACACATGGGAAAATTAATTCTACCGTTAAAGTCAGATTTTTGACAAACAATGACAGCAACAATTATTATTGTCCTCCTCGCATAATCTGCGAGAAATTTCAATTTTCGAAATCCTCGTGTCAGTATGCTACGCTGTCGTCAATGTCGTCGTCAGTCAGCTTCGCTTCGGTATTCAGGTTTCCAGGTAGATTATATGAGTAACGGCTATAACCATTTGTGTCTAACATTAGTTATGGTCACATCAAGAGTAATTCAGAGAGCAGGAAGCTAATTGTGTTCAACTTAAGGTAATACCGCAGTAATAATCTGTTTGCTCTCCTCTCTGTGCCTGCCTTAAAAACTGCCCGAGATCGACCGACCGACGCGACATCAGTGCAATTTTCTTCTGTCACGCCTACTGTATCTATAGTTTTTTTTGATGTATACAATTCCATGCGACGCAGGCTTGAGCTACTGTTTCATGACGAAATTGCGCTTTCATATGGTTTGTCACTGAGAGAATGGTTTATGATGGCAGCTTAAGAGTCCTTTTATGGCGAAGGCGTTGATGGTTGTAAAATTGCGGATCTTCGAAAAGGCAATTCTTTAGCGGGATTGCGGGCTAGGTACACAGAAGCACCTTAATAACCATCGATAATTGGATTCAGGATAAGAAGATATCGCATTTGCATACTTAAACTTATTCAGGATCTACCTGCAATCTTTCCGGAACTCGCATATATCCTTTCTCTAAGGTATATTATAAATCGTGAATTAGTAATTATTGGTTTTTATTTTTGTGGCAATGTTTGTTTGTTTTGTGTTCTTGGGAATTTTTCAGTGTGATCTACACGGATCTGTGATCGTTTAGCATTGAAAATCCTAAGCTATGGGATTTGATTCTACGAAGCGAGGATCAAATATTGGCGTGATAAAGTAAAATATTTGTAATGAGGATTTTTGAGGGCGTTTCCCATCGATGTATTTAGATGCGTGGATTTACAAATATTCTAAAGAATTAGTACAAACATTTTTCATCAATCGAATAAACTCAATAAGTTAAGCTGGGAAACTTTATCGGTTATCATTAGTGAAATATGATAGACGATTGTTAAATATGCAGCGTAATGGCCTCTGATGGATGTGGTTTTGTTTTTTAATTTGCAGCTGTTCGGTTTTTGAAGAAATTATAAAAAAAGTAATTTTTCTGTATAGAAGAAAAGGGTTGAATCGATACCTAGTAGGTATCAAGTGATTTTTTGAAGTTACGAAAAACGAAGAAGCCTCGTAGCAAATGACCAACAAAAGATTGTTTTTTATCCGAAGACACTTTGGCCATAAGTGATTATTTAAACGAACTTTAAGGTCTTGAAAACAAAAAAAAAAAACTGTTTTTTTTTTCGTTTCATTTTCTTTTTTTGTTTTTTCGATATTCTTTTTCTGAAGTACACTTGTGCTCACTAAATTAAGCCACAAAACAAACGAACACGTTTTTCTCAATTTTTTTTTTCCTATATCACCTTTTATCTCTTTTGTTTAACGGTTACTAACTACCGTTATCCTTGTAAGAAAAACACTTGCCAAATCAAGAAGAAAATGAATTAGTTCTTTAATCGCTTGCAGTTGTTTGTGATAGCTTCGTAAGGCAAGTGCTCAAATAATTAAGCCATTTCATTTATTACAGGTAATTTCATTATTACCGTAACCAATTTTTTATTAAAATCTAATTAAACTAACTGTTAGCTTATTCATTTGAAAAAGGTCAATTTTGATGGCCCCGATGACTTCAATTATGAATCCATCAAAATTAAACTTTTTCAAATGAGAAAAACCACTTTGCGTCACTCATTTTTCCAGCTCATATGGAGTCTAGAAAATTCTAAACGAATACCTTTTTGTTGCTTGTTTAAAGTTGGTTTCTTTTGGACTTTTAATGGGTTAAAATGATCCGTGCTGTTAATTACTCTGCGGAGTGTTGAAACACTTGCAGAAACACCAGCTTTTTGTTTGATTTTTGCCCCAGAGTCAAATGAATTGGAGGCAGATCTCAAAATGTCTCGTCGATTAACTGCTATTTTTGCCGTTTTTTACCTTAATTCATATTTTTCCTGTACGAACTTTTATTTTTGAGGTACGAATAGGCAACACACTAAAACTCCGATCAATTTTGGTAGCTATAGCAGACCCGGTCAGTACTTGTTCCGTTAACAAATTAATTTTAGCTCTGTCGACAGTATTCAAAGCTTTTAATCTACTACTTTTTTAAAATTTTAATTAAATGACAAAATCTCACTGAGAACATTTCAACCTTTGATTTGGTATGCCAAACACCTCAAAACTCTCATAAACAGCGAAGATATTGACCTTAAAAGACCGTGTGTCTATTCAGTTGACGCAAAAAAAACTGCATTTTTCCATATGGGACGCTTTGTAAGAGAACACGAAAAAAAATAGCGGTACTTTGAGAATTATTCTTTCTGATTTGGTTTCTCAACATCGTAAGCTAACTGTAAACATCATCAAATGTTACATGAAAAATCAATCTTAGGAAAAAATGGACAAAATACCTCTGAAAATTTGTGTGCTTATTCAGTTGAAGCGGAGTGTAGATCATAATAATTCAATTGGTTATCCGAAGATATTATAGCTTATATGGAACTATAATTTTTTTTTTTGGTTTACACTTTTCGTTGATATTTATATTAAATAAAATTTTGGATAAAAGTTTACTTTTTATTAAGGTAAGGACATATTGACTTAAACAATAGATTTTAAGTAAGCATTCTTTTCGATACTTTTGAACACAAATTTATATCTTTATCCGAAGATTTTTAGGATAATTACCTGAGATATAGAGGTAGTGTACTTTATTCTTTTTCTCCTCATTTTTTGTTACTTTTTACCGACTTCCAAAAAGGAGGAGGTATTCAATTTTTTTTCTATGTTTGTTACCTCATAACTGTGGACTTAGTTAACCAAATGGTTAGCTGGTGCCTGCAGTGTGGTCCCATTTCAATTTCGTCCAGTTATTGCCATAGAAACTATTAGAAAAACCATAAAACCCAGTTTTGACCCAAGGAAGTCGGTGTTGTTTTTTTTTTTTTTTTGATAAAAACGATTATTCTATAAAATAAAGTAAAGTCTATACAACATGTTAATTTTGCATGTTAAGCAGATTAGGTACAAAATTTGAATCGAAGACATTTAAGTTTACACCCTTTTTCAAATCAAGTCCCGGATAAAAAATAAGTTTATATCCAAGTGCATTTTGGTGTAAATAAATATTACTTGATGTAATTCGATATCTGCTCGTTACTTCTGCATTAATCAATTGCTTGGATTTGATTATCAACTGTTTGAATGAGAGTTAAAATATTTTTGAAATTCTTGTCAATTGTCCAGAAAAGCTTTCAATATTGTCATTTGTCAATGTGCAGGAAGCATTTTTATTATAGCATTTTTAACTTCGCTTTCGAATTCGGAAGACTTAAACAACAAATTTTTTATCCAAGTACCTACCTACCTACGGAACAACAGCAGAAAATCGTCATTGGAAAATCGTCAAATGTAAACCCTGACAATTTTATTCATGAGATCAATTTACACATAGCTAAGTAAGGACTAAGGTATCTAACTATCTAATCTACCTTTTCATTATTCTAACAAAAAATAAACGATTTCATTCCCCCACAAACACAACAACGAAAATAATTTCAAACCCCACAATTCTTTCAACATTGTCCAATTTAACCCTTAAATGTGACAAATCCCCGAGTAAATATACCTTCCCCACCTCTACCATCGACATAGAATATCACCCTTTTATAGATATTACTTAACAAACACACAACGCCCCACATCCATTCACACAGCGATTCCACTTTAATTGGACCCGAATAACAGCCAGACGCTCATTTGTTGAGCAAATAATTCCAATTAGTTGTGTCAACAATATAGGGAAGCGTTCCCGGGTAGAGAAGGCAGTAAAAAAATCCCAAAAACACAAAACGACATCAATTCCACTTCTCCATCCTCTTCAACACAACACACCACCATTTTAATATCAATCTTACACATCTACACGAGCTGCGGCTGTTTCCCCTTCTGCTACATCAATTGGTATAAAAATGAACAAACAACTTACAACTGGTCGAAATAAAAATTCAAATAAAAAAACAACACAAATTGCTATGAGACTCCATCTTGGAAATTAACAACTCTTCACTATTCTCTATGCCTTCTCACCCACACTCTTACACTCGACTGAAAAACCGAACGGCATCGCGACGCGCGTTCACAATCAACGGGTTTATCTACTAATTGACACCCCATTGCCTGAATTGAGTTTACTCTCCCGGAACGCAATCGGTGCACAAATGTGGTCTTATAGAAGCAAATGGTAGGGGAAATCAGCAAGAAATGAATTAGGGCTTTGGCAAAGTGGAATTAATAAAATACTAACGAGACCGGTTAGTGAGCCATTTCTTTCGATATTCCTTCCTAAAATGTTATAATTGTCACTCTCCTCGCACTCATTCTCACATCTCGCACACACGTTCACAGAATTCCCATAGAAAGAAGAAAAACAAACCGCTAGTTGGCATGAAAATGACAATTTACCAAAATGATTTGTGAAAATTTTAGCAAACCAACTAACACATAGACACACTTCTCAATTTTATATTTCTATCTCTTTTTATTTGTTTATTATAAAAGTATGAGTATATATAACAGTTTCCACACGAGGCGTGGTTTGAACACCCTAAATGTTAACAACAAAGCTAGATGGGCAACAACCAATGGAAGAAGGTGCGCGAAATGTCTGACAAAGATGAATATCAACGGTAAAGATGCATGTTTAATTGGAAAAGTGTGCGCTCTGTGTTTAGATGTGTGTGTGTGTTTTTGTGTTTATATTGGATATTGTTCGTTCGATTTGGATGAACTTCTTGCTGCTGCTGCTGCTCTGGAATGGCAGATTTAAGAGGTGTCATTTGTTGATAAATAAAACGATCATTGGCACTGAAATCAGACGTAAAATGATTTTTTTAACGGTATTGCCAGATGCTTTGTATTTAAATTGCTTTAAGCTTTCAATTTTTAATTGAATTTATTTTGTATAGGTATTCCTCACGGGTATAGTTTGTTCCCTGTTCAAATGGTGTATGGAGATTGAAAAATTTCTGTTTGGCACTTCGTTATTCAAGCTTTTTATGGGTTTAAATGGGTATTGTAAACTGAAATATTAGTTTTAGCAATATTTTAACTATTTTAAGTACAAAAAATAAAGTAATTCAAACGATTAACAAGACTATGGAACTACTTTCACAATTGGCGCCCAACGTGGGATCAATAGAAAAATCAAAAGAAAAACAACAAAGAAAATAGAAGAATGTTGTATTTATTAGAGAAGAATTCAACCAGTTTATAAAAGTATTGACAAGCACTAACGCATATTTTCGATCATTAACATTGAGGGAAAAATGGAACTCGAAACATCTTTAAATCAAACTTGGAACAATTTTTAAGAAATTTAAAATTTTGGCCTGATTTCACTTTCCGTTGCATTTTATTATACCCTTGTTTTCAACAGTGAGAGAGGCTGATGGCAGCTGTAGGGGTGTTCTTAGTGGATGCAAATTTTGATTTTTATTTAAATTGGCGCCCAACGTGGGGCTACGAAAAAATCATGAGAAAAATCGCTAAGAAGGAAGAATATAGCCAGATTTAGCGAAGACCAGCACTTAATAACGATCGGGATGGATCATTCATCGCACGGACAACCCGATTATAGAAAAAGAAGGACTCCAGGAAGTTGGAAGAATACGAGGCACGGCACTAAGACTGAAAGCCACTTAGTTATCTGTGCTACTAAAATTGGAAAGAGAAGCGGAGCTTAATTTGATGAGAAACCAAAAAAAATGGAAAGGGGAAAAAACCGTAAATTGGAGCACCATGATAGCGATTTTTTTTTTTAATTGGAAAGCAATAGTTGATTCTTTATTGCTGGTTTAAGGAGCTGTTTGTAAATATGTAGGTATTAACAGTTTAGTTGTATTGCAAGCGATACAATGTCAGTAAAGCCTTTGAATGCTGTTTGCAGGTCGTTAAAATTGTACCTATTCGGTCTGTCAAAAGTCAGAATTCTGTACAGCAATAATCCAAGATTTCAGCCTTGAGGAATCCAATCTAATATAAATACTTCAACGTTAATTTGTTGCTTCTCAGTTGCACGAAGAAAAGTGAATATCTGTCAACTGAATAATTTGCGAGTTGCAGAACATGTTTCGCTAAATTTTGATATGCATACATAATTCTGTATACATATTTTTAAGTAAGACAGCAAAGTCCATTACCATTGTATGATTCCTCCAACTTTCTTGAAAAATAAAAGGTCTTCCTTCGGCATGAGCCTCATATGCTTCTGCTTTGTAAACCGTCATCTCTGCATCTCCGTGACAACAGTATAAAATTCTGTTACTCTTCCTTTCCCATCGCTTTTTGGATGGCAGTTATATCTACTTTGCAACGGTCTAGGGCCTCCGTTAGTTGTTCGACTGCACGTGGTCCCTAATATGACCAATTTTTTACTTGCGATATAGGTAATAGGGCAAGTTTAGGATTCGTAAAAAAAATCGAACTCGAGATAACAATTTTACATGACATTACGATGATGGAGAATGCCAAAAAAGTGGGTCCGGCAATTCTGTCTGTCTGTCTGTCTGCAAGAACCTCGAGCTACAGCCTAAACTACTGAAGTGATTTTCTTTAAACTTGTTAGTTAATAGTTTTGGGTGATTCCCTAGAGGACAAATTGAAGTTTTTTTTTAGGACCAAAACTAACGGTACCTGTCATATAACGGAAACAGAAAAGTTGATTTATTTCAAAAACGGCTCTAACGATTTTGATTAAAATTTTTCTGCTTACTGTTACAGATAAGAGCCTCCTTTGATAATAAAAAAATATTTTTTTTACCGTTATTAACGGTACCTGCCGTAGAACGGTTTTTTGGATTTATGAATTTCTTATAAACGACAAAACAGATTTCTACCAAATTTTTAATACAGAAACGTTTAAACAATCGTTATTTAAAAAAATTTAAAATTTTCCAAAAACCACATTTTTGGATTTTTAAAAAATATTTCAAAATTTTTGTTTGAAAAATCAATTTTTTGGAAACGAGTTGGTGAAAAATGTTGATATTTTGTTTTGATGTGTAAATTAATTATTTATTCAAAATCGCATATCAACTTTTTTTTGAAAAAATGTTAGAAAATTTGTATACCTATATAAAAAATTATTTTTTTAAAAACCGGCTCTAACGATTTTCGAAAATTTTTTTCTAAAAATTCATTTTTATACTAGAAATAAAATGGCATACTTATTTTTTTGTAAAAGATCATTTAAAACGGTATTTAATAACACTGGTCAACAAGGTTTTTGCCACAAGAACTTTTTTACTTTTCTATATGTTTTTGATGTGCTTAACTCGAATCTGAAGTCAGAAAATATTTATTGGCCTCCGTTTTTGAAATATTACCGTTAGAAAATGCCGAAAAACGCCATTTTGGCTGTTTTCGAGTTTATGTTTTTATGTGGGGCAATTCATTTTGAAAAAAATTATAACGGTGTCTATAAGAACTGGTTTTATTCTTTCAAAAAATGTTTAAATCTTTCCGATATCTCTTTTACTGCCCGAGATATTAAAAAACTAAGTACCGGTCTTTGACTCAGAAGCGGCACTGGCCAACCAAATTAAACTTTTTTTGCCACAAGAACCAAAATATACTTTTCTAGAGGTTTTTGGGTTGCTGAACTCGAATCCGCAATCAGAAAAATTCTATTGGCCTCCGTTCTTGAAATATTATCGTTATAAAATGCAAAAAATGGTTTTTATTATAACGGTTATATTTCAAGAACAGAGGCCAATAGAATTTTTCTGATTGCGGATTCAAGTTTAACAACCCAAAAACCTCTAGAAAAGTATATTTTGGTTCTTGTGGCAAAAATTTTATGCCCAGGGACTTAAACTTTAGAATAAAATTAGTGTCTCTTTGGCTTACTAACTGATTTTTTAAAATATCTCGAGCAATAAAAGAGATATCGGGAAAATTTAAACAGTTTTTGAAAGAAGAATATCTGTTCTTATAATCATCTATACAAATTTGTTTATAATGAATTACCCCACAAAAAAAACAGAAGATCGAAAACAGCCAAAATGACGTTTTTAAGCATTTTATAACGGCAATATCTCAAAAACGGAGGCCAATCAAATTTTTCTGACTTTAGATTCGGATTCAGCACCCCAAAAAATACTAGAAAAGTATATCTTGGTTTTTGTGGCAAAAAAAAGTTCAATTTTGTTGACCAGTGTAATTTATAAAAACAGATTTTATTTATTTTTGCACCACTAACGAAATTCCGTTAAAATATCAAATTTTAAATTTTCCCTTATTTTGTTCAATCAAAAACTTTAACATTAGAGTAACTTTTACCATAAGAGCAAGTTCGTGCGACCCAGTCGTGCATTTGATTTTAATCAAGTTATAGGTTAAGTAAAGAATATAAATAATTACTGCGATTTTTTAATGTTTGGATCTGCCTATTAGCATATGGACCTCCTCCTCTTCTGATACAAGGTTCTTAGTTATGTATGTAAAAGTATTTGTTCTCAAGTGCACCAGAAATGTGCAATGTAATAAAAAAGGTGTTTTTTTGTTTTTTTTTTTTGTTTAAACTCAATATTATTTGAGAAAAAAATAAAATACAAATTTCTCGCATAGATAAAAGTAAGTAAATTACTATTCTTCTTCAAAAAAAAAAAATTAAAAAATTTCTTATATTTAAAAATTGAATGAGAAAATAATGAATTTTTTTAAACGCATCTTAAAGTTTTTTCTCAAAATCTTCTGTTTAGGCAAATATTTAGCAAGTCTAAAAATGGAGAAAGCATGATAAGCAATTTCTATATAAGGCCATATAAACACTTTTGCTTAAATATTTGCCTAAAATATTTTTAATGAAATTTTTAACTTCAAAAAACGGTTTTTTTAAGAACGTGCTTTTTTGTTTTTATTAAAATAAATTGTAAAACCATTCTTTTTTGACAATTAGCACTGATTACTTATAAACAATGTTTTTGTTTCTTTTTAAAAGTTGTTTTTTTTTTTATTTTATTATAAGAAGTTTCGTGAAACAGGGTGATTTGTTATATAAATTTAGTGCTTTTTTTTATTTTTTTTTATTAAAATATTTTTTAAATTTTTTAAAATTGATGCGGCTATAAGGTTTTTTAAAAAAAGTCCCATCTTACAAAGCAAAAAAGTTCAAAAAATAACTTGAACATCAAATTTGACAATTTTTTTCAAAGTTTTGACTTTGAAATTATATTTCACAAAAAGTATTCACGAAAACTACTTTAATCAAAAAGCATTTGAAAGAATGGAAAATGTGCTATTGCACAGTATTCTATGTCTTTTTCTTGATTTTATGTATTTTTTTTTGTATTTAAGGTCAAATTTTCAGAAAATAGCCCCTGCCACCGGAACGAGGGGTGATAAAGCCCCCTTCCCGTACAATTTTTTTCTTAGGTTAAACTGAAGAAGTTCACTTTTTAAACAAAAAAAACATAATTCAAAATTATAGGTTTTTTCAAATGTATTAATATTTTGTGCCCTTACTTAATTTCCTGGAGAAAAATAAAAATTTTAATGGAAAAAAGTTCATAAAATTCAAGAAGTCTGTTAACTTTAGTTACAAAACCAAAGTAAGTGACAAAAAATGTCTTATTGTTAGTAGAAATAATTAATATCACAAATCGACCTATTCTGCTCCACGTCGCGACGTGGCATAGTAAACGCTGTTAAAACTATGGTATTAAACTTCACACTTATAGTTCACACCATCCTTTCTCAACAATAAAAAAAAAAAAAAAAACTATATCTATCTTAACGGTAATTTCGGTGGACTCTGAGTGTTGCTCAAGTTGCCACTAGTACGACAATAAATTAATGACTCGCTCTTAACCCTCTGTAGGCGTGATAGGCACACGGGTGCGAATTTGGTTTATACTTTTTCATGTCGCTAGAACTTTTTTCGGTCACAATATTTTATAGAGAATCAAGTATGAAATTGATGTAGAATATTCCGAGGAATTCGAATATTGTATTCACAATTCCGAAAAAAAATATTTTCACCCTTATAAAGAGACTTCAGGATCAGGAAATTGGAGGATATGTGTTAAGACCAGGATCAAGATTCTGGACGCCACGGCCCACGGATGTTCTACTGAAAGTTAATAAAAATTGGGAAAATTTAGAAAAAGAAGAAAACGTAAACAAGAATTTGTTTTTGTTTTGTGGACTTTATTGAATAAATTCAATTTGATATTTTGTTTTGACCCGTAGATAGTCCAAAATAATGCGTTTCGCAAAACAAAATATCAAATTGAAGTTGGGAAAAATTAGTTATGGAGGTGCAGGAGTTTATTTCTCGGTTTAGTGCAGAATTTATCAGCTTGCAAGCAATCCTAAGGGAAATGTATACACCAGGGGCCTGTTTTGAAATTCGACTTCAAAAGTCAATAGTTGAATCCAATTGAACGTAGGGAAATACTTGTTATGTTCAAAATAGTGCAAATGTTCAAAAAAGTGCTTCCAGAAGTCCAATAATCGGCAGCTACCCCAAAGATTTACTCTAATCCAAACACTTTCTTATTCTTTAGTCCCCATACAACATAAACCATTCCGATTTGAGGGCTTACTCGATATTTCCAAAAGCCTAATCATTAGCAAATACTCATTTTGTATTAACAAACTTACAGGTAATAATTAAATAAGAGTTCAACTCCATTAATTACCAACGTACATATTGGCTTCCCTTTTTAATTTTGTACAAAATTATTTTCTTCTCTGGTAACATTAAACGGCTTGCAAATGTAAACAACAAAATGCCATTCCACACACAGCAGAGCATACAGGTTGTTTATTTAAGCCCAGAGGTGTGCAGTGCGACTTTAATTGCCCAATTGCACCAAACACGTTGATATTATTGCCTTTTTGAATCGTTTTGCTTTTGCAGCACACAACTTTCCAGGGGGGAAACACAATGCAAGAGCCCAGAGAGAGAGCGTGCTGAAGCAAACAATTCGATGGCGGCTGGGATCCGCCTTTTCGTAGCAAGTTTTATGTCAGTTCCTCCCCATTGACATGGTATGGTGGTGGGACATAAAAATAATACAGAAAAAGAGTAGTGTAAAGCTGTGTTGGAAATCAGGTTTTCACGATACGATTTCACGTTTCTTGTTTTTGTTCTCTTTGGCCTGAACTGACTCAAATGAGCATGTAACTTATACTCCTCTGACTCTCTGTGTGACTTGGTGTCTATACACTGCGCCCAGCTGTCTGGTTGGGAATTATTGCTTTTTTCGGTTCTGTGTGATTGCACACAAATACAATCACGATGCGGGAATATATTTTTGTCAATGTTGTATAGGTTTTTTTTTTTTATCGTATACACACGCACGCGATAGCAATTCACAATCGAATGCCAATAGGTTTTCATTGTGTGCTTAACACTCGTTAGTTGTGCACATATTACAGCTATTCTGGTGTTTTGATTCTCTTCTCGTTGACACGGTGAGATTTTATAGTGAAAATTGCCGCCGCTATTGTGTCGTCGTTTCGTTTGGCGTCGAGTTTTAATAACATTTTGACATCTGTCAAATGGCAACCACAAGTGCAAGTAGTTAATAAAATAGTGCAAGTTATTTTGAAAAAAAAAAACAGAAATTTGTCCTTAGAATCGAACTTTATTCAAAAAGTTCACTGCCAAATATTATTTCTTTGAACTGTCATATCGGTTGATAAACTGTCAAAAAACTATTGTCCTCTATAAATGGTCACTTGCGGTCAACAGCGTGTCATAGTGCCAATGGCAACGGTAACAAATCCTTTTGTCAGCGGCAACAACAATTTCGGCGGGTCGTCAACAAAACCAAAAATCGCTTTTAGCATCGACTCGATAGTTGGTGACGCACCACCAGCCTCGCCGTCGTCATCGTCAGTTCGTTGTGACAGCCCACCGGAGCGGCCATTGAGCTCGAATAGTAGCGGAAGTAATTGCCAAATACAATATCACCAACAAAAACAACCTTCTTCTCAGCATCAGCAGCCATTAGAATTAAGAAACAGTGAGGATTTCCGACCAATCGATGGCGGAGATTCTGACAGGCGAAATGTCAATTCCTCATCACCGTTATCAGCAACACCACCGCCATCATCTTCGCACACGACACCACCGGTCACTTTGAATGGCAGGCCCATTGTAGTGCCCGGTCTGCCAGCTGGACTGATAAGACCGTTTCCCCTGCAGCCACCGAGTGATTTGAACAAACCCAATTCACAGCCACCACATCATCCGGCGCCGCTTCCACCGGGATATATCAATAATCAAGAAGCGGGCTTATTACGATTACCTCATCATGGAGCACCGAATCCTCATTTTCTAGCCGCCCAATTTCAAATGGCTGCAGCTTTAGCCCATCAGCATGGACAGGCTGGACCTGGGATAATGTTTCATCCAGCATCACATCCGCAATTTGGTGGAGGAATGGTCAGAGATAGTTATCCACTTTATCCATGGCTGTTAAGTCGACATGGGAGAATATTTCCACCAAGATTTCCTGGCAGTAAGTACAATTTGGACTAGTTTACTATTACTATAAACACAGATAATCTGCAAAACTTGAACAAAATTAACATAGAGAACAGCAGGTGCAGAAATATAACTTTAATTTTATTCCGATTGTAAAATTGTTTATCATTAGTCTTATAAATGGTTTCACAGCAAGAACCAAATCAATTAGAAAACTAGTTACCTTTTGTTTAAAAATTTTGATTGAAAGATAATTTTGAATTCAAATTTTAATTTGAATGGTAATCTTTGAATAAACTCGCTAAACTTAAACCCAATTAATACTTTAATGTTTTGTTTTGTCAAAACCAGTAAAATATGTATATAATGGTAATTTTGAACATGGTTATTGATTGTTGTTATATAGCCTTAGGTTCAGTTGTGTCTTGAATCTTTATTGTTTATCTACGACAATAATCCCACAATCGAGTTTAATTTTAAGCAAAAATTCCAATTTAGTTTTTGAAACTATATAATAAAACTGTGGCAACCCTGGTCATATGAAAGTTAATAAAGCATTTGCAAAATTTTACAATTTATTTTGAACTTACCGAAAACTACTAAAATCAATTTAGATACCCAAGTGACAACTTTCAGATCTGGCAAATTATTGTCATAATCGTATAAAAACACAATTCTGAAACAATTAGGTGCTGTAATGTCATTCATTTAAATGAGGTATTTATGTATGTACCTATGTTTTAGTACATAGATAATTATCTACAAAATTTAATTTTTTTTTGGTGCGGGCACTTAAATATACTTTTCTATAGGTTTTTGATGTGCTGAACTCGAATCAGAAATATCCTATCAGCTCCCGTTTTTGAAATATTACCGTTTGAAAGTTAAAAAAAATCGTGTTTTGACTTATTTTGAAGTTAACAAGATTTTCCACACATGAACCAAATATACTTTTCTGAAGGTTTCCGGTGTGCTGAACTCAAATCCAAAGTCAAAAATATCCTAGCAGTTCACGTTTTTGAAATATTTTTGTTAGAAAATGCAAAAAAATGTTTTTTTACTACTTTTGGTGCTATGCCTTAATTTGAAGAAATTTTTTTTAAATATAAATCATAACGATTTCTATAAGAACTATTTTCGTTCTTTTAAGACCCGTTTAAATCTTTGCAATATCTTTTTTATTGCGCGAAATATCTTAAAATGAAGTAAGAATGTTTGGCTTAATTTATCAAAAAAGGAGATGAAAACGTGATACATTACAATAAGCCATAAAACTGACGATATCTCCAACAATAAAAAAGATATCGAAACGATTTAAAAAATTCTTGAAAGAAGGAAAACAGTTCTTACAGAAACCGTAATAAATTGTATTTAAAAAAAATTTCTTCACATAATAGCATAACCTCAAAAGTAGTTATGTTTGTATCTTCTAACGGTAATAGTTCAAAAAACGGGAGCTGATAGGATGTTTTTGACTTCAGATTCGAGTTCAGCACACCAAAAACCTTTAGAAAAAAATATCTTAGTCTCGGCACCAAAAACGTTGTTGACTTGTGTAATATTACTTACTGCAATTTTCTTCAGCTTCATGCCTTATTCTTCAATCTTTAACAACCTTCTTTCTAATTTTCCTTTTATCGCAAAATTTTTTTTTATTAATTCAACATGCCTATCTGGAAATTGCGTTCTCTTCCTTGAAGAAAGTTTTAAACACCATTTTGCTATTTTAGATCAAGTTGAATTCGCCTTGGATCTACTTGGAGACACTAACAACTATTCAGTAGAAACTTTAAAGCGCAGCAAAGGTTTGGGACGTTAATCGTCTACCGTAGATTTAAATCATGGGTGACTAATGTTGAAAACCACAAGTTTTTAAGTGTACAAATCTTTTTGATAGGCAAAGAATGGTAGACACGATTTCTTTTTTAAAAACTGATCAGCTCAAAAATTCGGTTACATATTATGTTCCAATGTACAGTACATATCTGTAACCTAGAAAAGTCCCCGTAAGTGTTTTACAATACTCATTTTTATCAAAAAACAAAACCGACTTCCATGGATCCAAACTGGGTTTTATGGTTTTTTCTAATAGTTCCTATGGCCAGAAATGAAAAAAAATTATCAAAATTGGTTCACCCATTCCAAAGTTATGAGGTAACAAAATTGAATACCTACTTTTTTTTGGAAGTCGGTAAAAAAAAAGAAGCTAATTAGGCTATGACCCAGTGCAGGAGGAAGTGGAGGGGGGACTAACCGTGCAAAAATTGGACACAGTTCTCCCGAAGTGCAAGCTTTGTCAATGCACAAAATGTAATTATGCAGCACTTGAAAAAAAAATGATGCCTTTTCAAAAAAATTATGCCTCAATTTAGATTTATTAGTTTATGTTTGAAAAATTATATATATAAAAAGTTCAAATACACAAAACGAAACATTTAGGCTACTTATTTGTCACGAAACGGCAATTTATTATTTTTCAAGGCAACTACTACATTGTTTTACATAATTGGAAGAAATTAGCGTCCCGTTTTTTTTTTCAAAAATAAGAAATAATCGCTTTTGGCAAATTCTTTTCGAGTAAAATTGATAAGTGTGGCATCGCTGTCTATACCCCTTACTCGCCCTGTAACTTTGCGTCGGATTTTTGGATTATTTCCATATATTTCCTTTACGGCTTTATTGATTTTGTTCTAATTTAGCACAATTATACTAACAATAATCCTTAGTAAAAATGCATTCCAAGATATTTTTAAAAATAAATTCTTGAACCACAAAAAAATCGAAAAGGAAATCGAAATCGGTACGGTACATACTTGGTGAAGCAAGTCGTGAAGTGAACCCATACATTTTGTTTTTGGTCACCCGAGAATGTTCCTGTTAACTTTCGTGGTGAAAAAAAAAAATTGGAGAGTTTTGCTTCACGACGTGAAGTGGTTCACGTGCAAAATGTACGGGAATCTCTTTCACTCGTGAATCTACTCTTCTCATATATTTTTTGAAAAAAAGATGTATTTGAAAACTAAAAACAAACAAAAATTGTATGAATTCACTTCACGACTTGCTTCACAAGTATGTACTAGGCTTAACGTGTAGTAGACTTTTTTTTAAAGATTTCTCAAAAACGACTCACGCAATTTGTTGCAAACTTCGTCAACGCGTTTATAGACAATGTTTTTATTATGTTGCAAACTTAAGTTTTAATTAGTGTTTTAATTTCCTGGTAAAAAATATCAGAAAAATATTTAATTAGCTACTGAATAGACTACTGAACTTAATTTAAAAAAAAAATAAACAAACTAAGTGACTTAAAAAAAAAATATTTTTTAAATACTAAATTAATTTAAAAGAGTTAAAAACTGAGCTTATGGTTAAGAAAAGAACTAATAGATTAAGCTCAGAAAAAAGTTTAAATTCATTTAAGTTAATTTTGCTCTAAAAAATTATTTTGTTGTTAAATTCACTCAGTTTGTTTATTTTTTTTGAATTACTTTCAGTAGTCTTTAAAATGAAATAAAAGTTATTTTTTATAAGAAAATAAACTGGGCTTTAATAATAACTGAACAAAATTAATACTCTTTCACGTGTTTTTTTTTTTTTTTAATAAAATGATATGAAAGTGAAAAACACAACTTAAAAAACGAAAAAAATTGGATTTGATGTAAAATGCGGAGAAACGGTTGTCCGCAGAAAAAAAAAGTTTTGGTACAAACTTAAACTACTGTAATCAATTCTTGATTGGTTGTAAAAAAAATCTTTCAAATCAGACGTAGTTTAGCAAAGATAAAGCTAGTTAACGGAAAAGAGAGAGTCATTACTCCGAAAAGGGACGAAAACGAGAAAATTACCACTTAAGTTTTTCGACTTAAAATGACCTCAGGAATCCATGGTTATCGTTTGGGGCGGTGACGGTGGGACACCCTGTATTTAAATTTAAAAAAATTAATTCACCATACAGAAACACTGTATAAGGTTGTCCTATAAAACAACACAAAATACGTTAAAAAATTATAATGAATTTCGTAAACTACATGACATTATTAGGGTTTTTCGGATTATCCGCGTTATATATAAGTAAATATAAAGTGAGTTCACTACTGTACTCACCCCGAACGTTTCGCTTCAAATTGCAATGAGCGTGGTCACCGGGAAACTGCCAGCGAGATGTTATTAGCGATTTTGGCTACGCAAGTTGTAGCGGGGCGTAGGAGGTTCCGTGTTTTGTTGTAGGCTTGCAAGTTGGGAGCAAACCGTACTCACAGTATCCTTATATATACCGCGCCTGGTTCGTGAAGCGATCGAAATAAAACGACATCAAAATTTTAATCGGGACGACAGTTTTAAGCTTTCTCGTACGTGGGACCCCTTAATCAACTCGTCACGTTCCATACAATTGCCGCTTCACACCAACAAGGATACAGTGAGTACGGTTTGCTCCCAACTTGCAAGCCTACAACAAAACACGGAACCTCCTACGCCCCGCTACAACTTGCGTAGCCAAAATCGCTAATAACATCTCGCTGGCAGTTTCCCGGTGACCACGCTCATTGCAATTTGAAGCGAAACGTTCGGGGTGAGTACAGTAGTGAACTCACTTTATATTTACTTATATATAACGCGGATAATCCGAAAAACCCTAATAATGTCATGTCTTAACAACCGCGAAAACCTTAAAACTCATATTCGTAAACTACGTTGATCACTTTTATCATAAATTTTCAAAAACAAAATGAAAAACAAATTCAAACTAGTTTTTTTCAAAATGCTAATGGATAGGATAGATTTATATCACGACCCTCAATTTCATATATGTATGTTCATCAGGGCAGCCAGGGGCGGATCCAGGATTTTTTCTGGGGGGGGGGGCACAAGAGACGGATTGGCAAAAAAATCAGAAATGACAGTTAGAAATAAAATGAAGACTGACTGACAAGCAGCGAATTTTAACGACGCACAGTGCGGAATTTTGGTCTAAAACCTGGCAAAAAATATTTTGTCACACTTTTCACATCAAATAGGTACCAAATAACGAAAAAGTTATTCGGAAAGAAAAATTTTCATTTTCTTGTTACAGTAAAAGCCACTTAAGTGCTTACCTACTTACCTCCTGATTAGCCGGGAGAAAAAAAAATATAAAAAATCATAAAATGCAAGTACAATCCTGTGATATATTAAAGATAGTACCTAATCTATTTCTTATTTTATTTTTTGACTTAAGTTGTTTTATTAAATAGTTTTTGAGAAATTTAGTAGATAAAATTTAGAAAAAAAAATTTTTACGTTTTTTAATTGATTTTGTATAAAATTTTGCAATATCATGGACATATTTATACCATTATTTGATGACCTAGTAGTTTTTAGTCAAATACTTAAATCTTCATTCTAATAAATATTAAAATTCTAAAAGAATAACAAAAAAAAAAAAACTGAAACATACTTTTTCCCCGGGAAACCCAGTTTTGTTTTTTTTTTTTATTTGCATTACCCAAAATTTTTTTATATCTCAAGAATATTGTGTTCAAATTGTAGGTCTATTGGAGCCAAATTGACCAAGTTATGGATATTTTAATACTTCGCTTACGAACGTTTTAGTCCAGAGTTCAAAACTTTAAACCGTTCTCCCCACAACTAATGTTTTCAAAGCCGGTGCGCATCATAACTTCAAAACTAATGCGCCTATTCTTTTAAAATTTGGGACACTATTTTTTTTACATATTTTTAAAGGTATCCCTGGAGAAATTTTCTCAATAACATAATGTTTATAAAAATCTATAAGTAGAGTTTTTTTCAAGGGGTGCAATTTTTTGCAAACTTCTGAAATGCAAGTTTGTTCTATATATCCAGCAGTTCAATAATATATAGGCAATGTTGTGGAGTGTTGCGGTATTTTAAAAACACTAATGTTAAAAAAAAACAACGAAAAAAGTGCAAATTTTTTAAGTGTGAACTTCAATCCCTCCGTATGAAAAAATAGAGTTGCATATATATGTATATAATTTTTTTTAGAATAACATTCATACCTTGATTGTCGATTTCCATATCAAAATTTTTCACCAAAATCACTTTGAAGTTAGAAAAAAAAAACACTTAGAAAATTCACTTTTTTTTTAATCGAAAAAACAGTCGTGTTTACCCTTCAACAAATATTTATAATTTATTTGTGAGGTGCAGCTTTTCATGGGAAAGGGATGCAACAAACAATAAAATTCGCATTTTCAGCCAGAAATAGACAAGAGTTTCACCCAAGTTCTTTCTGTTATTATTCATATAGTTTAACAACTCTTATAATTTGATTTGCTTTAAGTATGAACCAGTTTTGGGGGGGGGGGGGCACGTGCCCCCGTGCCCCCCCCCCCCCCCCCTGGTTTCGCCGGTGAGGGCAGCCGCTCTTAAATCTTAAATCTTAAATCGATCTGCTTTTATTTAAATTGAACGGCCTACGGACATCAGTTCAGTTTGCTCCAACATTTATCTGGCTACCAACTGACAGTAGTGTCTATCAGAGGCCCGTATGCAGTTTTGTGAAGTTTCGCTATAGCATTATAATTTAATGAACCTAACTAGAGACGTTAAATCCAAATAACTTTTACGTTTTAATATGAAACTTTAAAGATTTTTAGTAAATTTCTGAAGTTGTTATAAAATCGATGTTGAAAACACTTTATTTTTGATAGCCCTTTTTTTTTGCTAGCAAGAACTTGTATCAGAATATAAGATTTAAAATTAAAACAGTGTCTCCATTTTTAATTTTGGACAGAAGGTCAAAATCACAAAGGATCTGTTAAATTATAAAATTATCTCACTTATTAAACCAAACCCTTACAAAACAACACATAAGTATCTATTTCCATTTGAAGGCTAAAAACCCTTACGCCATGTTAAAAAAAAAAAAAAAAACAAAGCAAAAACTCCCTCCTTTGACAACATTAAAGATCCGTTTAAATTAAATTAATTCTGTTCCTTCACACGAACCAACACAAATACAAAAACGAAAAAAAAAACAATTGTTTTCTTAATCCTGTTTAGTTACTTTTTTTTTTGTTATTATGTTTTTTTTTAACACGCACCGATCGCGTCAAACCCTAAAAAAAAAGTGACACGAAAATAAATATGAAACAAAATGGCAAACAAGAATCTGACGCGCTTGACGCTCTTCAATGCAACACACAACACAACACCCCTCGTGTCATGATTGCGAGCGAGGCAAGTAGGTATCATCATGAACTTGCAAACGCAAACGCATGGCTCATGTTGATTGCCTAACTGACAGATGCAACCAAGTGTGATATTTGATCGCTTTTTGATTCCATTTTTTATTAACTTATAAAAAAGGTTTGTTCGTTGTTGTTTTTTTTTTTTTTCATTCGTGTTATTGTAGGTTTGTTTTGTTTTTTTGATTTACTCTTGTTTATTAAAATGCGAGTGAGCCTTATTCCAGGTTACAAACACATTTCTGACGTTTTTGGTTTATCGACAGCAGCGGATTTCGATTCTCACCCTCCTTCTGTCATTTGATGTGGTGCATCTCACAGCAAATGGCACATAATAGAAGTTAATTATTTTTGTCTGCGATCCCGATATCCAGATATAAAGCGACTTAAATATTCGAGAATGATACCTTCCTTCGTCGGTTATTGAATCTTTATAGGTTTATAATGCGAGCTCAGAGCTACTTTAAAAATCATTGTTTGTCATTGTCACTGCTCCTTTATGTAGTTGCTGCCATCCAATTATTATGAGAGAGAGTTGATGGTGGCTTCTTGGAATGCATCGGGACTTGGAGAATTGTTCGAGACACCCTTGTCAGCTGTCACAGGGTTCGATGTGTTTGCCCGATGATGGGTTAAGGATTTTTGTTCTTTTTTTCATTCTCTCTCCCGCCGATTCTTTAAAACTAAACAAAGAATTTTATTATTAAATCGAATAGGTAATAATCCCAATTTTGAAGTGGACATGGCATAAATATGTTTTGTATTTGTTAAACTACCAAAGAAAGTGGCGCTCGATTTGGGATCTTTTATGATGATGAAGAATTGAGGAGTAATAATGAAATATCTTTTGATGAGGATGGTCATGGTGTGGAAATTTATAAATTAGTTTTATTTTTTTTCGGACTCTCCTCTATGAAAAATTAGGTGATGGACATTTCAGTTGAGCTCATCAAAGTAAGATAGATAACTTTAACTTGTCTATACCTAATAACGATGTACAGCTGTCAAAATTATAACATGCACACAATATGGAATGATGATTAATGACGTTTAGGTTAATCATATTTTGTAGGGTATACCTAAATGGTAAATGCATAAGGCTGACCAGTTTAAGACTTTGAAAGGATATTCCATATATTTTGAGTTAATGAGATTTTCATTTAAGGTAGAATGTTACAATTAGAAGTGGAAAAATTGAAAAGTCAAAAAGAGAAGAGGAACTAATTTTTAGAGAAGGACCTGTTAAAAAAATCGTTACAGTTACAATTAACATCAGGTATATTTTCCAAAATTCGATAAGACAGACTTTAAAATTCTTCTAGTAGTTATCGTTAGATAGTCAGATAGTGATCAGATAAAAAAAAGTCAAATGTTACTCATTGACTTATTAATGGATGTTTTTTGACGAAAAAATTTTCATATTTACTATCTAAAATTGATACCCTTTCAAGCCATATGCAATACCGATTTTAGTAAAATTGAAATATCTCAAAAACGGCTCTAACGATTTTGTTTAAAGAATTCAAATGTTAGTTTTAAGCTAAGGTCTATCTTCCAATGAAAAAATTTTTTTTTGAAAATCATTATTTACGGTACCTGCCATAGAACCGTTTTTTTTTTTTTAATCCGATTATCTCCGAAACTGCTTATTCGATTTCAACGAAACTTTTTGTGAAGAAGCATTTATATAATTTAAATATAAACCAAAAATTAAATTTCCAAAAAAATAATTTTTGGATTTTAAACAAAAATTTGAAATTTTTTTTTTGAAAAATCAAATTTTCGAAAACGGGACATTGAATTTTTTTGAAATTTTGTTTTTAGATGTTGATTAGTGATTTCTACAAAATGGCATACCAATTTTATTTTAAAAACTAAAAAAATTATTTTTTTAATTTTCCATGCCAAATACCTAAATATTTTAATTTTTTTTATTCTCTTTCTTTCTATACCCTAATTTTAATAAAGGCCAAATAAAATTAAAATACATACAAAAATAAAATCACTTAAAATTTAAAATTAAAAAAAAGTTGCATACTGTATGGAGTATTTTCTATCAGAAAGTGAAAAACTAATTGAACCTCGATTATGTACTCATTGCAGAATAACGGGATATATCGACGGTTAAACTTCATAACCTCGTTAGTCGTTTTTGAATTTTTTTTTAGAAATCGAAAAACACCTCTTAAAACAATTTTTAAAAAATGAAAGAAATAAAAAAATAGTTGATTTGAGTTTAAAAAAAAAAAAACAATTTTTTTAAATTGTTTTAAGAGGTGTTTTTCGATTTCTAAAAAAAAAGTCAAAAACGAATAACGAGGTTATGAAGTTTAACCGTCGATATGTAGATACTCGTACTAAAACATTAAAGTTCAAAAAATAACTTTACAAAATTATGAGATTTGATAAAACAGTTCTAAGCCCGAATTGAAACAGAAAAGGTCGTCTAATATTTCCAAAACCTAATTAATATTGTAGATACATAACTGAACAACAGTTCTTCATTTCTATCACAACACATCGGTATCACATATTGAATAATACTTACCACGTTAGTACGCATTGAAATAAAAATTAATTTTGTAACAAGACAAGATCTAAAAAGTTTAGTTTATTGACCCATGTGTATTAAGCACCCAGTTTGCCAAATTTTTAGCTGTCAATTTTGCTTTTCAGATAATTGACTTTTGACCAGTTGGCAAATAATATATTTAAATAAATATAAATTAATAATAAATAATACCTTAAGGTTTTAAAAATTAAAAAAAAAAATTATATTCGGTAGAACCTTTACGAGTGTATTTTGTTTTAGAAAGTTCTTTAAATATTCGTGTTCTGTAAATTAATACTGTTTTAACGCATGTATATTTATACAAGATCTCCAAGTCTGTTCTTCCATTTAGGATGTCAACAATTTCAGCTTCATTTTTTTCAAAAACCTTTCTCCTAGTTTCTAAAAGCATAGAACATCCCCAAGAAATACGTTTTCTGTTTCCTTGAGGTTGCACAAGTCGCAGGTTTCTTGAAGGTCACTCCTTTAAATTAAACGGATCAGGATAAGAACTCCTCTCGTGTTCTGAAAGCAAGTGATATAAGGTCGGTTGAAAACTCAATCTGACATAATTATTAACAATCAAATTGAAGTCAAGTAGCGCACAAAAATGTTCCCATTGAACGAGCTTCTGGGATTTTCAAACTTCTCATTTTTTTTCATCTACTAGACTGATAAGTTTGTATAGTTCGCTTATCCACGTGTCCATCCATTGAATTGAAGAGAGCCAGAGTCCGCGGTACTGCACTAAATTACTCAAAACGTTTCCCATTACCAGCATTAGTATTTTCTAAGGCAATCCAATCCAAATTCATCTATTAACTATTATCCATTTTGAATATCTTTGAAATATAGTCAATCTACATTTTAAAAATTGATTTTTACAACAAGAAACTGTTAGATACTTTGCAGGTAACGGTCACCGCAAAGTTTGTTGAGTCATATAACCGCTCTAAAAGTTTCCAGAATTTGTCAAAATTCCTTTAATTAAGTGCCTTTCTGCCAATAGTATGGAATAAGTTCTCTAAGAGCAGTAATTAATCTTAAACCTTTGAGTTAAAATTATAGGAAGCCTCCTTCTCTCAAACCCAATCACCTCACAAGAGTGATTGACAAAATTAAAAGTATAAGGTCACCGAAAAAAAAACCAATATCAATTTAACATTTTTTAAATATCAGCCAAAAATGCTCTATAAAATGTGTTTTATGATATATTTAAAATGTTAAAACAACACTTTTATTATCAGGATGATATTTAAATGTAACATTTTGGAAATTTTTTTTGATATTTTATTATCATTTTTACTTGCGATATAATAGGGCAAGTTTAGGATTCGTAAAAAAAATCGAACTCGAGATAACAATTTTACATGACATTACGATGATGGAGAATGCCAAAAAAGTGGGTCCGGCAATTCTGTCTGTCTGTCTGTCTGTCCGTCTGTATGCACCTCGAGCTAGAGCCTAAACAACTAGAGCGATTCTCTCCAAACTTGGTAGTTAACAGTCTTAGGCGATTCCCTAGAGGGGAAATTGAAATTTTTTTTTTAGGACCAAAACTAACGGTACCTGTCATATAACGGAAATAGAAAAGTTAATTTTTTTTCAAAAACGGCTCTAACGATTTTGATTAAAATTTTTGTGTGTAGTGTTACACTTAAGAGCCAACTTTTGAAATAAAAAAAATATTTTTTGGAATATTATTAACGGTACCTGCCATAGAACGGTTTTTTTTGTTTCTGAATATCTCGTACAAAACTAAACTGATTTCAACGAAAATTTTTGCACAAAAGCTTTTTAGTAAAGGTTAAATTAAAGTTTAAGAAAATTTTAAAAAAACTTATTTTTGGATTTTTAAAAAATATTTCAAAATTTTTTTTTGAAAAATAAATTTTTTGAAAACGGGTTGGTGAAAAATTTTGACTTTTTTTTTCTAAAAATTCCTTTTTATACAAGAAATAAAATGGAATACTTGGTTTTTTGTAAAAGATCATTTAAAACGGTGTTTAATTAATTTTAAAAACAGATTTCACTTCTTTTTTAACTTCTTGAAAATATTAAATTTTAAATTTTCTCTAATTTTCTTGAATAAAAACCTTTAACATAAGAGTTACTTTAGCATAAGAGCAAGTACGTGCGACCCCAGTCGTGCATTTTATTTCATATCAATTTCTCATTCCAAATTATTGAAAAATATTAAATAAAAAATTCTTAATGTGTACTAATTTAATGGCGCTTTGTGTTTTTTCGAAGTAAAATGTATGATTTACTGAAAATTTGATCGGCACTAAGATTTTACTTCACATAGTTTGGGAGGAAATAACAAAACAAATTATATCACCTATAATAGAAAAAATAATATCACCATTATTTTGTAAAGAATATTCCCTTTCAGTAATGTTTAAAAAAAAAAAAGAAAGAAAATTCTTAAAATAATAAAAATGAAAGAAATTGGTTTCATTATAATAAACTAAAACGTAAAATCTAGTCAACATTGATATTTTAATTGTCAAAGTGAAATTTTCACTATCCCACCTGAAATTAAAAAATGTCAAAATGATATGATAAAATATCAAAATTGATATTTTAATTGTTGGACGACTTTTGTCACTAAAAAATATTAATTTGATAGCTGTTATTATCAAATTTTTTTTTCGATGTATTATCCTTATATTCCCAAATTAATACTAACCTTACAAAATTCAAATAAACAAAAATTCTAAAATTAAAGATTTACAATACTTTCAACAGTATATCATAATTCAAAACATAGCAATATTCACAATTATTATTTTTAAAGGCTCAGATCCAGATTTAAAAAAAAAAAATAAAACAATTTAAGACTAATTTGCAAGATATCGATTTACATTATACACGAAAATATAAAATTAACGAATCGATGTTATGGTTGGTACAAAAACAATCCATTTCCTTTAAAATCCATGTAAATTCACCATACTCCATCATGTCATTGTCTCTCTCATATAGCATATAATTAAAAAAGAAAATTATCTCAAAATTAACTCGTAAATGTACTCGTAATATCATGTTTTAGAATATTTAATTTAATTTAAATTAGTACACCATTAGATATAGAGACAACAAGGCACCGCTACACCGTAGCGCATTTTGGATATAAAGTTATTAAGTAGCAAATTTACCCCATAATTAGATTTTAAAATGACGATACACACACAAATTATATAAAAAAGTTAAGTGTAGAATTGTTAAATCTATTTCATATAATTTTTTGTTTTGTTTTGTTGTTGTATAACGAAAAAATAACATGACTCTGTCGTGCATGGTTTTATATTCTAATGGATGAAAACTGTCGAAGATTATTATACTTGATGTTATTTTACACTGCAATTGGGAAGCAGAGGGAGCGGCCTTATAGCAGTCTTATAGGAAAAGCGAGCGAATGCATGCAGCATATAGATATCCGCATGCCGCAATTAAAATCGCATTAACAAGATATTTATCTGGTAAACGAGAAAGATAAATGTGTGTTCTATATTTATAATTTTTTTTGTCTTGTTTTCTGTATATTCTAGCCCTCTGCACGTTCTTCTTTCAAAACATGTTACCTATCTAGTTTATTACAGAAAAAAATACATTCCCACTTTCAACCGTAACTTTGCGGCTAATAACATATTTAACTTTTTGAATTGAAGTCAATTCACTCTTTTCTTTTTTATTGACATTTAATTGAATTGCTTTTGATGTTTTGAAAGAAAGACTAGTCAACATTCAAGTTGTTGTTAATGACAAACGTTTATTGCACGTCTTAACACATTGTTTGAAAATTGTAAAAAAAAGGGTATCTAGAAACCCAATCAGAAATATTTTTTTTCTTATACGTAATTTAAGAGTTTTTTTTTCAATCGATATAATATAATACTAAAAAAATATTGCACATTTGCGACGATTCCCCCATTAGAGATGAGTTGTATTCAGGGTTGTTAAAATATCAATTGAAAAAAATGCATTTTAAATTAAAAAAAAAATATTTTTTTCAACTAAAAACTTCAATTAAATCTGTCTTTTACAAAAATTTTTGTGCGTAATTTTGCCAAAAACTCGAGAAAGTCTTAACCGATTTGGCTGATTTTTGTTTTGTTTTCTTCATTTTAATGCTGTTTTCATATTCATATTCAGAAAAATAAAAAAAAGGGAAATTTAAGAACAGAAAAGAAAAATTAAATCGAAATTTTCGTTTTGTTCGAATTTTTATCAAATGGGAGCTTGAGGCATCATTTGATACCTTCTATTTTCAATATTTATGGTAAAAATAATTCAATATTCAATATTTATTATTTATGGTAAAAAGTAATTCACTATGATGGTAGTTTTACTATACAAAAATAACTGCTTACACAAATAGCTGTATCCAAACTGTAGCCATATTCATTAGTTCATATTGAAATTCTTTATTTATTGAAATTGCTCATGGATTATGAAAAGTTAAATAAATTTGCATAGTTTTTTCTTATTATTTTGTTGCATATACAGGGTGTCTAAAAAATAATGGATTAAACGAAATGGGCTGATAGGCTAACTTAAGATCTTTCAGAATTTGGTAACTTGTTCATCCCAAATACTTACAGTTCTTGTGAAATTTCGAAAAATCCCTACTTTGCAACAGTATTTTGCTTCCTTTGCCCATAATAGATTTTTATTTTTTACAATTCTTTCACTAAAACATTGCCTAACAATAAGAAACAATTAATTAATAAAAAGATGTTTTATTTCACCATTTTTCTGCAAATTAATTAACAGTTCCGAGTTTCATAAAAACTCAATTTCTTACTTTTATTTCAGAGCAACAAGACGACAGAAATTTGTATTGTGTGACTCTGGTTTATTATTTTTAAAACTTGTCCCACTATTGCAGTTTTCAAAAAAGTATAAAAGTTGCCAAAGTTGAAAGTAGATAAAAAAATATTACAGTGTGAACTCAACAAAACAGGGTTTTTCGGAGCAAAAAACCCTTGTATTCATCATAACTTTTTTCTTATAATTTAAGCCGAATAAAGTGCTTTGGCAAAAATGTAGAACTTTAAATTATCTACATTTTATACCTTGACAGTTTTTTTGTACAATGCACTGTTCTTGCACTATAGCTCATAAGACTCGAGTTAGGCTCACAGGGTATGAAAATTGTATTTTTGCTCCCAACACTACAAAAGCAAATCTTAGGAGGGGAAAGGGTGATTATCTATTGTTTTGGATTTACCATGAACCCAAAAAGTGCAAATTAAACCCAAGCACAAAAAATATTTTTATTTTTGTGGACCTGTGTTATAAATAAAAATTTGTATTGCAACTGAAAAATATTTGCATAAAAAAAATTTTTGTTGATAAAAAAAATTTTTTGCATTAAAAAAATGTTATTGCAACTGAAAAATATTTGCGTTAAAAATAAAATTGCAAATAAAATAATTTTGCATAAAAAAAAAATTGCAAATAAAAATGCAAAATGTGTGCATTAAATATTGTTTTTTTAATATTCGTCGAATTTCTCACTATTTCGGCTTTTAGGTTCAATATTATAGTTGAAATAGTTAATGTATGCTCAAACAACCAAAATTGTAAGAAATTCGACGAATATTAGTGGAAAATATTTAATGCACACATTTTTTCAATAAATACAACTTTTTATTTATAAATAAATTAATATTTTTTTTTTCAGTTGCAATAAAATTGTTTTCTTAATGCAAGTTTTTGTAAATTGCAATAAATATTTTTTTTTAATTTGTAATGGAAAACAAATGCATTAAATAAAATGAATTTTGACAACCCTGGTTATATTGTTAATTTTTTTTTTTAATTAGTGTTAGTTTTTGCAAAAGTTAAAAAAACTGTTCTAAAAATTGATATTTAAATGCAATTCGAGGTCAAATGTTAAATATATGCAGATATGTTTTTTAAATTTTATTTCAATTTTTTTGAACTTCATTACATATACATATGCACTTTGCTTTATGTATAGAGAAAAAGAGTTAAGATAACAACTTATCTTACTACCTTTTATCTCGCTGAAAAGAAAGTGACAGTATGAAGATGGCAACTAAATTCATTCAAAATGTGATATAAATAGAACAGCAAAAAAAATTTAAATTATCCTCAAATAGTATTTGGAAATGATGTCAGTTCATTAACGAAAAATTGGTGAAATACTTCGTAAAAAGTAAAAATTAACAAAATCGGTTAAGACAACTTCAACATAATTCTGGGATCGGGGAGACGATATATCATGCATTAATTTTGATGTACAAATTAAGGGATCGGGTCAAAATTCTGGCTTTAAAATTCTGCTTTTCAAAATTCTGCTTTTTTAACGAAAATTCTGTTTTTCAAAATTCTTCATTTTTTCTATTCTGCTTTTCAAAATTCTGCTTTTTAAAATTCTGCTTTTCAAAATTCTGCCAGTACTATACTTAAGCAAAAAAATTCTGCCAATTCGGTTTTTTTTTTAGAGCATATGCGCTGACTAAAGAAAAATACACCTCATTAATGTAATTCAACATTGGTACTTTCCTAAATTTTTTTGTTTAAGTGTCGCATACTGGGGCCTACTATATGGGAGGGATGCCCAAAAGTCCATTTCTTAAATTATAACTTTTACGTTTTTTTTTTTTGTTCTATTTCATGAGTATATGTTCTTCCCTATCTATTTCCAAGCTTTATATCATGAATTAAGCACAGCAGCTAAAAAAGTGAAGCATCAAAGTGCAAAGTTTGATACCATTGATTTCATCCAGTTTTAGTGGTTAATCATGGATATAATTTTTTTCTTCGTATTAAGTGAAAATAAAAATAACTCAAAATTATCAGCTATGGGCCAAGGTAAGTAGAGTACACTGAAGTGTTTTTTACAACTATACCTTTAAAAATATCAGAGATATTTGAGGATAAAGTCGGAGGTCTTTTTTCGAGAAATTATCGATTTTCATGGAAATGCGCAGGAGGCTTTTACTTTTGAGTTGATACAAAATATTCCTTTTCTTATTCAAATTTTTGAATATTCATCTTTATTTGATAAATTAAAAATTTTTGAATTTTTTTCGGAAATGTTTAGTATTAAAAAGCTTTTCTTAATATTTTCAAATTTATTCATTTATAAAACAAAAATTAATTTGCATTCAAAGAATGACAAATTACTAAGGTAAGTAATCAAATAAGCAGATCATTTTTCAAGATGATTTTACAGAATTCTGCAAAAAATTAAAAAAGGGTTTGGAAAATGTTAAAAAGCGCGCAGAATTTCGAAAAACAGAATTTTGAAAAGCAGAATTTTGTAAAGCAGAATTTTGACAAAAGAATTTTGACAAAAGAATTTTGACCGCCGCAGAATTTTGACCCCAACCCACAAATTAATTATGACTTCGAAACAGATAGTTGTTTGAAAAAAAAAAGGTGTAAAAAATATATTCTTATTTCAAGTAACAAATTAGACAAATTACGGGTCACTGTGGCGTATGCGTAATATTTTTTCTATAGGAGCCTTTTACTTTCTAAATAAAACACAAACGTAAGAGTGACCCATAAGTTGTTTAATTTGATGATGATAATCAGTACATTTAGGGCCAATTTTTCAATAGTCAGTTAAACAGTCAGTTAGTACTTATTTCCCGGATAGAGAAAAAATCAATGTTTCAACAGTCAGATATTGCTTATTCCTAGAAATAAAACTATGTATCTGCTTTTTTCAGAGACGAATAAAATTATTCTAAGGAATAATAGTGTGTCAAACAGTTTTGAAAAACACTATAGAAAACAAAAACAATTTTGAATAAAAATGACGTTTAATTTTAATTATTTTTGATTTTGACACTATTTTTAAGTTATTCTGTAGAATAGATTGAAAAATTCAATGTTGTTATCTGATTGTTCATGAGCCTAATATCTTTATTCGTCAGATAGTTAACTGACTGTTTATTAGAACATTAAAAAATCGGGTCTTAATTTTGTATGATTACGTACTAAAAAAAAATCCTAAGCTACGAGTATTTTAAAAGGCTAAAGAAAAAAAATCGGTAAGCTAAATCCAATTTTATTAAAAAAAAAAAAATATACCCAAACAAAATTAACGCCATAAATGTTCAAGTGTGAGAGCAAAAAGAATCGCTACTCATAAATAAGTTTCAATTTCATTTCTTATAAACATTTCTATGTAACTCAACTAAACAAATAAATTTATCTTAAAATACACCTAATTAATTTCAACTTATTATCCAAATCATTGTTCTTTCTTTTCCGAGCTTACACACCTTCCATCAAATCTCCTCGAAAAAACATTTGCAACCATAACGAGGTATAAAACTGTTCATTCGATACGCCATTATACTTAAATACACCTCAAATACCCGCATCTAATGTTTCTATAAAATTTTTGAACTAAAAGATAAATTGAGCGAATCAAATGAACCTCCACTAATACAACTACAGATATCAATAAAATTACAACTTTAATACAACATCATGACAATTTAACTGTCATCTAGACCGTCAAAACACTACAGAGCTTGAAAAGTACCCTCTGATGTCAAATTCATGCAAGAAGGTACACATAATGTATATAAAATAACACGTTTTGGGATAGGATACGCATGACAAAGTTTGAAGTCAGGCTTGTTTTTCCATGGTTGCCACTCGAAAAAATTGTTTTTTCTTCAACTTTTCAGAAATTTTAAATTATTTAATGACTCCAATAAAACAAAAATGATCAGAACATTGATTGATGTTGTCAGTTCAAAGCCAGTTTCTTTAAAAGTACTGTTTTCAAGCCAAACTTTCCGAAAAAAAAACTATCAAAGAATAAATTGTATCAATATTATAAAAGTGGCAACCATGGATTATGCCAAGCCTCTGCTTGATAATATGTGTGCCCCCTTCTTTTATATCAGCAAGATAAAAAATTCAGTTGTTAAAGCTCTACAGAGTGGAACATGAGCTCAAATTAAAAAGAAATTACGACTAAATTATCGTTAATTTATTAGGACTAATTTTCTTGATAATTTATGACGTTCTAATGTGTGTCTCGCCTTTATCACAAATTTTATGTATGCTTGCAGTTGTTGTCTCGTATATCTGCATGCAAATATCTGAAACTGATGCCAGAGGGTCAAATTGGTGCCTGTTTGATGCCGGTTTTTGATGGCATCTTGATGGATCCAATCCAATCCAACAAAGCAGCAAGTCAGCCAAGCCAACCGGTTGAATAAGAAATTACGGAAAAATTGAATGCGTTCGAGTTCGACACTCTGACTCCGCTATAATGTAGAGACTTTGAGGCTTAATAAAAGAGTTAATTCCCGTGTGGAATAGATATCTGTCTTCGCGTTTAAAAGAATTTAATTGAAATTCAATAGCTACCGTTAGGAAAAGTTGCAATGATGGTTTGGTTTGAGGTTACAAAGTTACGATATAAGAGTGTTTTTCTTTTAACACTAGGCATAGATTGCCAATAAATTCTTGATTTATATCTCGATAGGATGAAGCCACTGACATTTATATTGATATTGACATCGTTGGAGATGTTGAATTGGGGTATTTGACACGCAATTATCATAATAAGACACAAATCTTTCAATTTGACATTTCTTCAAGCTCAGTTTAAAGTTTGAGAAGAAAAACAGAACTGAATTCTAAAAATGCATTTGATACCTGCCTTTGACATTAAGCCGCACATTTTTGTGTTGATTTCAAAAGGCAACAGCGACTCACACTGTTTCGTATGAGCTGATAACAAAAATACCTCATTACGAAACAATAAACAAATGCCATGATCCACAACGGGCGGCACAACCATTCAAGGTGCCTTTATATGCCTTTTGCATCTCATCACCAAAAGCCAACCAACCAGCGAGAACAACAACTTAAATCAAAGATAAGACACTCTGAAGAGGAGCGAAAACAAAACGCTCCAACCGCCAGCTATTTGCACACTTTAACCATTGTAATATGGATGGGGTTTCCCACAGAGTGTTCATCTTTTAAGAGGAATACCGCATCGCTTTGGTGCGGCATGCAACTTTGGCACTACCGCGAATCATCTTTAACGTTGCTCTTTAGACACCACAGCATCAGCCGCATCGTGGTGCTTCACTGATGCATATATGCAATCGTTGGTATGCATCGCAAAAAGGCTTTTATTGTTGCTGAGCCATTGTTGTTATTGGAAATTATGCGAAAAAAGTATAAAGGCTTCTGTTGTTGGATTTGTTGACATGCAGCATCGTTTTATCTTAACTTTAACAAAACAATGAGTACAAAAAAAAAGAGTTCAGTAGCTCGAAATTTAAATCAACAAAATAAATTTAAGTACAATATTTTGTTGCAAACATTTAGAACAGTTTTCCATTTATTATTTTAATTCGCAATTTTAAATTAGCAATAAATTATGTTTTTTTTTGCAAATCTATTATTTGAATCACATCCAATGTGTTTATTGAATTATATTAGCAGACATTTTATTGAAATTCCTCTTTTTCCCACATAAAATGTGCTAAAAAACGCCAGTACCGTAGCATGGAAAAAAAAAACTGCTGTTCAATTTTCGAGAATATAGCAGTTATTAAACCAGAATAGAAAATTAGTAGTAAAAACAGTTAACTTCGTTGTTTCTGTAAATCATATTCCTGTAGTGAAACCGAAACCAATGTTTACTTTATGTAGTTTTATAAGGATAAGGTATTTGCATTAAGTTCACCTTTTTTAAATATTTACCCTAAACTCATTCTTTTGCAAAAAAAAAATGTCACCCTTTGCAAATGAAATACACTATGCTTTACTGATAAACTAAATTTTGATTCCTTATCTCATTTCTCTAATACAAGAAAAAGTACAAGGGCAATTATTATGTACCTAACCTATTAATATACCCGTCTGCAGAGATATTGTTTTGGTGACCAAAAAAATTTCCCAAAACATGCACTAAAAGTGTCTAAAACGTTATTTCACTGTGCTTGTAAACATAATGATTTTAAAGATATATAAACTTGTGAGCAATTCAGCTTGAATAAATTAAAACAACATCAATTTAGTTCAATTGGTTTTCGTATTCTTAACCCAAATTATCAGTTTTTACACCATACATGCTTAGTTTTGGACAAAATCAATTCGAAAACTTAATTCAATACGAAAATCAATTAAATAAAATGCACGACTGGGGTCGCACGTACTTGATCTTGCAGTTTAAAACACTTTTATGTTAATTTACTTGTAGATTTTAAGAGCTGCCTCTGTATAAATTTAAAGAAATTTTATTGATGTTGGGGAAGAGCCGACATTTAGGGCAAAATTTTGAAAAAACTGTATGGGAGGTACACTTTCAAATATTACGTCTGCAAAGTTTAATCAAAATCGTTAGAGCCGTTTTTGAGTTATTTGGTTTGAATTGAAAAATTTGTATGGGAGGTACACTTTCTAAGCGAGATATAAAAAAACAAAAAAAACCAACTTTCAGAATTCCATAAAAATCATCTGTACCTACCAAATTTGAAGAAAATCCGTCCACCCATTTAGGATGTGGAAATGTGTACAAATGGACGTACAGACGACAGACGCACGGACGGAATTGCGAGACCCACTTTTTTGGAATTCTCCATTATGGTAATGTTGGTTTTGATTCAAACCTCAAATTTTTTTTTCGACACGAAACCAATACTTGCCCTATAGATACGGTGATCATCCGTCCCGGTTTACCCGGGACTGTCCCGTATTTCTACAGCTTGTCCCGGGTTTTTATTTAAGAAACCCGGGACGTATAAGTGTCCCGTATTTTGTAATTTGTCCCGTGATTGTCCCGTATTTGAACATTCTCTGGTTTTTGTATTCAATATTTTAAATACTTTGTACGGGAAACAAGAAAATAGTGGTTGGAAATTAAAATTGTTCTAGTAGGTACGCTGCTGAAGCAAAACGAAAATTTTTCTAAGTCTCCAAAGTGAAAAAAAAAAACAATTAAAAACTCTCCATATATTCTAGCACAGGTAAGATTTTTGTTGCCTAAGCTGCGTACTGTGCAACGAAAAGCGTTTTCTGGTTTTGTATGAAAGTTTTCGTTTTGCCTCTAGACTAGGCTTTAGTTTTTTTTAAATGTTCGTCAATTATTTAGTTCCAGCTTTGTTTGTCAGGTTGGTACACCAGGAAAAATGTTTTCGAATAAAAAACAACATGTGGAAGAGTAAAGAACCCAGAAAAGTTTCAAAACTTTTAAGGACATGTTAAAAGTTGTGTTAAGGTTCATACAATTTCAAAACCATTTAAATAAAAATGTTAAAAAACAGCTCTCCTCATTTAAAAAAATTTAAATTTTTTTTTTGAAAAATCAATATTTTCAAAACGATCCAACGAATTTTGTATCCGTCCCGGGTTTGGCTTCCAGAAATATGGTCACCGTACCTATAGAGCAAATAAAAATTATTTTTTTCTGCGATACAAATATTACTAGCTGTTTTGTAAGGGTTTTTAAAGAAAAAAGTTACGCATACACCAGAGTGTCATTTGATTTTGTACTTTAATTTACAGCATTTTTGAAATATTTTAATGCAGGAAGATTCCTGTGTTATACCTATATGTTAAATTATTCAAAAATAATGTCAGCTTCAAAATAAGTGAATCACCAAATATCGACTCCTCGTCTGATTTGCGTCAAGTTGACTTGAACGATTTTAAAGATTTTCCTTTTTTTTATTAAAATATTTTTTTTTTATAAAATTGAACGTTGTTTATACCAATAATGTAATTAAAAATGGGAGAAGATTATGATTGCTAAAAAACAATGTGGTACCTTATTTTTTATTTAAAATTAAATCCAACAAAAGAAGTGGTTTAATTAAATATAAACTCTGTATGGTTTTTGTGGGTGTGTATTGAAGCATTAAAGACTTATTAAGCGATTTTGCAGATATTTTTAATGGAGCATTTATTTTTTATAAACCACCAAAAGCTCTTTTAATTTTGGTTTTTCAAATTCAAATTTGCATTAACCGATTGACTTTTGGTGTGCATAAATTTGTTTCGAATACACCACGGGGACCGAAAATCGCTTAATTTTTTTTTATACAATTTTTGAATTTTCTACAACCAACTTTCGTCATCGATATAAAAGAAGTCAAAATTAATTTAAATTTCAAAATTAATGGCCAAATATAGTCCCTAACATTTTAATTATAGCTGACCGATTAAAAGAATGACACTATAAAAGTGTACCTGTATGAAAAAAAATTCTGAAATGGAGCGTCAATATTCAGGTTTGAAACTTTTTTCATACCATTACCGTACCACTATTGCATACTTTTCCGATCTGGTCATTCAAAATAAGAGCTACCCAAATTCAATTTTAAAATTTTCTTGCAACCTATATTCCAAAATGCGTTTCGCCCAGGTACATGAGTTGAGCTCATCATCCCCTAAAATATTCAAATTCACAGTGTATTTACATATATGCTGTAATTTTAATAAGTGTTTTTAAACATCGGCCAAAATGTTGCGTCTTAGAAAGGTTACAACATCATCTAACTGATGAGCCCTACTGTTGTACTTTGGTGAAACGCATATTGGACTACAACAGGTCACAAAAAACTTTTTAAATTTAATTAAAATTCAATTTAAAAAGTTTTTTTCAATTTAAAAAGTTTTTTCATAAATTCCACAAAACGCGCGTAAACAAAAATTAAGAACTTATTTTCATTATTTTAATTTTCTGTTTTCTCTATTGTTACCTTAATTCCTCTAAATAAATATATCTCCCGTAAAATAAATCATCTTCAGAATTGTTAAGGAATAGAATTTCTACTAAAATCTTGATTTTCATTCTGAATTCTTGTTTTCTAATTATAAGTTTAGGCAATACCTGCATATGGTACATAACAACAGTATACTTTTAAACTATACCAACCGTTTTTCTAACTACACCATGGGAAACAAGTTGATTAAGAGGCTGACCTATTGCGACTCATACAAAAAACCTCTATAGTAGATCATCTTCACTCGCTAAAAAATTTTACCATTGTCCGTTGGCAGACATCAATCATTTGGTCATGGACACAGAAGAGACACTGTGTATAGAGTGCGACACAAAACTAGCAATTCGCATCAACCTTCGTATATGATCTGCAATTGTGTAGCGAACATCGTTATGCAATCCCACAAAACATTGCAACTTTTTATTCTGACCTAATTCTGCTAATCGTTCTTTTTGATACTGTGCAATCTTTAAGACCACAATCAATTATTATAAAGAAAAATATTTGTTTGTTGTTGGTACGGTTTCAATGCTATTTTAAGCTTGTTTGCATCCGATATTTTAAGTTTATTTTTTTATTTTTATTTACAGATTTCCTGTTGCAGCCATTTCGAAAACCGAAAAGAATCCGAACAGCATTCTCGCCGACACAATTACTTAAATTGGAGCATGCTTTTGAGGGCAATCATTATGTGGTTGGAGCCGAAAGGAAGCAATTGGCACAAGGACTCAGTTTAACAGAGACACAGGTGAGTTTTGATTACTGTTGAATGCTTGATCGTTTGATGGGTTAATCGATTTAAGTCAAATGTTTTCGTTTTCTTGAGGCGACACTAAACGTTTGATGCCAGTACACATTCTTCAACATACAATGTAAACTCAATTTCAGTGATAGTTTTTTTTTTTGGAAACCACAAGGCAGCTGTAGAAATCCATGTTAGCAAAGGTGCACACGTAATGACACTGTGACAGAAATAAGAGTTGACAGAAATTGAAGGTGACAGAAACGCAAACCCTCGGGGTAACTTTCCCTAAACTATTTTTTTAAATGACCAACCTTTGTCGGTGGTCTATATTGTTAAAAGTCGGAAGTCATTGTCATTAAATAATGATTTCAATGGTTTCTTATTGATTAAGTTCTTAGATATCTATCTGCCCAGCACAAATACTTGGCAACTTTGTTTTAATGCTGAAAAAAAAAAACAAAATTTGGGTGACAAATTAGTGTTTTGGTAAATTTTATAGGGTTGCCGAGAGGTTTTTACTGGCAACTGACATTTTTTAAAATTTTAACTAAAATTTGAGGTTATACTTTTTGATGGAAAGAAAGTATTGTTTCGGTTTTGCAGCATTTAAGTAGTTTTCCGAGTTCTTGTTAATTTTTTTAAAAACTTCAGAGAACTTAGAACAATTTTGCTTTCCGCCGAACAAAATCAAAAACAGTAGATTTTGAAAGTTCATATTTTATCTAATTTTTGCCGTATTCAATTTTTGTGACAAAAAAAAGGCGAGATAATATCTTTTCTCCTTTAAATGCTCAATAGATATCTATAAATGCTCAAATCAATAAAAATGAACTATTTAGCAGAAACATAAAAAATGTCGTTTTTTTCTCTGTTTGTTCGAATAGTTTTTATTAAATATTTTACAATATTTTAATTTAAAAAAATTTTTAAATCAATATTGATAGGAAATTTAATTATCTAAAAAAAGTTAATTTATAAAAATTTCCAAATTCGGCATGCTTTTCAAGTTATAGACAAAAACTCGAAAAGTATCAAAAAGAATCAAAATTTTGTATCGCTACACAAATAGTCACATTTTTATAACCTATGCATGGATTTTGATAAAAAGTAGCTTCTTATATTTGCATAAAGTTTTTTTTTTCTTTCAGTAAGAACTTTTTTTTGTCAAAAATCAAAAACCACCTAAATATGGAAAGCAAAGTATGCTTGGAAAAACCAACGACAAAAAAGCTTGAAAAATCATATCTCGAAAACCTATCAAAAATCATTTTTTGATAAGATTTTCTGTGATTAAGTCACAAAAAGCAAATTTTACAGGGGACGATTTTTAAGTTTCAAATTGGTTTAAGACGACAATTTTCTGCTCGTTTGCAATTCAAGTTATGTTTTTTTATAAAGTTTGTTCTGTTCTCTTAAATAAAATATACAAGTTTACCTCATATTTTTTTAAACTAAAAACCCAAAATTGGACATAGAACAATTCCTATACAAGTACGTTTTTTCTTTATAAAAATAAAAAGTAGACTTAGAACAAAATATGATGGGACTTAGAAAAATCAAGAATACTCGAGCTCATTTTCAAAAGGCTACTTCCCTGTTTTTATTTATCTATGTCCCATTAAATTATATTATCTGCGGAATGAAATTTTGTTGACAAAAACGGTTTTCAAATTCGGAAAGAGCACCCTCAAATTAGTAAAACTGCATCATTAACTCATTTTCGGTAAAAAGTAGATTAAGAACTATTTTGCTTCACGCCGCCGACGATATGTACATCGATTAACAAACTAAAATTAAGGCTTGAAAACGGCCAACAAACAAAGAAGTTAGGTAGGAATAGAAACCTGCCCCCAATTCCGCAAGAGTGAGTTTTTCTGTGTAAGTTTTCCTCTGGTTTGTTCTTAAGACAATTTACAAGTTTTTTCGTGTACACAGAGGAATTCACTCTTGCGGAATTGGGCCCCTAAATAGAGAAAGTATAGTTCTATAGTTCTCAAAAGAAAGCTAAAACCGGCGGCACCAAAAAGAAAGGGCCACCTCAGGGAGCGGCGCAATCGCGCACTTTAAGTGAGATCGTCAGGGACGATTTTCAAGTGGCGATTGTAGATGAGCTCTCCACTGACAACAAAGGTCTGATGTCAGTGTGGAACTCCATCGAGGCCAAACTCTCTGAGATGGTCTTCCTCTACACCCTATCGGCAAATGAGGGTCCCTACCCTAGTTTCGACTCTGGTGAGATGCTCAGGGGATACAGGGTAATTAAGTGCGAGGATGGGTTTTCTAGGGATTTCCTTAGTAAAAGTGTTGATGAGATCAGCACTAAATGGGATGGTTTGAAGCTCAAGCTTATCCCAGCTAAGGAGATTCCTAAACAACCACTGGCTCGCATTTGGCTGCCCCTCATGAGTATCAAGCCAAGTGGAACGGAGCTGATCCGCAGTCTTCAGAGGTTAAACCCGCTGATTCCGATGCATGACTGGGCAGTCATTAAGACTGAAGAGCCGCAAAAGAACAGCGCGTCTTACCTTCTGAGGATCTGCGAGGTTAGTCGTGGGGCTCTCGAAAAAGCCGACTTTAAACTCCGCTTTGGCATTAGGAATGCCAAAATAAAGATTCTGCAAAGTCAGGAAGCGGACCCTAACCTAGTTGAGGATATCGTCGAGGATGACGATACCCCCAAAGAGGCAGGGTTCTCCGGCGAGAGGCTGGCAACTGACGATGCAGAATCCGATATAAATTAAAAACATGCTGCACGTCGTTCAGGTTAATCTGAAGCACTCTAAATGTGCTTCAGATAACCTGAGAGTTTTTCTAAGGGAGGAAAACTTTGATGTGGGCATCATACAAGAGCCCTGGATTAATGGCCTCCGAGTGAGAGGTCTCCAAGACAGCCAATATGACCTTTTTTACAAGCCCGTCAGTTCGAGCCAAGGTAAGCCAAGAACATGTATTTTAGCTAAAAAACACTTAAAAGCTTTTTTGTGTCCCAATCTTAGCACCTCTGATTTGACCGTTGTCAAATTAGAGGGTTCAAATACTGATGGACTACTTTTGGCATCTGCGTACATGGCACATGACCAGCAGTCACCGCCGGAGGAAGTACGTAGGCTGACAACTCAAGCCAGTACAATGAAGACAAGCCTACTCATCGGGTGTGACGCAAATGCACGTCATACTCTTTGGGGTAGTTCTGAGATCAATGAACGAGGTGAGTCTTTATTTGATTATATCATTGAAAATAACCTAACTCTTTGCAATAGAGGTACTACTCCAACATTCACGTTTCCTAGTTCAAGGAACTATGAAGGATGGGAGGATGTACTAGACATCACTATTACAAATAGCAACTTCAATTTGCAGGTTGAAAATTGGAGAGTATCCCCTTTAAAATCCTTTTCAGACCATAGTTGGATTCTGTTCCAACTTAAGTTTGAAACCAAAATCCCACCCCCTTATAGAAATCCCAAAAGAACTGACTGGAAGAATTTCGGTCAAGTTTTTAGTGCAAAGTTACGCAATATACCCAATATAAATACAGATTCGGTGGATGAGCTCGAATCAAAGGTAATGACCTTTGAACGAGCAATGATCACTGCCTTTAAAGTCTCTTGTCCGGTGAGACATAGTAGCAAAATATTTCCCCCTTGGTGGAACGAAGACCTGTCTAATCTGAGGAAAATGACTAGAACAATCTTCAACATCTGCCATAAACACAAATTCTATGAACCCTATAAAGATTGCTTAAGAGTCTACAAGCGTAGCATAGCATCAGCCAAAAAGGAAAGCTGGGAGGAATACTGTCACTCCATAGAAGATATTAAGGATTCTGCCAGGCTTAGCAAGGTTTTATCGAGGGAACACTCAAATCCCTCGTTTCTTAAAAAGTCTGACGGATCCTGGACAATATCTCCAGCTGAATCCTTAGAATTATTAATGACTACTCATTTTCCGGGGTGCGTTGATAGCACCTCTGAAGTGAACATAAATCCCACTTTGCTATCAGTTACGACTGAGCAAGTAAACCTCCTGATAACAAAAGAAAATATAGCTTGGGCTATTAACACTTTCTCTCCGTACAAATCCCCAGGCCCTGATGGTATTCTGCCCATTATGCTGCAAAATCAGCAAGAGATAGCAGTTCCATGGCTTGAAAAAATCTTTAAAGGCTGCCTTCTTCTTAATCATGTGCCCAAGTCTTGGAGACAAGTTAGCGTGGTTTTCATACCCAAAGTGGGCAAAAGAGGACATGAATCCGCGAAGGATTTCCGGCCAATAAGTTTAACATCTTTCTTACTTAAATCCTTAGAACGAATCTTAGAAACTCATATTAGAGACATTTTTAAAAGATGTCCTCTAGCCAGTTCGCAGCACGCTTATATGAGGGGCAAATCTACGGAAACAGCCCTCCATGAAGTCGTTCGAACAATTGAGAACTCGTTACACTTTAAAGAATATACCCTAGCTACCTTCTTGGATGTAGAGGGAGCTTTTAACAATGTCCTAACCGAATCTATTCTCGAAGCCCTAGTGACTTTTGAAGTAGAAGACTATATCAGAAGTTGGATTATTTCAATGCTAAAAGAGAGAAGAATTCAAGCAAGCTTAGGAAATTCTAACTGTTTTAAATGCGTTAATAGGGGTACGCCTCAGGGTGGCGTTCTTTCCCCACTGTTATGGCTCCTTGTCATGAACAATATCCTCGTGAAGCTTGAGAGAAGTGGAGTGAAGGCAGTGGCATATGCGGATGATCTGGTTGTACTTGTATCAGGAAAGTTTTTACCTGTGATCAGTGAAATGACTGACACGGCTTTGAGAAAAGTTAGCAACTGGGCTACAAGCTGTGGCCTAGGAGTTAATCAAAGTAAAACGGAACTGATGCTTTTTACAACTAAAACCAAAATCCCTGTCTTCCCTCTACCTCAGCTCAACGGCCAAATCTTATCACTTTCTTCTAGCGCCAAATATTTAGGTGTAATTTTGGACACTAAACTGAGCTGGAAGCTTAATATAGAAGAGCGGGTTAGAAAAGCGAGCATTGCTTTCTATGCCTGCAGTAAAACCTTTGGGAAAAAATGGGGTCTTAAATCAAAAATGATTCTATGGACTTACACAGCGGTTGTACGACCCATTCTTACCTACGGCGCCATTGTTTGGTGGCCTGCACTCAGTAAAGCTTATAACATCAACAAACTTAAGAAAATCCAGAGAACAGCAAGCGTAGGGACGACTGGAGCCCTCCGGTCGTGCCCCACGGAGGCTCTAAACGTTCTCTTGCACCTCTTACCCATAGACCTTCATATCAAATACCAGGTCTCTTGTAGCGTTTTAAGGCTAAAAGAAACAGGTAGTTGGAAGGCAAAATCTTTTGGTCACAGTGACACAACAAATTTAATACCATCGGATATGCTTCTGACACCCACGGACTACTGCACCCCTATTTTGAATACTGTAATGAATTGCAAGGTCAGCTTCCCGTCGAGATCAGACTGGGAAGAGGGCATTGTGACGAGAGGCTTCGACACCTGCATTTCATAGTTCTTTTATTGTATAATTATACTCAGTAAGATACAAAATCTTATAAATTAGAGCAAATTTCAGTATCTAAATACTATTTTTACAAAATTTGTGCTTTGAGTTATAAGTGGAAAAATGTACATTATGTATTAAATAATTAATATTAAGATTATTTAAGTGTTATCAAAAGAAAAAAAAAGCTAATAATAAAAAATAATAAAAACATTCAAAAACTAGCGTCTTCCTCATCACCATCATAATCATCATCATCATCTTCTTCATCATCAACATCACAAAACAAGCACAGAGCTAGGAGAAGAGTTCTCTTAGCGTTTTTCCAAACATGGTCGGGCTGCTTATAATTTTAACAGAGCGAGGGAGGGAGTTCCATAAACGAATAGAATGCACATAAAACTGCCGTTCAGATACAAGGAATGTGTAACGTACTGGGATTATGTCGCATGATCTTTCAGAACGCGTAAAATTTATTTTATTATATAAGTATTCAGGCTGATGCGACTGTATGATATTGTGAAGCATGGTTAAGGTTCTTAACTTGAATAGATTATCAAGTGACATGCCATAGATAGACTTGGAAAAACTTGAGATGTGGTCGTATCTCCTAAGACCATAAACATAACGCGTAATACTGTTGAATGCAACGTTGAGTTTTCGCTTGTGTTCGGAGTCACAATTACTAAACACCTCGCAACAAAAAAGCAAAAGGGGTACTAATAAGGTTTTGGCCAATATTAGGCGTGTTTTTAAAGGCATTATGTGATGAGACGCCCAGAGTAATCGCAGACCTCCATAGACCTTACCTAGTGTTTGATTTATATGGGTGTTCCAACTTAGCGTTTTATTAAATGTAAGCCCAAGATTTTTTACAGAATCAACGAACTCGATAGCACAGTTGTTCAAATATATCTGAGGAAAATATGAAGTATCAATTATGGATCTAGAGATGACTAAGCATTTAGTTTTTTTCGGATTTAAGCAAAGATCGTTTTTGCGGGACCACATAACGATAGCATTCAAATCCTCATTGATTTCATGCACACCATTCTCAAGCATACCTAGTTGAAAACTGTTGTATAATTGAACGTCATCAGCATACATGTGTACAGAAGAGTTTAACGGGCATGAAGGAAGATCATTAATATACATAGAAAACAGCAAAGGGCCCAAAATAGAACCCTGAGGGACACCTCTCTGCAAGGGGAGAAAACTTGACAAAACATTGTTGGCAAATACTGCCTGCGATCGACCGGTTAAGTAGGAGAGAATAAGCTTGACTGATGGAAACGAGAAATGGAATTGATCTTTAAGTTTTTCGCAAAGTATGAAACGGTTGACGGTATCAAATGCCTTTGAAAAATCAAGGAGCGTTAATATAGTCACTTTATCTTTATCTAATTGATTTCTGATATTTTCAACGACGTCAATTAAAGCTGTAGTACAGCTGTGCTTAGGGCGAAAGCCTGATTGATTTATACACATCAATTTGTTGTTCCAAAGAAAAGTTCTTATTTGTTGATTTATAATTTTCTCCAGAACTTTAGAAAGAAAAGGTAATATTGCTATAGGTCTATATTCACCTGCCTCATGATTTTTTGGAATTGGTATTATCTTCGCTTGTTTCCAAACGGAGGGGAAAGTACTCGTCATTAAAATGTTATTAAATATGTAAGTTATGTATTTAACTACAAACGGAAGAATGGCTTTCAGAAAAACCGGATGGATGCCGTCGGTTCCAACGGAGTTAGACTTGATATCTAGAAGACTTTTCACAACATCACAATCGTCAACTGGTGAGAAGCAAAAGCTAGTTGAAGATAAACGGGTATTTGTCCAATCCATCAACTCACAAGTTCTCGTTTCGAAACCGGAAGAATTTAAGGTAACAAACTTTTTATTAAGCTCGTTACAGTCAATAGAATTATCTTTGTTCATTATTTGTTTGCCCACCCCTATTTCTCGCAAATTCTTCCACAGCTTTTGTTTGGCTAAAGAAGGATCAAATTTTGGAGCAAAGAATTGTTGCTTAGCATCCCGAATAAGACTTATTACCCTATTTCTTAACAATTTGTATTCGTTATGTAATGCTTCAAGTCTAAAAATCTTCCATCGCTTGTATGCAAAATCACGTTCTCTTATCTGACCCCTAATATAGTTGTTAAACCAGGGCTGGTTCTTTTTACTTAATTGCTTTGTGACAAGTGGAACATGTAGGTTAAAAAGACTTTCAAAATTATTTTGAAAAAATAACACCTGGTCATCAACAGAGGGCATATTATATATATGGTACCACTCAATATGACTCAAATCATTTTCTAGCTGCTGCCTGTTGACATTTTTAAAATCTCTGTAGCAGTAAGTAGAAGAAAGAGCTATAGGTGAACATTCAAATGTTAAATAAATTAAATCATGATTCGAAAAGCATGGTGCAGAGAGCTGGTCGTAAAGAAGAACTTTTTCAATATGACTTACAAAAAACATATCAAGTAAAGTACTACCGTGCCTGGTGAAGTGTGTAGGAGTAGCTACATTTACAGGAAATAGATTCAGTGAACCCATTCTATCCACAAGTTCTGAGTTCCTTAGCACATCATGGTTGAAATCTCCCGCAACAATTATGAAAGGAGACACAAAGGTTAACTCGTCCAATATTGAAAATAACGACGTTAGTTCAATATTCCGATTTGGGCGGTATACCGACCCTACTAAAAGTTTATTGTTATTACATTTAATTTCAATGAATAAGTATTCGATTTCACTACCTGGTGATGACTTACGAATTATTTTGCTGTTTATATCTACGCGTGTGAAGATTGCGACACCCCCACCTCTACGTCCACTTCTATCACAACGAAACACGTTAAACCCATTCAAGTTACAAAAACTATCATCAGAGAGCCAAGTTTCACAAACACATACAATATCGATATTTGAGTTTTCAAACAAGTAACGAAATTCATCTATCTTAGGAGTTAAACTTTGGGCATTTATATGACATATTTTCAAACCAGCACACTGTTTACCTAATACTCGTATCATTGAGCGCGTAGAATATTCATCCCCGCATTTTCACTGATGGCTCAAAAATGGACTGTGGGGTCGGTTCGGGTGTCTACTATGAATCCCTCAATATCTCAAAATCCTTTCGACTACCAAACTTTGCAAGTGTATTCCAAGCGGAATTGCTGGCAATTAAAGAAGCTTGCAAATTACTTAGAGTATATCCAAATCAAAACCAAAATATAGCTATACTAACAGATAGTCAGGCAGCTATAAAAGCAATTGCTTCGGTCACGACATCCTCCAAATTGGTTCAGCAGTGCAGAGAGGAACTCTCATTGCTGAGTGAAAGCCTCACAATCACTCTCATCTGGATCCCAGGTCACAGTGGTTTTGAAGGCAATGAAAAGGCGGATGAACTGGCCAGGCAAGGATCAGCCCTTCATGAGTCACTAGCAGAAATAGTCAACATTCCCATAGGAGTCATGAAGGGCGATATCTTCTTAAAATACCTAACAAAAGCTAACAATAGGTGGCACAACTTGACTAGCTGCGTCATATCCAGAAAAATCTGGCCCACCTATAATAAATCCAAAACATATGACCTAATCTCTAGACCCAGAAAAGATATTAGCAGAATCGTTGCGGTGTGTACAGGACATTGGCCGATAGGGGAACATGCAGCAAAGTTGGGTATACCGCACAATACCTACTGTCGCAGCTGCTTGGACCAGCAAGAAAAAGAAACGGTCTACCATTTCCTATGTCAATGTCCCGCCCTTGCTAGGAATAGAGCACTCTCTCTGGGGAGCGAATTCTTTAATGTCATAGATAACATCTCAGAATCAAAGATCAAAGACTTGATCTCGTTCCTAAATGCAACAAAGTGGATTTAGGACTGCCTAACACTTGTTTTTCCCTTTTTTAAAAACCAATTAAAAAATGTATTTCAAATAAATCCAATTATCACTCACAGGTTTCATAAGTTTTGGTATCAAAACGGCGCATCCTGCGCTAATTGGGTCAATCAAACATGGTTTGCCTTGACCGCCATCTCTACCTACCTACCTATAGTTCTATTTTGTTAACCTAGGTTGTAACTTTTGATGGAAAATCACTATATCACAAGACCATTATTCAATGTTCATACTAATTAAACGTTCTAAGGTTTTTCAAATTTCAGGCTATTTTGTAAAAGAAATTCTTCGTTTCGGATTTCATCCGTAAAGTTTTTCATAGTACCATACCTACTTTTATGTATAACACAATTTTTCATTATGTACGTCAAGCTCTCTATATTTTTATAAACAATTAAAAACAATCAACTCGCCAAAGATTATCTTTTAAATATAATATAGGTATGGCAAAAACCTTTCAATTTTATGTATTCAGTAAAAAAAAAAAAAAAAATAGTGCGTATACGCCACAGTGACCGAAAATTGTTTAACAAATGTTTTTTTATCGCTTAGGTACGAACCATTAAAATTTTGTTTCCCATTAGGAAGTGACAAAACCTCCAAAAATACCACAGTAATGAAAAATTGCATACATATTAGGGTAATTCATACATATTTTGAATATTTTGGAATTTGGTTGGAAATAAGTTTTAAAAAATATTCCCCAAGTTTCAAGTCCCAAACTTATTTACAGCACTGGTTATCGACTTGAAGCTTGAAGTACCTTCCTGTTAAAATCTTTGAAATTTGTTTGAACATAACCTTAATTTGTAATAACCAAATTAGTTACATTTTTTTTTTGTATAACTAATGTTTTAATGTTGAGAGCTTATCTTATTGCAATACCAGTTCAAAATTTGCAATACTTAAAGTTCTAAATAACTGTTTCTTATCGAATATTCCAATCTTGGGTGTGTACTATTTCCTCTGTTTATATTTAGATAAGTACATACATAAGATGTTACCCTGCAAAAGGTGATAGATTTTAAATTTTTGAAAGTATAATTCTTTCTTTTCAAAAATTAAAAGTAAGTAAATATACCGCCGGCAAATCTCAAGTATTTTCTCTCACACTTCATACAGAGTTCTTACCAGAACCCTTTTCTTTTTGTTGATCCCGTCAAAATTCAAAATAAAACCCAAATTGATTGCATGTCTAACAGTAGTTAACATTAAACCATTTATCACCCCATTTTAGCTCAATTATTTGACCTCCATCGAAAAAGACATATCATACCTCCGTTACGTATTGTATACACCATATTCCCCTTGTTTTAAAGTAGCAACATATATTTCTAATCCATCCATGGAAGCACTCAAAAGCAGTTTAAGGGTGCTACTTCAAGTGTTATAGATCCATAGCAAAATATCTTGAAGAATGCGGGCAAACATAACCACCCTTTAAATATACTCGTTAAGTTTATTTATTGATCTTTTATTTGCTGGAAAATTTCAGCAATTTTCCACCCTTTTCTCAGCACAGAAGGGCGTTAAGCATTCACCATTGCGAAGGGGTTGAAAATTCTTCCAAGTCAGTCAGTGGCAACGGTGGCAATGGAAATTCCTTGTGGGCGGACTAATTGAATGATTGTGTGAAAGTAAGCACTTAAGCACGTTTTGCAAGCATTTCTACCTAAAAAAAAAAAAACACCCTTTTTTCTATCCTCACTTGAGTAGCACTTAATTAAAGTCTTCATTTGGTATTTTTATTGTTTTTTTCGTTTCAGGTGAAAGTGTGGTTTCAAAATCGTCGAACTAAACACAAACGAATGCAGCAAGAGGGTGAAGGCAAGGGTGAGAATGATGGCGATCAAAAGGGTTCACACAACGACAATACCCAAAGTAGTTTTGAAGAAGAAGATGCCGAAGAGGCTGATGAGGATGAAGATGAAGTTATCGATATGGATGATTGTTCGAGTGATGTCGAAGCAGATGATAAAGACTTTCACCAACAGCAGCAACAATTTGCTCAACAATTCCAACAACATCAGCAACAACAACAATTTCTGCAACATTCGTATTTGCTGCATCAACATCAGCAGCAACAACAACAACAGCAACAGCAGCAGCAAATGCAACTGCAGGGCCAGCAATAGAGGGAGGAGTGTGAATTGGAAAGGGGCCAAGGTTTCACGCGTGTGTCGTTCGATTTTAGTTGTAAATGTTTTGTGTTCCTTTTGTTTATAAACAAAAACAAGAAAAAAAAAAAAGAATTAAGTAAATTTAAGAAAATTAACTGTATGCATGTGTTTTAGTTAGGTTTTATCATAAATTAAATGCCAAAATAAGTCAATTGCGTTTCATAAAAAGGATAACTAAGTTTTGTGAATCAATTCTGAACACACGTATGGAATAATTTTGTATCTTAGCACAAGAGGAAATCATTGGAATATCAGTTCTTGTCCATAAACAACAGAATTTTGTTCATGGAATTTGAAATAATAATGATGCTCCCATCGAAATGGAAACATTATCTTACACATACTCATATTTGGATTCATTTAGGGTCTGCTTAATATCTTAGAAAACAGAAGCAATATTGCATTTTGAAGGTGAGACTACATCCACATCTTCTCAGACTTATAAGAAATCGTCTAAAAAAATTAGATTTCTAGAATCGCTTTTGTGGTGATTTTTGTTTATTTTTATCAAATAAGTCTGAAAAGATGTGGATATGATTGCTGAAAGTAAACTAAAACTGACGATATACATATAATTTTTTTTTGACTTAAAATATACGTCTCGAAAATTTAAGATGAATTGCTTCTAGCAAGTCGTCTGTCGTCGCTGTTTTTCAATGCTGAGTTAACTCAGTTTAAGTCAATTCTGCAAATTAATTAAGCTCTAACTAAACTAATGAATGCATACGGACGTTAAAACTAAGAGAGTAGACTAAAGAAAATGCTTGAGTAACCAACGGCGTATACAAGGGGGGGGGGGGGTGTCACGGGCTATTTTACCATTTTTTGGGGATGCGATCATATTTTTGTAGCGAATGCTATGCTGGATTAGGATTATTTTCATTAGTTCGATAATATAACAAATTGACAGACACTAAGTTGAGTTCTGCTTGAGTTTTGTGCAGATTTAAAATCAGAACCAGAATAAAAAAAAATTGAATTGGGTATGTAAAAAAAAAATCATCATTAGATCAACTTTCCCTATAAAAATAAACGGATTAATCCTCAAGAACTCATCGATTTTCATACATTACTCAATCTTCAATCGCGTTTTAAGACAAACTTTAATTTTAGTCCAATGAATAGAGACATTTTACTATGAAGCAAATGGAAAAAATAGGGACAGGCTGAAATCTTGCAGAACTGAAGTTTTTTGAGGTTTGTTCAATTTTTGGCAAAAATCTCAGTTTTTACTATAACTACATAATTGAATCATCTGAGAATATTCGGAAAGCATTGATATTTCATAAATAAGTACATTTTTACAAAACAATTTTTGGCCGCCATTTTGAAAAATGCCTTTTTGTGATTTTCTCGGCTTCCGTTTGTTGTAGAAAAGATTGTTTTGTCTTGTTTTGTAGAAAAACTCATTCTCTATTTTTTTTTAATTAAAAAACTTTTTTTTTTGTAATGTTTCCGTATAAAAAGTTTTCAACGAAAAAATGTAGGTAACATTTTCGGAGATAGTCGTCAATATTACATTTTTTTCTCGATTAAGGTTCATCTAACCGAAAAAATCTTATCATAATTTTTGTACAAATCTAAATTTACATTTATATTATGTTTTTTTTTTGCACGCCCAAAACTGTTTAAGTTATAACGAGAAAAAATTCACGACCACCCCGAAAATTTTACATTTTTGTGTCACTTCTAATACGAAAACAATACAACAAAAAATTATTTAAAACAAAAATTAGACAATTAATTTTTAATTTTGTCTGTACTGAGGTAATTTATTCAAAAATTATCTTTAAGGTGTAATAGCACCGTGTAGACACGAAACCGAGTGTCATTTTCATCAGTATATAAAAAAAAGAAGAAAGTTTTTTCTTAGCTCGATTTGGTGTATCAAACTCTAAACTAAATTTTTTCATTCAATTTTAAAACAAAATTAAAAAACAAAATTATTTTCAAATGCGATTCGTTTGCCTGAGGTTAAGAAGACTTTTAATTAAAAAGTTACCACTGTTTATTACATAAAAAAAGATTTTATTTTTTATTGTAACTTTTAAAATTACTTTATGCTAGCGGAAAAAATATATACATAGTTGCTTTTAGGCAAATTATTCAATGGAAGCAAATGAATCACATTCCGTTTTTGTTCGATTCAACTATCACATTTTCCACCTATCAAAATTGTTGTGCCAAAAATTTTGGCATGACCCCCCCCAAGAAGTAAACCTGTGAGTAACCTGTGGATTAAATTTAACATCAAATTGAAAAAGTGAGCCTAAATATCAAATTGACCGGTTTGGGCTTAACCCGCACTTTCTTAACTCACTCCTTTTCAACTGATAATGTGCACATAGTTAAACAAGAAGTGTTAAGGCATGAATGAAAGTAATTAATAATGATACTAGTTAATAATTTTAACTTTAAATAACTTTGATAAAGGAACTTTTTACTTAATTCGTCAGTATTTGTGAAGGACTACCCTGGATTTTTCCGAAGTACCACTTCTCCCAAAAAACATGGTCAGTTGAGAAAAAGTGCATAAAAAGGAAGTTTTTTAATATCTGCCAATAATAAATAGAACTGAATTCCGGAAAAGTTTTCTATTTTTTTTTATGAAAAAAGTATATATCAAATACTTTAAAAAAAGACTTGGTTTATAAGGTTGTAAATTTGTATGCCCCAGTAACAAATAATTGCCACTTTTTGAACTATTCTTTTTAGTTGATTCTGTCAGCATTTTCAATGAAAATGTATGATCAGTATAAGGCTTCTTCTTCGTAAGGTCGATGAATAAGTGATTCAACTAGAATTTTGAAGATCTCAGAAAGCCTACATGGTAAAAATTAAAATTAAATAATGGTCCATAATTGATTAATTTTATAAACTAAGAGATAGAATAAATAATTTTTCTGAGAAACAAAAATGTTACACATACACCACAGTGACCGAAAAAGCTTTAACTTTTTCTTGAAACCAAGGCACATGTTCTATAACTTTTATCACTGGCAATAAAATAATTGAATGATTTTAAAATCAATTTTATTTCATCAAAATAAATGAAATTTGGTTCAAAATCATAATTTCTCAATAAATTCATAAATTGCTGAATTTGGAAGAAATTTTTCATTATGGAAGAAAATAGATTTGAGAGACGTTAAAAAACTTTAGTTGCCATTAAAAAAGATACAAAACAGGAACCAGAAACAGGAACATGAATTTTGTCTCCAGTTGATCAAAAAAGTTGTTCTAAAATAGATTGACCAACAGAATCGTTATCACATCCCAAAAATCTCTTGGCACAATATTTCCTGCAGAGACGATCGGGGATGGGCCAAGTCTCGTAGATGGTAATAAATTGCTACACAAATTCAATCGGATCATTCTATAAACGATGCAAATTTTCCTTTTTAATGGCTAATTCTTTGTGCACGATATGTTTCGGATATTCCACTTACTTTAACACGCTTCTCGTTGCATACTATTTTATGGGTCTATCGATGGTTTTTGTGGTGGTTGCTGTTCTGAGCCTTCATTTTTTGACGGTTCACGTCAAAGGAGCAAGGTGTTCTTAAGGTTCTATGATCTTCCAATGAATTTCAATTCGGGCTAATCCATCCAAAACAATTTTATCACTGCCCGATATTTAAGTTTTTAGTTCTAAGCTGGAACTACATCGAAACACAAAGGCAAAAAAAGTATAAAAAGTAAACAAAAGTACAAAATAACAAAAACAAAATTTATTGATGTGACTTTTAAAAATATAAATTATTTGAAAAATTAGAAAATTTTTTGTACTTTTTTCACTTTGTGTTTCTATGTAGTTTAGGCTTAATGGTGGAAGTATTTTTACTTGCGATATAGGTACTATATATCAAGTTATGCATTCGTACAAAAAAAAAAGTTGAGATAACATTTTTCCATGACATTACGATGGTAGACAATGCCAAAAAAGTGGGTCCCGGAAGTCCGTTTGTCTGTCTGTCTGTCTGTCAGTCTGTCTGTCTGTCTGTCTGTATAAGGAGCTACAGCCTAAACGGATGGACCGATTAATGTCAAACTTGGTATGTAGCGTTATTTGGCGACTCTCCAGAGGGGTTTTTGGAATTAATTTTTTTGGACCAAAAATAACGGTACTTGTCATATACCGATTTTAGTAAAATTAAAATATCTCGAAAACGGCTCCAACGATTTTGTTTAAAAAATTCAAATGTTAGTTTTAAGCTAAGGTCTATATTTCAATGAAAAAAATTTTTTTTGAAAATCATTATTAACGGTACCTGCCATAGAACCGTTTTTTTTCAAATTCGAATATCTCCCAAATTTCTTATTCGATTTCAACGAAACTTTTTGTGAAGAAGCATTTATATAATTTAAATATAAACCAAAAATAAAATTTCCAAAAAAATAATTTTTGGATTTTTAAAAAAATTTTGAAATTTTTTTTTTGAAAAATCAAATTTTCGAAAACGGGACATTGAATTTTTTTGAAATTTTGTTTTTAGATGTTGATTAGTGATTTCTACAAAATGGCATTACAATTTTATTTTAAAACTTTTTTCCAAAAAATTATTTATAAAAAATTGTTTTTTTAAAAAACGGCTCTAACGATTTTGAAATTTTTTTTTCTAAAAATGCACGTTATTATATTAATCAAAACTGCATACTTGTTTTGGAGGGCAATTTAATTTCAGATTTTATTTTTTTTTAAAACTAATTTTATTTTATTTTCCAAATTTCTATATAAAAAGTCTTAAAAATTTAAGCAACTTTAACTCCAAGAGCAAGTTCGTGCGACCCAGTCGTGCATTTTATTTAAATTTGTTCTTGTAACTCTCCAAACATCAACCAATTTCATTCCTTTTTAGCCACAGTTATTTTGAGTTTTTGACGTTAAGTTCTCACTATCAAAAGAAAATTATCAGCATTTGCCAAACAGTGACTATTAAAAATAAAATATCTATCAATTCCAAAATAATAAGAATAAAAAAAAGGTTAAGTTTGAATAAACAAATCGATTCGCAATGCAACCTTTAATGTTTCTTGTGTCCCCAGTTTAGGCTGCAAGACAATATTCTTTTATATAGCTTTGCGTTCGAGTCACTTCATTTGAGTAGTTTATGTGTTTGGAGTATTTTCATTATTATATTTCTGGTGGTGTCCCAGGTTATCGAGCCGTTTTTGCCAATTTAGCGTAAGTGACAACAGAGTTTACAGAAATAAAACCTCTATTACTTTTTATTCTTAACTTTTTTTAAAGCCAATGTTAAGTAGTATAATATCTTCCTGAGCAATTTATTAATAAAATTAAGAACAAAAGTTGTATTTTCTATATTCTCAGTATTGATAGAAATAAAATTAAACTAGCGAGAAGGATTACGATATTGTTTGAGCTGGGATAATTTCATATTCATTTCATTAAAAAAAAATTTCCTGGCTTCGGTAAGGAGTTTGATACCTCATTTTTTACCTCTCCAACCGATTGAATGCTAATTTTTTCTTACCAAGTTTGTTAAGCTTGCTCACGCAGGCCGTTAAAATTCGAAACAAATTGTATAGAAGATTATTGCGTTTAGAGTGGCTCCAAAAACTCCAAGACTCTTGATCATGACATGTCATTTTGTCATTATTTCTTCTAGATAAGAGGGCCCTGTTTACTTGGCCATTTTGACAATCCTAAAATTATACTCGACCTCTGAGATTAAAAATGTATTGCTGAAGAAGAAAGATACATATATGCCATAAATATTTCGTTTGCATGGACAAATTACATAAATAATTTGATATTGAAATGAAATTTTGGAATCTACTATAGATCTTTGATCTACTGTCATTTTTTTATAAAATAAAAATCAGTAAAAAATAAAAACAATTTCGTTTATGTTTTCGTTTTTATACCTATTTAGTGATTTGTCTAAGGTAAATCTAAAAAATGTAGCTCCAGCATTCTTTTAACACATCATCTATACGCTATACCCTGTAATTGAAGCCTTCAACACTATATCGAACGTTATAACCTATTAACTCCTCAAAAGGTGCCATTTCGCCTTCTTCTCTACATATTTCTTAAGGTACTCAATTTCGCCAATTTAATCCAAAACACATCCCATTTACTGCATCCCAGCGCCACAAAAACTCCTCGTTCCCTTAAAACTCTTTTCTGCTGCTGCTGCTGAATGCCACAGTCACGTCATAAACATAGTCTGGGCGCTCAACTTCCTTACAAGTGTCAGCCACTCTTATTCAAGTGAAAATTTATTGCAAAGTTCAATTAAGCAATCATCACTTCATGTGTGTGCTTTTAACACTTCTCGTTTGCAAAGGCAAGAATGTGGTAGTGTGTTGTTAATCCTCCTCGTCCTCGTGTGCATAAAGATACTTACTCTTATGTTACATATATGATTACCTCCCTTTTTTTAACTCATAGATAAATCCATGAGAGGGCACAATCGTGAAATTGCTGTAATGCTGCTAGTAAATTCAACTGTCAGAATATGGGGGAATGCACTATGCAACCGAAGGGCATATTCAACGTGATGTGCGGTATGAATAAATCTACAAATTTCCTACTAAATGTTGTTAAGTATTTCGTTTGAATGGTAGAGAGTTTATATAAAAACACGGGGTAGCAATGCTTCCGGAATTCGTGACTTTGAAATTAGTATAATGCCGTGGATGGTATTTGAGGTACCATTAGATCCACGATAATTGGACAGGTATTGTCCTAGATTGGATGGTTTAAGTATGGAGGTTGAAATATGCATTTATTTAGCTTTTGTTATATTTCCCTAAAGGAGGGTTTTTCGTTTTACGAGTATGATACAAAGTATAAAAGCTGTAGTAGTCAAACATTCTTATGAATAGTTACTTTGTATGCAAGGTTTTTAAATGAATACCATGTTGTTTAAATAATTTTTTGCCATAATGACAGTCTTAACTTTTCAATTTTTTGATGAAGCTATCTAAATGAGGTAACGAAATCGTATCAGAAAATATATTTGATTGAAGCTATTGATAAAAGATATCTGATTACATGATATCATTGCTAAACTAATATAAAACGAACACATCTATAAGGCCTGCATTCAATGTATGATGTTAATTTAAGATGACCTAAAGTCGAAGAAAATGTAAAATTTTCAATTTTTACAGTTCTTTAGTAATGAATAAGTAAGGAGGGAAGAAGTGTACCCCATAGAATAGAATGTTCTCGGACTTTTAGAAGCAACTAAGCATTAGTATTGCAACCTTTCTTAAACCTGCTAGGACAACCGGTAAGTGCTGAGTAAGGCCAAATTTTTCTCTAGTTTTTCCGCAACAGCCCCCTTAGAATCGAAGTATCTTTTTTTCAACTTGTTCAAATTTTAACTTTAGATTTCTTTAACTTTTTTTATTAGGTCGGTGATCTTATGCATTTGATCAATCTTCTAAAAACTGAACTGGTGTTCCTTTTTTTCTATTATTGGCTGAAGACACTGAAGAAATGAAGTATTTTCAGAAGTTATAATCTTCTGCGACTCTCCTTGGTTCATTCAATATAAAAAGAAGTTTAATTAAACTTTTTCGTTGCGGGGACTTTAAGAAGTTCTGCAATTGTTTAAAATAGGTAGTGAGTCATTACTTATTTTGGCTGATTATGTTCGCCCAAATAAAGATGCTGCGTAAAAGCTAGCTAGAACTAGTAGTTGGAATCTACACAGAGAAAAATAGACACTTTATCTTCCGATGATAACACCCCAGACTTGATTTGTCTTTCTTTGTTTTTTTTTGAAAATTATTATTTTTTTTTTATGAATTATCTATTTTCGGATTCTGTTAAATGAAGTGTTATGATTAAATAAATAATATTTATTATACGTAAAAGTTTTTTTTTTTTAATTTAATCCTAGCACAACCAAAAAGTGTGTTGTTATCGGAAGGTTAAATCAAGATGATGCTCTTTTTAAATGTATCTTCTTAAAACAATAAGATTTCTTATAAAAATAAATGGAATTCTTTTAAAACCTGATAAAATCAAAGTGAACTTCAATCAATTTTAATAAAAATTTTCCTCTTAAGAAATTTAAGTGTCCTAATATGAAGACAAGAAGAAGAAGAAGAAGAAGAAGAAGAAGAAGAAGAAGAAGAAGAAGAAGAAGAAGAAGAAGAAGAAGAAGAAGAAGAAGAAGAAGAAGAAGAAGAAGAAGAAGAAGAAGAAGAAGAAGAAGAAGAAGAAGAAGAAGAAGAAGAAGAAGAAGAAGAAGAAGAAGAAGAAGAAGAAGAAGACGAAGAAGAAAAAGAAGAAAAGAAAAAGAAGACGACGAAGAAGAAAAAGAAGAAGAAGAAGAAGAAGAAGAAAAAGAAGAAGAAGAAAGAGACGAAAAAGAAGAAAAGAAAAGACGACGAAGAAGAAGAAGAAGAAGAAGAAGAAGAAGAAGAAGAAGAAGAAGAAGAAGAAGAAGAAGAAGAAGAAGAAGAAGAAGACGGAGAAGAAGACGATGAAGAAGAAAAAGAAGAAGAAGAAGACGGAGAAGAAGAAAAGAAGAAAAGAAAAAGAAGACGACGAAGAAAAAAAAAAAGAGGAAGAAGAAGAAGAAAAAGAAAAAGAAGAAAGAGACGAAAAAGAAGAAAAGAAAAGACGACGAAGAAGAAGAAGAAGAAGAAGAAGAAGACGGAGAAGAAGACGATGAAGAAGAAAAAGAAGAAGAAGAAGACGGAGAAGAAGAAGAAGACGATGAAGAAGAAGAAGAAGAAGAAGAAGAGTAAGAAGAAAAAGAAGAAAAAGAAGAAAAAGAAGAAAAAGAAGAAGAAGAAGACAGTTCAAATACAATTTAACCTTAAATTAGGACCGTTTCCTGTTTTCCAAGCATACAAGCCTTGTTACAAGGAATAAATCAGAAGTATTCAGAACATATATTATAAAAAGCTCAGCACAACCGTACATACTTGCATAACACAATAGGTATCTATGGCCCATTAAGTAGCTATGTTTATCCTCTGGCCAATTTATATAGCCCAAATCTACCAACTCAGCCATCTCATCAGACTATTCTACAAACATCGTGAGTATTTCTTAAACATAATCGAATGCACACTATAAAAATGTTAAAAAGAGATACCATTGAATCGGCGTGCAAATCGAAGCCAACAAGGGGCAGATAAATTACACGAGGTGATAAGTGGCTTTGGCATTCCTTGCAACTTGGTAATTTCTTCTCTCGCTCAATTTGTGATCCTCTTCCTTCCTCTTCAATTCTATTTGAAAAAGGAGGTATGTATTGTAATAATCATAGCTCCCGATGTTTTTGTCCGCCAGAATAAAAATGTTTCCTTCAACGAAATTTCAAATAATGAACGATGATTAACATCTCTCTGCGCTCTCCTATTCACAACAAGAGCTCCCCCAAACAGAAAGACTTTCAGGTCTTATTGTTGTGTTTGGAGGACCTTGGTTTTTCTGGATGCGGTCTCCTAACAATATCGTCTTGGCTTCGGCTTTGGGATCACCTCCTCGATCAATGGCGATAATCTAAATTGGCTGTTTGTATTCGGTTCCATGATGTGTGTCCGGTCGGATTTGCTATGGCAAAGTTATTAAATTCAATGTGCCTGGGTTCTTTCCTTCGATTCCCCCCGGAATCACGAACTCCATAACATCATCGCACTGCGCCGGCCGGCCGTCGCGTCGTCATCATGATGATGTGCGGTGTTGTCGTTTGCAGATGAAAAATTAAGTTTTAGCCTGTTTTGAAAGAGCTTTTCATTACTTCCCGAGGATAGGAAATTAATCTGAGGGCAATTTGTCTGCTCTGCACCATCTCTCTACATCGTCATTGGCGTCGTTCGTTGTTGTCTTCGTCTTCCTCTCTTGTCAGGGTGTATGTAAGTCTTCTCTAGCTCATACGTTGGAGCGTATATGTCTGTCCTCACATTAATCGACAACGTATTGAAGTAATTTTTCGAAATTATGTACAATATTGTGTTTTTTTTTTTTTATGTTGTATTTATTTTTATTTTCATTGCAAGAGGATGAACTCGTGATGAATTGACGCTATTAATTTATCGAGCAATAAGCTTAAGTGCTTCATTAAGTGGTCAGGTTTTGAAGTTAACAAGCTGCGGCTAACAGGGGAACGAGAAATCAACAGCTATTATTTATGAATCTTGGATGGATTGAGGTTGAGGGGGTTATTAGTTTCCTGTAGTTTTTGACAACCAGCTTGTGTTTAGTTGGAAAAACAAATTTTAAACAATTCTCTATAAATCATGACATCAATATGGAATGATACTATTAATAATGTTAAAATTTACAAAAATACATAAAACGCATATTTTCATATTCACTCCTAAAAAATACGAGTTATATACAAACATACATTAAATAATTAAAATGAGCTCAATTTTTGATTTGTTTCACCTTCATTTGACTATTTTAGTTCTATTTCTAAGAAATTTCAATTAAAAAAAAAGTAAGGTTTTATTTTAGTAATAAAAATACCTTAATTCACTTTCTCGTTTTTCGTTGGGCTATAAAACAATTTTGTATGGTTAAGATACACTATCTTTGTGTACATAAAAATATGACATTGTTAACAACAATCTTGTTAAGAAGTTGGTTTCATTTCTTTTCATCTATAACCTTAATCTGTCAACATGATAAGAATTGTTACAAAAGACAAGAAGCTGTGAAAGGAGATTAAATTTATCATAAAAGTACGAGCATCCTTTCAAGCCCTTTCTCTTTTATCATTCATCTTCGTATCAGATATAAAGATGCTAAACAACACCCAACTAACAATTTTGCTTCTATAAAGCTTTATAGAAGCAAAAGAAGCATGTATAAAGCTTTACAGAAGCAAAATTGTTAGTCGGGCATGTTGGTAAGAACACAAGATTTAAAAAAAATGACACAAAACAAATAAAACATGAACATCATTTCGCCGAAGAGTAATTAAATGAAATGAAACGATTTTTCCAACTCATTTCGGACGCTTAAAATCTTAATTCGGTACATTTAGTTAAATTTTTAACCCAAATTGTGTTAAAGATCATAATTTTTGACGACCAAAATATAAAGCAAAGAAAAACTAAACTTTTGTAGATAGGTACATGAAAAAAAAAATTATGTATATCAGTTCTGAATATAGTTTTTTTTCTTTCCTTTTAGCCTTGATTTTTCAATCGTCAGTTAGACTATCAGAAGAATAAATTTCAATATACATAATTTATTACTAGGAATAAGCCTTAACTCGGGTTATCTGGCTATTGAAAAATTGGCTTTTAGTCTTGAAAAATGAAGAATTCACAAGATTAAAATAAAATAATATCAAAACTTTTGATTACATATAGTCGAGTCAAATTAAACATAAAATTTGTAAAATCTTGGAATCCAGGGAAAGTCGATGCATCTGAAAAACGAGTATAGGGCTGCATTATATAAGGGTCAAATAAGAAAGTTAAAAAAAAAAATTTCACCGCTCTCGATTACAACAGTTTTTATGGACCGTTTACTGTCATTCCGTATGCAAGTGTCAATCGGAATTGCTGTCTCATTTAAGATTTTGCTCAAACTTTGTAGGGATGTTCTCTAGGACTGTAAAGAAGCAACTCCATGAAGATTTAATTTTAAGTTGCGTGGTTTCCCCGCTACCCGCATTAGAACTTTTCAGAATTTCATTTTTATGTTATTATAGCTTTGCGTCTAGTAAAGATATCTTTTTGTTTGAAACGCCATTTTAAAGCTTAAAAATAGTAATTTTTGAATATATATTAAAAAATTACGTAATAATTATCTCTGAATTAAAAATAATTTTTGAAAAACTGGTAATTTTGCTGATTTTTCATGGTTTTTGACTGGCTCCAGAACCTTGGCTTATTATATGTAGGAAGCAAATATTAAATATAGATATTTTTCAACAAAATAAATCTAAAATGAACTTGATGGCTGTACTCCTTCTGCAAAAATTTTAAGTTCAAAGTTTTGAGTTTTTTGAAAAAATATTTTTTTATACTATGATTTTTTACGATTTGACTTAAGATAGAAACATGAAACTAGCAGTGTGTCAAGTTGAAACTTTTAACTTTAAGTCCTCTAAATAAAATTGTGTTATTTTCATATCTTCTTAGTGTACCGCTTGTTTGAAAATTCGCAAAAATGCTAAAAAGCCAAAATAACCCCTACTTAAGGCTATGATTGCACTATGTTTGACATAAGATAGAAGCATGAAATTAATAGCATATTTAGTTCGTACTCTTAACTTAACACACTGTAAGTTTCACATTTCTTCGTTTAGTCAAATCGTAGAAAATGACAGTATAAAAATTAGCTTTTTTAAAATACTCAATAATTTGAACTTAAAATTTTTGCATAAGGAGTACAGCCATCAAGTTCATTTTAGATTTATTTTGTTGAAAAATATCTATATTTAATATTTGGTAAGTATAAGCTTCCTACATATAATAGCCAAGGTTCTGGAGCCAGTCAAAAACCATGAAAAATCAGAAAAATTGACTCCACTAATAGACTTTTTTTTTAAATTCTAGATTCGAGTTGAGTATAACAAAACTAGCTGGGAACAATATAACCAAAAAATAGTCTATTTCTTGCCTATTTTTGCCCTCCATTTTGAAGCAGCTATTTTGAATAAAAAAAATACAGCTTTTTCATGTCTTCCATTAGTATCAAAAGAAATTTGAGTCTAAGCAAATTATGTGGGTAAAATATTTTCAAAATCGTTGGTTGGGTTTTCAAGATATTTGAACCTGAAGTTGCGGATCTCAAAATCAAGATTTTAGGCAAATATGAGGCAAAAGTCATAAACTTTAATATTTACTTATTACGCATTCTACAGTCAACTATTTGCAAAAACAGCTAAAATCTTGATTTTGAAATCTGCAACTTTAATCTCAAATATCTCGAAAACCCTACCAACGGTTTTAAAAATATTTTACCCAAATAATATATGCTTAGCCTCACCTTTCATTTGATACCAATTTTGTTAATGTACACACTGGTCCCATCAGGGGCTCAAGTTCGCAATGCAATTTACGCTTTTTATCGTGGACACATAAAAACTCACTCTTTCGGAATTGGGCAGCAGGTTCCATAGAAGAGTGAGTCATCTCCTTTTATCACTATTTTAAATAAAATTAGTTTTACCGTAAGTATTTCTTAAAAAACACATGACTCCATTGATTTAACTTGAGAAAAAAAAGTGATGTCTATTAAAGATACCTATAATTCAAAGATTTTTTTTTCTCTTCTTACCTTTTTATCTTCTATTCTAAGAACTACAATTTAGAAAAACCATTACTTAAAGTTATATTCTAAAACTGTTTAAAAAAAAAAAAAAAATATTGTATGGTCAAGATATTTTTATCTTTGTCTACATGGAAATATGACATTGTTAACAACATACTTGTTAAGAAGTTGGTTTCATTTCTTTGTATCCTTAACCTAAATCTGTCAACATGATAAGAATTGATACAGAAGACAAGAAGCTGTGAAAGGAGATTATATTGCTCATAAAACCCAGCAGCATCCTTACAACTATAAATGTTTTTTAAAGCATTTTTCTCTGTTATCATATCATTCATCTTGTTAACCCAAAATGGGGAGATGGATGCTATACCTACAACATGTTGTTAAAAAATAAAAAACTTGAAAAAAATTCTTGCTGACATTTTCGCCGAAGAGTAATTAAATGAATTAAAACTCTTTTTCCAACTCATTGCGGATGCTTAAGATCTTAATTCCGTACATTTAGTTACATTTTTAACCCAAATTGTGTTAAAGGTCCTGACTGTTAACGAATTAATTCTTGTATCGCATTGTACCTGTGTGTGGATAGTAAAATTCTTCGAAAAATAACTCACAAAATATTCTTTTTTTTTTAACCCCTTTTTAATGAAAACTAAAACCAATAGATTCTAACTTATTTATTCATGAAGACTTGTTGTAAATTGATTGCATTTTCAATTGCACTGGCTTTCTTTTCCTCATCAATTATTAAATAAATCAAAACACGTTCTGGAAGAATTGAAAATTACGAACCATAATTACCAGGCTAATAAATTATTTCGCTAATGCAGGTATCAATTACTTTATTATAGCACGAGAATTATTTACAACAACAACGAACAGAAACAAGCAACTCAGATGCCACAATTCCACAATGCCACAATATCCGTGAAATCATTCTCTATACGGAACGGACGATGACAAATTGCATGTTGCAATTCTCTTAATTAATTTCCAATTAATTTGCTTCGCATTTCTCGTAATCGTGTCGGTCGTAGTCTCTATCCCATAGCTCTGGCTTTAAGGCACCGCAAATCCTACACCACCGTTCCATCGAGCTGGCAGTTATTTTAATCGCTCCAACCTCAAATGAATGTTCTTTTCTTATTATTATTTTATTTATTTTTTTATTTGAAATTTTGTTCTTGTTGCTGTTAAAAAGCTGCCCCCTTCTAACCGAAGAGAGAGAGAGATAAGTTCGCTATGCAACTCATACTGTGTGATTAAATTGCAATCAATTTTAATTGAAAGCTAAACGCAAAGAACAGCAGTACTTTGGTGGAATACAATAATTTTCCACAGCTATTAAAGTCCCCTTCGCATCTCTCTCAAATGTCAGAGAGGGAATAGTGGCTCATTTTGCCGGAAGCCTCCTCCGTGAAAAACTTAACTTGCTCTGGGGCTGAATTGGATATTTGATAGATCATGCATTCAACCATGTAAATCATTTTGATTTGAAATTTTTATTGACGACGACTGGCAAATGTTTGTGTTGTTGTTGTAGCAATCAAATCACATTTTAATTTCATTTGAAATTGACGCCGCCGATTAATTTTACATTGGCGCGAACTCGAATTGCGGCGAATTCACTTCAATTCACTTTACTATGAATGAGCCTGGCTTTAAAGAGGGTGTCCCATATGAAATTAATGCGCTCTCATATTTGATGTGGAATTTATGGCAACTGCAAACATAAATTAGTACCAAACTGAGCTAAAAGTAGTAATAGTGTGAGGGTGACTCCGGCGGTAAGTGCGGGTGGGATAAGCGATTGTTTGATTTAATGGCCAGAGTGTGTGAGGTTGGTAACCATTATAAATTATGATTGCTAATAAATCAGATACAAATTTCGTCGTATGTCTGCTTTTTTTAAACGGGAATGAAATTGAGCACGTAAGTTAGTTAAGAAATTTGATTTGATTAAGATCAGCTGTTTGTTGAGTATGCAAACATTTGTTCGTTAATATCCACTTATTTATCAATATTTGTGTTTTGATTTTTCTATTAAGTGGACTTATAACTTGCATAAGAATTAGATTACAAATCATGAATTTAGACGGATTTATCCCTGTAGCGGGTGGTTTAATAACGTCACAAACGAGTTGCAACTATTTAAAAAAAAAATAGTTTTCAGCTTTCAACAAAATATAGGGCCCGCAAAGATAAACAGCATATTTCGGTTGGACTAGTACTTTTGGTATACCTTGTAAATCATGTTATGAATTATTAAAAAAAAAAAAAATTAAGATAGGAATCAAACATAATATTGCGGTGAGAAATAATGCACATAGAAGTGGTTTCCACAAGTCTGTCTGTATGAGGAAACTCTCCAGATGGGTTTTTGGATTAATTTTTTTAAGATCAAAAATAACCTGGCATTTACCAATTTCAGAAAAGTTAAATTTTCTCAAAAATGGCACACAAAAATTTTTATACAAAAATTCTAATATTAGTTTTTAAAAAAGTACATCTTTTTATTAATAAGTTTTTTTTGGAATATCATTATACTATAAAACCAGAGATTGAAAGTAAAAGTCAACTTTTTCGCAGGTCTTTAAATAATATTGAGATTTTTATTTACGATCCCTTAATAACCGGTTCACTCACAAAGTGTTTTTTTGGTTTCCGTCAGTGGGAAACTTTTATTTTCTTTTTTTTTAGGTTTTGGTCAACAGATGACTTTTATCGCTGAGAGAAAAAAATAAAAGTCTTTTGGTTACTAACAATCAAGATTTACAAATTTACGCTATAATATACACCCGGCATATTGTTGACGTCATCTGAATTTGATTTTCTTGCATTTATATGGTGAAAGCGAGACACATTTCAAATGTAAGAGAATAAAAAAATATCAGTAAAAGAAAAAAACTAAAGTTAAATTTAGGTGACGTCACGTTTATAGAGAGAGATAGGATGATGAAAGTCTAAGTTGTACATCTTAATTTACAGTTTTGCAATACAGTTATTAAATTCTTTTATTTGAATTTGACATTGTGTTAAATTAGTCAGTGTTCAATAATTGTGAGGTTTAATCGGAGTGAAATAATTATGGGTAGAAAATCAAACGAAAAAGTTAGAAATTATTATGAATACAACTCTACAACGGACAAATCAAAGTGCAGTGTTTGCAATAACAAGCTTAGTGGATCGCATATAACGAATTTAAAAAGACATTTAGAAATAAAACATATAGACATTTTAGAAAACGATATAATAAGAAACAGTTTAGAAAATAATGAAATGGAAGAAAAGAAAGTGAAAATATCTATTGAAATTAATAAAGAAGACTTTATTGACTCGGTCATAAAAATAGTGACCAAAGATGGACGACCCTTTAAGCATCTTGATGGCGAAGGCTTTAGGGAAATTGTAAATCCAATATTTAAAGGATTAGGTATGTTGCCCATATCCTCCTCAAATGTAATGGAATTCGTAGACACAAAACTGGAACAGGTGAAAAATGAAATTGTAAAAGTTGTCAAAGGTAGGATTGTTAGTTTAAAAATTGATTGTGCCACTCGGATGGACCGATCAATTTTAGGAGTAAATTTGCAGTTCATTGAACTGAAACCAAACTTTATTAATAGGTATTGCCGTAAGAACCTTGGCTATGGTACAGATCGACGAAAGTCATACTGGGGAAATTATTAAAGAAACTATTTTAAAAATTTTGTCTAATTATTCAATCGACTTGAATCAGATATACAGGTAAGTTTCGATTGCCTTTTACAAAAATCGTAAAATACGGAAAATTTTGAAACCCGATTGCACTGAGTAAGTGGCATTGTCTTAACTTCTTTAAGATGGGGCTACCATTTAAAATAACGGTAGATTAAAATTGACGGAAAGTAAAGTAGGCAAAGTGAGGAAAGACAAGGACAAAAGTATCTTTACATACACGGTTAAAAATTCTGTCCTAGCTTTAAAGACAACCTTTGAAATGCAAAAAAAAAAAAAAAACATGTGTGCAATTAACACGTGGTAGAAGTGAAACCTTAAAAAATAATTTTTTCTTGCAAAAATAAAATAAAATAGAAAAAATCTACCTATTTTTATTCTATCACCTTCAAATCCATGTTTTTTTTATATGACAACCTATATAAATTTTATATCATCTGAAAGCTTGTTGTCTTAGCTCAAAATATATATATCGATCAGGTCTATGAGACATTTAAAAAAAGAGCTAGAATTTTTTGAACTCGATCAATTTCCATAAAAAAAAGCGAAAAAACACGTATTTTTATCTTCTCACGCTATTAAATGCATTTTTTACCTAACAACCTATAAACATTTTTACAACATCTGAAAGCTTATTGTCTTAGCTCAAAATATTTATATCGACCTACAAAAAGAGCTAGAATTTTTTGAACCCAATCAATTTTTTCATCAAAAAAGTACAAAAATCATTCTTTTTTCTCCCATTAAATCTATTTTTTAAATGACAACCTATGATAAAATATCGTCTGAAAGCTTATTTCACTTTTTATATGACGTATCAATCATATTTATACCATGCCTAAAAAAAAAGTAAGATTTTTTTAAATCCAACCATGTCGATATTTCAAACTGAGATAACGGTACTTCCTGCACTGGTGGCAGGTCATCGGCAACAGATCTCCACAGGTGTTTTGAGGTATTTCTCAATTTTTTCAATTTAAGATTGTGTTACTTATAGAGCACGAACCGTTATGTGTGATATATCAAATAGGTAAATAAAAGGTAAAGTTAAATCAAATTTGTATGTGCACTAGATCAAAAGATATAACGTGTGTAGAAAAAGAACATCTTTGTACCGTTATCTCAGAATTTTGAACATGAAATTAATTGAAATTTTGTACAATTATAGTTTATTTAATTACCAATCTACAGTGCAAATTTAATTTATCTATCTATTAAAACAAAAAAGTTATAACAAGTTGAAGTCGTGTCGCGTTTTCGTTTCATCTTGTTTCAAATCACTACGATACTAAAGAAGTTTTCACTCCAAAAATTGTTTTTAATAGTGCGATTTTATTAGACAATTTTTTAATAACTCTTTTATTAATTTCAAATACAACACATAAAAATGTAATCAAAAGTATCTATTTAAATATAAGAAAATTTGAATTAAAAACTAATTTCTTTGCACCTAAATTATAACTTTGCCTGGGTAAGAATTGAAATAAAATACTCGTCTTTTTTTTCAATACAAGAAAATTAAATTTTAATCAAACTGTATTTAAAAGGGGGCATAATGTAAACACGAAAACAACTAAAAAGTACAAATCTGAAAAAAAGGCAGTTTTTTAGTTTTCAATTTTCTCAAAAACTAGAGTGCATAGAAGCATACGGTTTTCAGAATTTGATATTAATAGAGGCAGATAGACCCCCCCCCCCCTCCCATAACAAACAATTATTTTTTACATCTCCTCTACAAAATAGCGTTATCAATTCTTGTCGCCTAAGTTATCGTACTCTCCCCGGATTTAGGGTTATCGCTTAGTGAAAAAACACCTGTACAAAACTATTTTGGTTCAGAAAAATGCAATCGGTAGCCTTTTTGTCTGATAAAAAATAAAAACCTGAATTTGCAAGAACTTCCGACGAATCATTGTTAAATTTATATTTAAATAGTATTGAGGAATAGTATTGCAAACTGCAAACCTAAACGTTGAACTCAACAGTGAAATATTATCAAAACTTTATGCAGATATTGAAAATTTCGCATTGGTCTACCCCCGTTTGCCATTGGAAACCAATATTCTTGTATTTTTCCAGCAAGTTAAATTGAAATCACCTTTAATTTTTGAGCAGGCGCTAGTTGTATTTGGAGTTCCTGCAACACAAGTGACTGTAGAGAGGGTTTTCTCTTCTTTAAGTTTTATTTTAAGTGAAAAAAGGTATAACCTTGCTCCAAAAACGCTGGAAAATTTACTGTTAGTGAAACTAAACACCTAAAATACACTAATATAACCCTTTTATGTACATATTTTTCTTTAAATATTGTAAAAATTATTTTAAGTTTACATTAAATTGAAAGATTTTTTTTAATTTTAAAAATATATGATAAACATTAATCATTGTGGCTATTATTATTAAGAAAAGAGCCTTATTTATCATATTGAACACTTTTGGTTTATTTTCAACGATAAAAGTTTTAGGTTGACTTTTAACTTTTATTTTTTACAAAAAAAGTCAACCGATGAGAGTAATTTTTAAAGTAAAAAAATAAACCTCAACCAAAGACCTAAAAAAATATTTTTTAAAAATAAAAGTCAGACCAAGACCTAAATAAAGTAGGTATATTTAATATCGGTCAGTGGGATACCAATAGAAAATAAAAGTAACTGTTATTTTTGGTCTCTGTATATAACTGTTTTTTCTGTCAATTGCTGAACGTTTCCCAAACGACTAATTCAATTTCAATGAAATTTAATACTTACAATTTAGTAAGTGGGGGTAGGCATTTATAACTAAGAGCCGATTTTCCAATAGCCAGATAAACCCCAGTTAAGGCTTATTCCTACGAATAAATTGACATTTATTCTTCTGATAGTGTAACAGGGCCAAATCAAAAACATAATTTTGAAAACATATTTTTTTAAGCCCTGATTTTTCAATCGTCAGTTAGACTATCAGAAGAATAAATGTCAATATAAAAAAAAACTTTTATTCCTAGGAATAAGCTCTAACTGAGGTTTATCTGACTATTGAAAAATTGGCCCTAAATCAATTTTTCGAAATCATAGCGTTCAATTTATTCCATTTTTTGTTTAATAATTATACTACACAATTTCCTTTTTTTTTAATTTTTATGTAAAATCAGTTTTTTTTTTAATCGGCTCCTACAAGAAATAACATTGCATACTTTGCGAAGTCAAATTCATTTGATGTTTTTTTCCGAATTTTATGTTTTTTTCATAGATCTGTATTTATGTAGATATGTGCATTTACTAAATTTGAATATAAAAAATCTTAAAAAGTTTGTCCACTTTATATATTTTTGAAAATGTACACAGACTTGAAGCGGAATTCATAATCCTTACTCAAGATGACATTTTTTGAAATCTTTATTCAAGTATACCAAAAAAAAAGTAAAATCTTGACTTGACCAATTTGTTTTTAAATCAAGCTCGCAACAAAATTTTACTGATTTGAGTAAACTTTTATCTAAAAATATATACATATACATATGCATATTTTTTATAATAATAATTCGGTATAGGTTTGAAATGTCTGTTTGTCGCATTTTAACGATACTTATCTTCAAATAAAGAAACAAAATACTTTAAATCTCATTCGTCATTATTTCCTTTCTTATAGTTTTCTTTTTTTTTCCTAACTAAATGTACCGAATTAAGATCTTAAGCGTCCGAAATGAGTTAGAAAATGCGTTTTATTTAATTTAATTTTATTCTTCCACGAAAATGTATGTAAGAATTTTCATCATGTGTTTTATTTGTTTTGTGACATTTTTTTATATCTTGTATATGTTGTATAGCATTTTTATTTTTGATAGTAGGATACAAAAAAAAGGCTTTAAAAAAAAGTAGTAGTTTGAGGATGCTGCTGGTTTTATGACCAATATAATCTCCCTTCACAGCTTCTTGTCTTCTGTATCAATTCTTATCATGTTGACAGATTTAGGTTAAGGATAAAAAGAAATTAAACTAGATCCTTAACAAGATTCTTGTTAACAATGTTATATTTCATTATACACAGTGATAGGGTATCTTAACCATAAAAAATTGTTTTATAGTCCAAAAAAAGACGAGAAAAAGTGAGTTGAAATATTTTTAGAGTCAAAAATAAAATCATAGTTTTTCTAAAATGCGATTTCTTAGAAATAGAAGAAGTATAGTAAAAAAGGTAAAACAATTAATTGAGTTCATTTTTAATTTTATGTTTTTAACTTATTTTCTTTGGAAAGTAATATGTGTTTTATGTATTTCAAATCGTATTAATCACTCTTGTTCTGATTTTTGCTCTGAATTGAATTCGTTACCGAAATTTATTTCCACACAGATTTAAAAACGGTGCAGTGTACCAAAATCGAAACGAAATGAAAACGTCAAAAAAAAATAAAGTTAGCAACTCGCAAGAATTAAAAGAGAATTGAAATGTGCAACACTTCTTTTTTAAAAACGAAAGTATTGCTTTCGTAAACGAAAATCAGAACAGGGGTAAATATATTTATACATTATCTACATTCCTTTTGTCTCCTTTATAAACTCTCTTCGTTATGTTTATTAAATATGAAGTTGATAGAACCCAAATGACTGTAAGATATCCCGAAACCAAAGAATGTTGCTGTTATAAAATTGATTCGATCGCAGTTTCAACATTCCAAAGGACTTGACAACAACTTAATAATGTATAATGTCCCCATCGGTAAAGCCATTCCATAAAACTAAGACAAGACAGAAGACATCTATATCAACACAATATTTACAGACAACATCACATAATAAACACCAAACAACCAATATAGAGATGTCACAGCTTGGTGCATCACAATCCTGCTGTTTCCTCCTGCGCACACAGCACACTCAAGCCAGCAATATTATATAGTTGTTCCCTTATAGTCTCTTCTCATTTGATCGCCACCCCCACTGAGTGACAGAAGAAGTTCCCATGGCACTATTCCATTCTTATATGATCGTTGCCACCTGTGGCGAGCATATAACCATAACCAGTACCATGAACCTGACTTGGCCAAGGCAAAATCAATACACCAAATACAAACAAACAACAACAAAATAGATACCACAAAAAAACTAATATAAAATCCAAAACGAACCGAGAACTCATTAAACATAATCACACGCCTGCTCTGTGGCGCGTTCGTTGGTCATTTTGGCTGTGGCACCAAATGGAACGATCTTAAAGGCGTCGCATGTCATAGACCAGAGACATGGGCAGAGAGTTCCATGTCTCGAGCATTGGGTCGAGGTGATTTTGGACCCGCGACGACACCTATGGCGTTGCATGATTCCGCCTATAATGTTTTTCTTTGTTGTGTGTCTGGGATGAATTCCTAAACGCTCCGCTAATACATCATAATCACCTGGGTCGGGTGTAGGCAATTGACAGGAATGAAATTGTAAATTTGACAGTTTGGTGTTGTTATTTTAATTTCTCTTTGTCCCTCTTTGCCTACCGCTCTCTATCGTTTGGTGTGGAGTAATTTCTTAAAAATAAAAGGAATTGAAAAACTGTCAGTTATTATAATTTTCGAGTCTTTTTTTTTGTTTGTTGTTTTTTTTTTTGTTTTATCTACACCGGTAGGAGGGCGCTCGATTACCTTTAGTTGAAACATGATCTAGGCGCTTAACGTTTTAACTGTATTGTTCAATAAAACAAGTCACAAGAATTCCAAAAATCTGAACAAAATTGTGTTCGGAGTAAAGTTGTGTTGGGTTATGGAATTTTGAAAAAGCAATTGGGGTTCAATCAATGCTAACAGCCGTTATAAATTTGTAATTTGAAATTGATTTTTGACGCGACACAGAGGCGTCAGTAATAATAATTGTTTAACTAATTTAAGAAATATTTTGGTTTATTTTAACAAAATTGTTCAATTGGGATCGTGATTAGGGCCGAAATGTGATGTATTGTTAATTGTTTAAACCTCTATGTTCTGATGGAATTTCTTGCTTAGTTTTGAAACTTTTGAAAGTGAAGATGATTATTTAAAAATGTCTAGCTTTTTAAAGCAAGTGTTTTTCAGTAAAATCATGAAAAAGTTTTAAAACTGGGAAAGAATGGGTACATTGAGTCAGTTAAATGTGACTGTAAGTAGTTAGATGATAGATAGATTGATTCTTTATTTTTTCATCATAAAGTTTAGCAATTTATATACTTAAGAATAAGGACATGGCAATACTGCCGTCTGCCTGAGATGACATTTCATAAAATGATTTAAAAATAAAAGAAATAATAAAAAGCAAAAATTTTAAAATTTAAAAAAAAAATAAATTTAAACAAAATACATGAAAAATATTTTTATATAAAACAATATCAATTTTAAAGTGATTTGAAACACAAAATATTACACAATTTGGTTAATTTTATTAGATGTTTATAAGAATTTTTATCAATTTTAACGTGATTTGAAACACAAAGTAATACACAATTTGGTAATGATAAGCTGTTTATAAAATATTAACAATTTTAGTGATTTGAAACACAAAAGAAATATTATCAACAAAATAAATAGATAAATAATATTTGTTTAAACTGCAATAAGCGGGTAATCAACTAAGTTTAATATGCGAAACTGTTACGATAAGAAAGAGCATGTTGGCAATAATTATAGAGGCTGAGCCAGCCCATTGCTCCATTTAAGATTTCAAAAAGTTTTTCCAAAGATATAAAGCTTTCCCGAAAATGTAACCGACGAATTTCTTGTAGAATAGGACAAGCAGCAACGAAATGGTAAATATCTTCATTCACTCTACCGTTACATAGATCACAAAGCTGAGGCAAATCTGATCGATGAGGTATAAAGTTTAAATTTAAAATTTCAACTCTTGCTCTAAAAATAATACCTATAACCGAGGCTGAAAATTCATTACTAAAGTAAGAGATTTCCGATTCCAATTGGTGGTTTAAATGACTATATATAGCTCTTGATGTAGATGAAGATGCTCTGGAAAGATTATCCAGAAACATTTTGTGATCAACCTTAGCAATCACATCAGAAAACTGAGCTTGCCAATCGGACATATTAGTTTCAGTTAAATTTAAACTTGTTTCGCAAGATAAAGCAAGTTCGTTCCAGTCTTTAAACGGGCAAGCATTCACTCGAAGTAATTTACTTAAAATGATTTTATGAAGACAAGTTTCACTTCGTTTCATCACTCTAAGAATGAAGTTCGCACTTGCCTTCAAATTTTGTATATATATAGGGACTATTCCTGACTCTACATATATCGCGTAGTTGGGTGTTGAAGTAGGCAAACGGAATATCCTCTTAAAAAAGTTCCTTTGCACAGTTTCAAAAGCTTCGAAGTGTGTGTATCCGAAGACTTGAACTCCATATGTCATGCATGCATTAACTGTCGCGTTGAAAACTTTGCACTTGGACGTCAAGTCAACATTTTGGTTCGAAAAAAACTTTGGCCACATTATATTAAGTGCCAATTTAGCTTCGTTGCTTTTTTCTTTGGAGTGCTTAAGAAAGCTTAAATTGTAGGTCAGGATGACACCCAAATATTTAAACTCCTGTACAACCTCAATGTTTGTATTGTTTAGAGACCATTTTTCTTCCGCTCGCCTTCTTGATTGTCTCTTTTCAAATATAACAATCTTTGTTTTTTGCGTATTAATTTTCAAGCCCCAAGACTCGCAAAATGAACTAAGACGGTTTATTTGCATTTGAAGCGAGAAAGGATTATCAGCAAGCATAACTAAATCGTCCGCGTACAACAGAACTTTGATTATAATATTAGCAAAACTAACGCCACCCGGAAGAACCTCACAGACATCATCTATGAACAGGGCAAACAATAATGGACTGAGGATACAACCCTGAGGGACACCTGTAGTTGTTTCAAATCGATTTGAAAATGTGAGACCGTCCCATACCCTTGCATTTGTTGACGAAATAAAACTTGCATAGACTTGGAGAAACTTTCGTGACAAACCAATACAAGAGAGTTTATATATTAGAGCTTATCTATTGACTTTATCAAATGCAGCTTTAAAATCAACAAAGCAAGTGTATAGTTTCTTTTTTCTATCTATAAATTGCTGAGCAATGCTTGAAATAGCAAAGATATGATCCATTGTTGAAAAACCTGGGCGGAAACCGGCTTGAAAGATGCTCAAAAGACTGTTATCCTCAATCCATTTTGTGAGCCTTTCATATAAGATTGCAGTAAAAGTTTTTCTTATAGAATTTAAAATTGAAATACCCCTATAATTTTCCGCAGCGTTAGCATCACCTTTTTTAAAAATGGCAAAAATTAAAGATTCATTGAAACTGTTTGGGACACATCCATCATTATACAATTTGTTATAGAAAGACACGAGGTAGTTTTTAATCAATAGTGCTGTTTTTATAAAACTCGACTGGAATGCCGTCCAGGCCAGGAGCTTTACTGTTTTTCATTTTTTGGAGCGTTACTTCCAATTCGGGCAATGAGAATTCTAAATCCAGCTCGTTGACTCTGGTATCGGGTAGAGCGTAATCAAAGGTATGAAGGTCTTCATCAGCTGAGAGTAGAGTTTTAAAATGAGCTGCTAACGTCTCAGCTTCTAAAGAGATGTAAGTAAAAATGTAGTTGAAATAAATTCGGCCCCTGGTTCGAATGTGAAATTATTCAGGAATGTGTGATAAACATATTGTTGAGTTGGTTTGATCTTATTCTTTATTCAGTCCGAGAAATTGATTAAAAAAAATAGTTTTTTTTAAATCAAAAAATCTTTTTTTTTTTTGAAAATTTTGTAATTTTTATATTTAAATTACTTGGAAACATTCTATGGCAGCTACCGTTAATAATGTTCTAAAAAATATTTTTTTTTTATTTACATATTTACCATTAGTTTTGGTCATTTAAAAAAAAATTAATTTGGCATTCTCCAGCATCGTAATTTCATGTCTGATCTCGAGTTTGATTTTTGTATGTATCGTAAATTTTTCCTATAGTACCTACATATCGGAGGTAATGAACTCTTTAATAACAAATCTGGCGGAGCAATTAGCAAATGAACACTAGTAGACTTTTTTTCCGAGTATCTCGGCTTTAGGATATACAACGCCAAAAATTAAGAAAATACTTAAATATTTGTTTTATTATTAATCAAACTCTTACCTTATTATTTAGCAAAGTATCCAAGTAATGGGTATTAAAATAAAAAAGTAAATTTTCTGCAACTCACTCTAGCTTTCTACTTTTGTCATACCAAAACATTGTTTTCTTGAAACTTCATTCTATATTTTGCACGGCAGCCATAATTATTCTTGAAATAATGCCAAGTAAAATTTTGGTTCTCAATTTAGCTAAGTTAAAAATTGCCAAACTGATCCAATTTATTTAACTATTGCATTTTCAAACATTAAAAACCCTTTCGAAGCCCACTAACTTTAAAAATTAATTTTTTCTACTCTTGGTGCCAATTAATTTGACCTCCATTAAAATTAAAATCACAATTTTAAAAAGGAAATTTTATAATTTGTATAAACTTGCCAGATTTCTCATTTTTAATGGTGCCTTTATATTGTGTATACTGCTTTGTCTCAAATATATTTTTATGTAGCAATGTTGTTGCATAAATTAAATTTAAATATAAAAAAGTACGTATACACCACAGTGTACACTGTACATATGTTTCTTTAATATTGAACTTTTAAGGTTCATGATCATTTTTGTTTACGTAGGGCTTAAGCCTGAACTACACTTAGGAGCAAAAAAATGGAATCAAACTTTGAGTTCTGTAAAAACGAAAATTCGTGAGGATGCAATTGACACACATGAATTTTAATTGCACCATTTAAAAGCTTAAAACAAAAGCTTTAAATCAATGGTAGACACTTAAAAACCCGTTCACTTTATAAAGATCCAATCAACATAAATGAAGTATGTAAGGAAAAAAAACTGAAATTGAAACATGGAGAATATCTGAAAAATTTACCATTTTAAAAAAATGAAGTGCAATTTATTGACAGACAACGTCAATAGTAACGTAACGAAAAAAAAAACTGAAATTGAAGCAGAGAGTATCAAGAAAATTTAACATTAAACAAAAATGAAGTGCAATTAATTGACAGATAGCGATGAAACTATCGTACGCATTATTATGTTTTTACCAACAATTCAAAGTAAAAAATCCAATCTTTTAGATGAGACCATGAGATTTGAAGAAACTTTATTTTATCCATTGCATTTTTTGTTTTAAATAAAAAATAATTTATTTGATTCCGTTTTTTTGCTCCTAAGTGTACATCAAAACACAAAGTCAAAAAAGTACAAAAAAGTAAAAACGATGTTTTTTCTTCTTCCCCCTAGTGGCTTGTTTGCAGGGGCGTATACAGGTTTGCTTCTTGGGGGGGGGGGTCATGCCAATTTTTTTTTTTTTTTCAAAAGTTTTGATAGCAGGCATAAACCTGAAAATAGGCTTTTTGAATTATTAAACATTAAAATTTGTGCGTCTTGCATTTCGAATCGAAAAGTTCCGAATGTAGTTCTAAAAATAACCAAACAAAAACGGTATGAGATTCGTTTAAGTTTAGCGTTAAGCCTTAAAGCCTAGAACGCTGCTGATGTGAAACGAAATTTTTCGTCGGTCTCCACGAGGACAACGAAATGCTTGCGAAATCTGGACCGAAAAATACTCAAAAATTGCAAAACATAAATAAAAAAAAGCAAACACGCATCGCAGAAAGACATGCAATGACAAAATGAACAACAAAAACAAACAAACCCCGGCAATTGTTTGTGTGCGAAAAAGAAGTTTAGACTTTCAATTTCGTTGTGCCGAACAGCGTACCACAGAACGAAAAGTTGAACGAAATTTTTGGTTTACCATTTCGTTGTTTCATTTTTGTATGGGATTTTTCGTTTCTTATCAGCAACGTACTAGGCTTTTATTTTGACCAATTGACCAATCCTCTCCTAAAAATAAAATGTACTGTTCGAGTAATTCGATTGAATAATTTGCCTTAAAACAACTGTTCATAATAAAAAAAATTGCGTTTGAAAATATAATTTTTTTTAAATTTTGTTTTAAAATTATATGGGAATTTAAAATATCTCTATTAAAATAGTAAAGACAAAAAAAAATAATTTTGGCGATATTTTGGAATTCGTCCGTTTTCAGGTATTAATCAGCGGTTTACAATATAAAAAACATTCAGTTGTATTTATTAGATTAAGCCCTGCTTTTTCAATCGTCAGATAGACTATCAGAAGAATAAATGTCAATATAAAAAAAAAACTTTTATTCCTAGGAATAAGCTCTAACTTAGGTTTATCTGACTACTGAAAAAATTAGCCCTAAGTGATATTTAATAATAATATTTAAATTGCCTTAGATAAGGTTGTTTATATTGCTTCTATAATTGGCTGGCCATTGATGATTAACAAATCGATAGTTGTTTCAAAAAATGCAACAGATCTAGCAAATTTAGTATATACAAAATACTGTTATATTCTGTAAGCAAACAAAATTCACCAAATTTTATCAGACGAATGTATTGAACTGGAACATTGCGAAAAACTAAAAAGATTTGAGAAATGATATCCTTCTTTAACATTTTGCCGATGACGATGATCAACAGAATTGACCTCCACACAGCAAGGCCACACCCCACAGAAAGCTTCCTTATTTAAAATACATTTTATTCACTTCATCATATAAAAAAATAGAAGATATGACTGCTTCTTTTAAGTGTCTTGCCCTTAAGATATTATTTTTGTGTACCTACCCGATTCAATTTCTTTTAAAAAGCTTTGAATATAATACTTATCCGGATTTTGTTTCCATACAAAATTCTACAGCACAGCTCAACTAATATTATCGAACGAATCAAAATAATCCTAATCAAGCATAGCGTTCGCTAAAAATATGACCACATCCCCAAAATATGGTAAAATAGTTTGTTTGAATACCAAAAAATTTTTTTTTCTTTTAACTTTCGTTCATGTTCTAAAACCTCAACATTTTGAAAATAATCTTACTCAAGAGATTCCAGTATCACATAACAAATTCTTTTTTAAGTTCTGAGTTCTTGGGGGGGGTCATGACCCCGTGACCCCCCCCCCCCCCCTTGTATACGCCGTTGCTTGTTTGTATATCTTTCTGTCATTTTAAAAAAGTATTCGATTCAAAAGGCTTGAACAACACCAAGCTTTCAATTTTCACAAAGTTTTAAAAACAAATACACTCAAACAATATTTTATATCCTTTCCGTAAGGTAGCTCTTCGATCACATAGTTCCTGTCATTTTGCAAAAAAAAAAGCTCTTTTGACAAACAATTGAAATTTCAAATACAGTCGATTCCCTATAAAGCCTGAACTACATCAAAACACAAAGTCAAAAAAGTACGAAAAAGTAAACAAAGCTCAAAATATAAAAATCACATTTATATTTACCTGACATCTAGTATTGGAAAAAAATTATCGTCTGTTCATTCTTCCTTTTTAACCAAATTTCATATTATTTTGGTTTACTTTGGGTCAGTAATAGATATTTCGTTTAAATCATAAGATTCTCTCTATGCATATTCGTTTAGCTTTAACTTAATAAATCTTATAACCTTTTAGTGAAAAACGAGTTTAATTACTTGACATTATAAAGTTTATTGCCATTAAATTATTGTTGTTGATTAGCAACTTTTGACATGTCAGAATAAATATTTATGCAACATTAACAAAACGAAAGAGATTCTAGGAACGAGTTTAATTTTTTTACAAGCGCGAGCTTGTTAAAAATAAATTAAACAACAATGACCCCGACCCGGCACGAAATATCACAACACAACAAAAAAAACATAAGAACTTTGTCTATTGCGGCCATCTTGTTAATTACAAGTCGGACTGTCAAAAGTCTTTTTGATGACTTAAACTCATAAGCTTTATGAGTTTTGTGTTTAAATGATTAAAAGGTTAGAGCCATCTTTAACGATGACATTCTGATTAGGCTAGAAGAGTGCGTTAACAAGTGGTAATAATTTTTAATTGGCAGTGGTAATTTTCTTAAATGTATGCTGCTTTATAACCATCTTGTTCCCGGATTCCCTTAAACAAAAACCACAAGAAACACACAAAAATGAAACTAAGCACGCGCGGATCACTTGTGTATTCAGATCAGAACGTGCTTTTGAGCTTCTACGCGCCGCTTAATGAGGAACTTTAACCTCTTTTGAAGCATCATCTGCAAAAGCGACAGCAACGGTGATGGTGGCCCGAATATAATCTGTCCTTGATTCATGTGAAGAGAATGTCAAAACATTATGAACCGAATATTATCTGCACATTAAGGGTTAATGCTTTGGATATTAGTCACATGCAAACGCAAGTTTGATGGCGGTAAACGACTGACTATACGCGTCGGACCAACGTGTGTGGCAGGTTGGAGAGAAAAAAAATGATCCAAATACCTATTTGAAACTGTCAGGTTTTAATACTGACACGACATTAGCTCATTTATTTGAGTCATAAAACTTGATTGTAATCGATGTTAGATGATGAAGAAGAAGAAGAAGACGTATCTGGTGATTGTGTGCGTGTAAAAAATTATGAAAGCTTATAAAAAAGTCGGCTTGTGGTTAACGTAAGGTTTGCGCGGAAGGCTTTTAATAGTCATCTCAGAGTGTATAGGCTTGAATTGGACACTAAAGTGATGTTAATCTTGTTAAATGGTTTTTTGCAAAAATTTTTATTAATCTGGAGTGCGTTAGTGCGATGACACACACAGAGTTGAGATCTTAAGCTTTGATTAATTGGATAAGTTTTTGTTAGTTTCAGTTATGACCAATGACCGAATATGAAGAATTTTTGGAAAATACCTTGCTTTATGCTTCTTGTGGGGTATGAATTGTTGATGGGTCATGTTTTGTTCGATAGTACCGTTCGTTAGCCTCATGGTCCTAAAATACTTTACATTGCTTGAGTTTAATAGCGAACGCCAAGAATGGGTTATGAAATTAAATAAAGAATGTTAAAAAATCCAAGTAAATATTTAAAAGTGTCATTGGAAAGTGACCTTTGGGGTGTGCCATAGGTTGTTAACATTTTATTATTTTCAAGAGAATTGATAAAATCCAAAAGAAATTTTAAGAATTTTTCATGAAAGCAAAATTCCATTATTATGACAAATACCTAGTATTTGGTACCTATCTATTCATCAAAGCTTGGTGACATGCAGACATTTTATCATTATTCATCGAAGATATCGTTCTGATTGCTTTGTGAAAGCCAGCACGTCAGAAACGGGAACAGAACAGTATCTTCTTCTGGTGCATAAAAAATCCGATGGCAGCGAATTTCGATACAACTTATTGCCTTGTCTATTTTAGGACTTCTGAACGTTTTAAGTTTTAACCTCTTACATACTAGAATGCTTGGTAACAGCTACAGTGGATTTCAAGCCTCCTTGTGAATATTGGGCTGCAGTGCCTGAGTCCAGTAATTTGACTCGAATCCCATTTTTTACTTGCGATATAGGTACTATATATGTATCAAGTTATGCATTCGTACAAAAAAAAAGTTGAGATAATATTTTTCCATGACATTACGATGATAGACAATGCCAAAAACGTGGGTCCCGGAAATCCGTCTGTCCGTCAGTCTGTCAGTCTGTCTGTCTGTCTGTATAAGGAACTAGAGCCTAAACGGATGGACCGATTGACTCCAAACTTGCTATGTAGCAGTTTTTGGAGACTCTCCAGAGGGGTTTTTGGAATTAATTAAAATTTCGGAAAAGTTTAATTTCACGAAAACGGCTCCAACGATTTTGTTAAAAAAAATTCAAATGTTAGTTTTTTAACAAGGTTTATCTTTTGAAGAAAAAAATTTTTTTTTTAAATCATTTTTAACGGTACCTGCCATAGGACCGCTTTTTTCAAATCGGATTTTCTGCAAAACTACTTATTGTATTTCAACGAAATTATTAAATTTATACAAAAGCATTTATATAATTTAAATATAAGCCAAAAATAAAATTTTGAAAAAAATAATTTTTGGATTTTTAAAAAAATTTTGAAATTTTTTTTTGAAAAATCAAATTTTCGAAAACGCGACATTGAATTTTTTTGAAATTTTGTTTTTAGATGTTGATTAGTTATTTCTACAAAATGGCATAGGTACTAAATTTATTTTTAAACTTTTTTTTCAAAAAATTATTTATAAAAAATTAGTTTTTTATTTGTTTATATTTGTTGTTGTTGTTGTTGTTGTTGTTGTTGTTGTTGTTGTTGTTGTTGTTGTTGTTGTTGTTGTTGTTGTTGTTGTTGTTGTTGTTGTTGTTGTTGTTGTTGTTGTTGTTGTTGTTGTTGTTGTTGTTGTTGTTGTTGTTGTTGTTGTTGTTGTTGTTGTTGTTGTTGTTGTTGTTGTTGTTGTTGTTGTTGTTGGCTGAACTTAGAGGCTATACAATTGTTTTGGGCAAAAGAGTGTTTTTTTAGCAATTAAATTCTTTAATAAGTTCCAAAAACCCAGGAAGTAATTATTGCCGAAATTCAGTTACAAAAAGCACACAAAAATAAAATCTTGTAAAAATATGTCATGTATATGATGAAACCAAGAATCTAATGAGCAATTCAATTGTTTGGAGTAGTAGAGGTTTTTTTTAAGAAAAAAAATGTCAAAACTAAAAATTTACTTCTATTTTGTGTATTAAAGAAATGTTACAAAAAAATCAATATGATATTATTAAATAAAAAATCCGTTATATTTAACATGGCTACAAAAGCTTAATTTTTCACCAAGTAGTTAAACCTGGCTGTAAAAAGTGTCACTAATTTCAAGATAATTTGTTTTCTATCGTCTTCAGTTTCATTTACCTACTAGTTACAACTTTTAAAAACTTACTTTTTTTTTACTTCATTCAAATATAAAAGAATTTGATTTAATGCCATAGATCTATCTTGAATACACCAACATAACAAACAATCTTCTACTAAGGCCTTTGTAATATGATCAGCTTGATTCTTTGGAAAGATTTCGAAAAAAACTTAATTTTTTGTTTTAGACTTCTGTGTCGGCAGAAAAATTATCACAAAAGAACCCAGAAGCTTGACAAGAGTATTTATGATTCGGTTTCCAGTGTGACACCTGCTTGAATGTCCCCTCCTCTTTTTTTTTTTTTTTGTTTGGACTTCTTCAGAGGTATACGAACGTATGAGCTGTGCACAAAACTATCTTAGATTCTCAGTAGATACTAACATCTCTCATTAATGTCATCACTCCTGTAGAGTTTATGTTGGAATTCAGATATATTTTTGTGCTTTTTTTCGCTCTTAAACTGGGTTGGCCCTTTGATGCTCTTTTACCATAAAGTCTAGCAAAAAAACAAAACACCATATATACAAAAGCAATTATCAATGTTTTTATTGTCGCACACGGTTGGGATGTCGCTACTGATTCACACCAAGGATAACACTCATTTTCGCGGGAATCCTTTGGAATTTATTGCACACAAATGTTGGTGTCGCAACATGTTCTATAGCGAATGCGGAGTTCTTTCGTCATTTTCTCTCTCAGAATCTCTCACAAAACAGCAGCTTGTTTTAAAGTTGGGCTATCTTTATCGTTCCATCATCATCACCGCAGCACCATCATCATTGCGTCGTCGTCGTTTCCATTGTGAATATTATTGTGTTAAACCCTTTTTACGATTTTTGCGCGAGGATTTCCAACCCAAAAGATATTTTTTGCCGCTGCAGAGCTCTGATCTGCGCGGTCAACACAGCAGTTAATTAATTTAATTTTATTTTATATTTTCGCAGCGATTTTTTTCTTTCTTCGCACTCCAAAAGCTAATGTCCTCCAATTTGGGACGTGCCCGCAGTTTTTATTGTCCTTTGCAAAGTATATGGGTTTAAAGCAAGGCTCTGGCCGATTAACATCAGTTTACTGATGTTAAATAGTAGTTTTGCTGAGGAAATAACGAGCTTGGGAGTTAATCTTTTCTGCCTCTGGATAGCTTTGATCGTTAATTAATTTTTTTAATTTTTCGTTGTCTTATGTGTTTTGGACTAAAAATCGTCCACAAAAGATAGTTCCAAAGAATGAAAACAATATGCCTTGTTTTGACCATAATAAAAATCTACTTTACTTTGTAGGAAGGAAAATATTGAAATCAATAACGTTAGTAGAAAAAAATTATACGAAGTAGTTGTCAAAGAAAATATTTTGAAAAATCGAAATTCCCGAAAAGTTATTTGAAATGTTCAGCAGAACCTCCAGTTTTCTTCCAGTTCCTAAGGAAGATTTTAACACTATTAAGGATTCTACCAAATGTAAGTTAAAAATCTTTCACCAGTTTTTTTTTTAAGGATTTTTTTTTTTTTTCAAAATTTTAGTCACTCGTGGTGAAATTGAATACCTTTACACTCGTTTTCGAACCCTGGGAGAACCAAAAGGACGAGTTAGCTTCCTTCTAAAAAGAGACTTTGATTTTCCGTCACATGCACTCCATTCTCTTATTTTATCCGAAATGTTTGGTAGCAAGAATCAAATAAATTTTGTTGAATTTGCAAAATTCTTATACATTTTTCGAGCGTTCGATTCGAAAACATCGAAGGAAGAACAAACTGCAATACAAACTAAAAAGTTAAAATGTAAGTAAACTTTGTTTTCAACATGGTTAATCTAATTTTAAGAAATAGTACTTTTTTCTATGTACGACGTTAACAAAGATGGCAGCATTTCGAAGCAAGACTTATTGGATATTGTGCATAGGCTTTATTCAAATTATACAAACATACAGACAATGGTTAGAATAGTGCATATTGTGATGAAAGAAATGGACAACTCAAATACGAATCAAATTTTGTTTAATGATTTTTGTAAGGCGCTGGAAGTTTTTGATATGGACAATTTGGTAGTTAAATTTCCAACTTTGTAACAATACCCGTGAAGTCTTAATTTTTGAAAATACAATATTAAACTGTAAGGTAAGTTTTGATTAAAAAAAAAAAAAACATTCCTTTAACACCTCACAGGCTTGCCCGCAAAACGCGTTCTTTCTCGCAAAACGCCTTCTTGCAATTGAAACCCTGATTGCAAAAATACCACCCATTACATTTTTCCCGAATAAAACAAAAATTTGTTCTTCACCTACTTCTATTCTCTCATAAAAAGGATAGTTCAATTAACATCCTGAAAAGTTTAAGGCTGAAAAATAAGAACTTACTTCCCATGACCGGGAAACGAAAGAGCTGATCTGCGAACTTAAAAAAAAAAATAAAAAAAATGATTAAAGTACTTAGTCGGTACTCTAATCAATGATATTGTGGTAAGGTACTACCTACCTACATTTTATATCGCAGTGCTTTTTGTGCTGGACTTAAATTTAGATCCATTGTTAACAATCACTTTTTGATTGTTTCGATTTCCCTAAGTAATTTTACTTGCTCAGTACAAAACCAAACACATATTTTGTGAATTCTTTTTAACAGTTTAATTACACGGTGTTACAAAAATGAGGTTTTAAAATATACACGGGCGGAGACCAATCACGTTTTGTAGAGCTAGTCGCACTGATTACGAAACGGTAGATAAACATTTCAACAATGTATAAAACATGTAACTCGGGTAAACCACCTAGAATTTATAAGCTGTCAAAGTTCAAAAATTCCATTTTTTTCGTCATTTTGATAAAAAATAGCTCGTTTGATTTGGAAACAAATATTATTTTGGAATATATTTTTAAAACAGCATGTTGTTGTGAAAATATATACTTTAATTTGATGTCGAAGTTGGATAAATGACGAAAAAAATGGAATTTTTGAACTTTGACATCTTATAAATTCTAGGTGGTTTAACCGAGTTACATGTTTTATACATGGTTGAAATGTTTATCTCCTATTAGAAACTGTAAAAAATAAAAATTTGACGAAACCGTTTTTTGCCAATAACTACAGATTTTGGGGGTGTTAGGGACTTTTTAAATACCGTTTCGTAATCAGTGCTACTTGCTCTACAAAACGTTAGGTCTCCGGCCGCTTATATTTTGAGTGTTATACCGTGTTATTATAACCCTCAAGGTATACTCTAATCCCGCCCTTACCCTCATTCCCAGAATGTATTTCCAATTAGACCTGAATTACAGAATGCAACATTAACTTTACCTTACAAGTACCTCTCATCTAGTTGAGTTTTTTTTTTAACGTGCTATTAACGTTACCTGTTCCATCCTTATTTATAGCTATGTTCCTAAAAAAAAAAAAACAAGATTAATTTATGAATGCTGCACTTATCACAATGGCAACAAAACCGAGCAATGATCATCATTTTATAGAGATTCGTTTGTAAGGTAGGTACTTGTTATCTGGATTGGAAAAAAACAATTGTCTTTTGATTAAGACTCTTTAGATGCTTCCCTTGGAGGACCTCTGACCGATTGCACAATGCGTACAAGTGTGTTTTTGTACGCTTCTGTTCGGAGATATAAATTTATCTTTTGTTGTTACTTTTTTTTATGGTTTCTTTTCAACGCATAACAAAACAAGTGAACTGTTAAAAACTATAAAACGATTGTAAGAAAAAAAGAAATAATAATAAAAAAAAAAACGAACCCATATTTACGGTACCTATATGATATGTGCAGGGATTTTTTTTTTTGTATACAGACGTCATGGCGCTTGAGAAGCAATTTCAAAACGAATGATATTTTACAAAGAAATAAGGATATTTTTTCGTACAAATAAAAAAGATACCTGTTGTGCGAAAGAACACCTGTGGAATATTAATCTTAAATGGCTCTGGTTGTTCTTGTTCTCATTATTTTATTGGGTTTTGCCTTTTTTTTTATTTTTTTTTTTGTGAATTAAATAATGACGATATAATTTATGAATTCCATGAAAATCATGATATATTTTGTTTTCACACTGCAAGCGTGCTCCACTCACGTTTATATGAAATCAAAATGAGCTCGTGTTGAATAAATATTTCAAACATTCATATGAATCATAAAAAATTAATTGAAGCTACATAATTCAATTAATTACGACTTACATTTTTTTTTTTGGGCCCCATTCCCCCTAGACACAAGGCTATGACAGATAGCCTTGTGAGCTTTTTTTTAACTAAAACACTAGCGATTGTATGTATTTTCAGATACGTACAGGGTTCAATATAATATCTTGGAATTTTTAATAAATCTTTAGAGCCGTTTTTAATGATGATCTATTTTTGTATAAATAATTTTTTTAAAACAAAATTTTAAAAAATATTGATATGCGATTTTGTAGAAATTGTTAATTGTTCATCAAAATCTTAAATCTAAATTTCTACATTCGATTTTTTTCAGAATTTTAGTTTTGATTTATATTAAAGCTATTTAAAGGCTATTGTTTTAAAAATTTCGTTAAAATTGAATCAGTTGCTTGAGATAAAATAAAAAAAAAAAACCTTCTATTATCTATCTAATAAGAAATGTTAAAAAAAATTAAAATTCTTTAATCAAAAGATAAACAGTACTTATATTAGAAACAAACATTCGAATAATTCTATCATCAAACGCCTTTGAGCCGTTTTTGAGAAAATTAACCTCTCCAAACATGGTTTTTATTTTATTTTAGGTTTATAATTTCTTGTGAATTTTTTAATACACGTCTTGTGCTCTGTATCTTAGGGGCCTTCATAGGTACTCCGAGGGCCCTGTTGCATGGAAACAGCTGATGGTAGCTATACGCTCCTGGTCCATACAACATTTCATTAGCTTCTTACTAATTTTTAAAGAGTAATTATTTGTAATATTTTGACTCTTGTTCTTTAAAAGACAATTCATTAAGAATCCAATTACATGATGGTGGAGATATTTTGTTAAACAAAAAAAATTGATAATAACAACGATCAAATTAACATTTTTCAGTGACAAAAATAGTCTAAAGCTATGATTACACGGTCAACGAAATCGGTCAACGCGTTGACTCTCTGACGTCAAAAAAAATCCATATTCTCTCTGTCATCTCACCGTCAACGTTCACAGCGTCAATGCATAAAACATTGACTATCACACGATTGACACTGTTGCGTCAATGTTGTCCTAAATTACGTTGACGCGCCAGGTGTGTCAACGTGACGTTTACTTAGCAGTGTCAACGCGTTGACTCGCAAAACTTTGTTGATCACACTGTTTGACACAAAGCAAAAATTTGAATTTTCTAAAAATATTCTGTGAAACAAAAAGCGGAGAATATGAGATTTGAAAAAAGCTCTCATAGAAAAATAAACGAAAATTTGTTTGACATGGTTGCATTGAAATGTAAATATTTCGAGATATACGCAATGCACTTTTAAGATAAAAGTCTTAAATGAATTCTGATAATATTCTTCAACGAATAAAAATGTAAAATTAATAAATTTTTGTTGAAAAATTAGAAAAAAAAATAAAAAAGTTTCGATATTTGATTTTTAATAAATCGAAACAAATCAATATGGCCACCTTCAAACGCTGATAGCATAGGAACGCTGCACCCAATGTTAATGGTTATGGTCTTAAAATGTAGCTTAGAATATATACTAATGGTTTTTGGTTTTTTGTGAAAAAAAAAATTTTTGCATCCCACATGGATGCCATGGCCATACCGAAAAGTTTTTTTTTGGGAAAAAAAACAAAAAGGTGAAATGAAAACCCCCTTTTTCCAAAACGGTACACCATTCAAAAAATAGCCCTACAAAAAATGTTCCCAATCTAACTTTTATCACATTTAATTTTATTTAATTCTGCCGCGTCAACGCTGGGACAGGGTCATTGCGATGACTCCCAGTCCTATAACCCTGTCAACGCGTCCCAATGGCATTGACAGAGAGATTACACGGTCATCGAAAATAGTCAACGCGTTGACTCAAAAATGTGTGTCAACTCGAGTGTCATCGTACCCGTCAACGACTATCACACGACGTGACACTCTTGGGACAGATTGTGACGTCATTTTTACGTCAGAGAGTAAACGCGTTCACCAATTTCATTGACCGTGTAATCATAGCTTAACTATTAAAATTTAATTGTAGGTTTCACTCAAGTAGGTACAAAAGTATGTATGTATGTAAAGGAGATGGCACATTTTTCTATGGAGCTTGGGCCCAGTGTGTTCACTAACGAAATTGGTATCAAATGAAAGGTGACGGTAAGCACATTACGTGGGTAAAATATTTTTAAATTCGTTAGTGGGGTTTTGGAGATATTTGAGTTTGAAGTTTCGGATTTCACAATCAAGATTTCAGCTAATTTTTCGAACAATTAATCGTAGAATGCGTAATAATGGGTGTACAGAAATAATATTGGTATAAAATAAAAGGTATTTCTCTTGTCTATAAATCTGTATCAAAAGTTTTTTTCTTTGTTAAAAAAAAATAATACATATTAGGTATTTACTTCTCAAAAGGTGATTTTTTTAAGCGAGGCATTTGGCACATCGAAATATCAAAATATTCAGTGGTGACATGCACTTTTTTTTTGTAATTTTTCGATAGCTTAATGTGTTACCTTTAATTCTATATATAAAATAGTTCTATAAAACATACAAAAACCTTATAATAAGCAAAATACACAAAAACGCGCTGAAATATGCCTATTAAATAATAAGAATAGAAACTATAGTTCAGTCAATGGGGAAAAATCTGGAAAAAGCTATGACTTGAGCTAAGTTTGAATGCAGTATTGAAGAGGGGTTTATCCCAAGTACAAATCTCAGATTGCGTATTGTTTGGTCTTGTGGGGCGACCGCCATTTTGAAAAACGCATTTGTCTCAATATCTCGAGAACGACTGGTCGGACAGAAAACTAGAGAGGACTTTTTAGATTGGAAATTAGTTAATCTTTCTTTTTCTAGTACATCATTTTTCTCTAGGAGTTATAATTTCAGAGTTACACTACCGAAAATTGTGTGTTTTTTGATAATTTAAATATTTTAAACAACCCTTAGAGTTAAGTGCGGAATTACTGAGAATGAGATACTTTGCGGTTCTGTTACTCTGAAAGTATAACTCCTAGAGAAAAATGATGTACTAGAAAAAGAAAGATTAACTAATTTCCAATTCAAAAAGTCCTTTCTACGCATTCTACGATTAATTGATCGCAAAAATAGCTGAAATCTTGATTTTGAAATCCGAAACTTCAAACTCAAATATCTCCAAAACCCCACTAACGAATTTGAAAATATTTTACCCACGTAATGTGCTTACCGTCACCTTTTATTTGATACCCATTTCGCAAGTGAACACACTGGGCCCAAAAATGTGCCATCTCCTTTCACTCAGTTTAAACTCTTTCAACAAATTCCATTTTTTTTTTTTTTTTTTTTGAGAAATAGATAAAAATTGATATGATAAATTGAGATTATAGTGTCAAAAATAATCTAAAAACTTTGATATTTGAATATCTTCCTAATAATAAAAATATCGATTTGATAGTTTAATAACCATAGAATAAATAAATTGATAATATACTTAATTTGATATTTATAAAATGTTAAAATAATATTTTCAGTGTATTAGTTTTCTTCGATCGGGCGTTAAAAAATACCTCGGAATTATGTATCATATTAATAAAAATGTTTCATTACAATAACTATGATACACTACAAAAGATTTAACGTGAATTGAATATTTTCTCTGACAAAAATAAAATAAACAAAAATAAAGTTCGCTGCTCAACTCTTTTGTTTAAGCGAAAGAATAACTTCTAATTTTCTAATTTTCATTGTTTTTACTGCTGGTGGCATTAATATTTTATTAGAACCTTGATGGGAAAATAGTCTCACCATCTTTAACGATGTGAAAGGATTTCGAGCACGAACAAGGAAATTCACTTTCAATTTAAAATTATGTGTCAAAAAAATTTAATTCTCTCAACTTTAATTACAACCCCAAATTTCCCACATTGTCTGCCCTAATAATAATCGAAAAATGCATATTTTTTAAAACTATTTCATCTATGGACTAGGTACATTTGAAGAAATCCTCAGGTTCATTCAAATCTAACAATTAATTTTCCGCTTAATGTCGTAATGCCGTAATCGGATACCATTCTACCACATAAAAGATCTCATAACGGTTATTAATGGCTATTAATCATCTTAAAACAAAACTTTTAACTCAAAGGATACACACATACCGTACAGCTTGCAGCGTCAAATCGCGTGCGTTTTATTGCGTCTCAAAAAATTCAGTCATTACCTCACATGCAATGGCGCCATCTTCTTCACGTACATATATCAAAGCCATATTAACCATAGGTTAAATAATATATAGGAGCGTGCGAAATCACCCTAAGCTCAAAGTTCCATATTTTGAAAAAAAAAAAAACTTCTAAAAATCCTTAAACAATAATAAATGATCCTTAATTAGGTAGTAGTTATATTAATTCTATACGCCTCGATGTTTGAACTCTTTGGTCAAGAGAGTCGCAGTTTAGAAGGACCAGTATGCTGATGGCTGTATAGTCGACCCTTGTGCCTGTGTTCATGTCCATTCGAGTTACACACATCCTCCGTCTAGGACGGCCCCATGTGTTAATGGACTACCCGCTCACTGGGTTGTAATTAAATTCAAATTAGCACAACATCCATCTTGAGAGTTTCTATACGAATATACTTCATTGCCATGCATCGTCATTCAGATAACTCCGGCGAGGATATAAACTTCTATTCCACATGACTTTGGATCGGATTCGTGCTTCTGCAGAGTCCAGGACTGAATCGGTAGGTGCATTTTTGTTGAAAAGGTTTCGTATGGTCTCTTTCGTTTTGGAGAGAATAACAAACCTACTATTAGGGGTGGAGACGTCCAGTGTTTAAATCTTTTTTTCTGACGAATATTTATTTGCACTCTGAGCTTGCTGTAGATCAGCCAGCAATCGGCCACTTTTGACCGCAATACTCTACCTTATAGAGACCCCATCAGCAGACGAATGTCTGCATCAGTTTGCTGTTTGGTTTGCAGGGGTTGTGGGTTTTTAATTGTTTTGTGTTTCGATGGATGCCCTCTGAGCCCTAGGCGGAGGAGGTTTTTGTGCTTTTTCGAAGTCTAATTGAGTGAATTGTTGTTTTGTCTTGTAAGTTTTTCTGTGTGCTGTAAGTCTGTTTGTTGTGTAGTCTGTGTATATTCAACTTCAAATGCACATAAACCTTTGGCGCAAAACGAAACGGACTCTTAGTTAATTGGCGATTGTGTGGTGTTTGCGAAATCTAAAATGGAAATAAATTGTTGGATACAAACAACTGACTTGGGGGCTAAAGGTGAGCAATATAAATTATTCTATTGACGGGCTAAAATGGGCAGATGCAGAGACTCGAAAGATGTGAGGTAATTTTATTTGTCTCCATTGAGTCATATTGTGTGTGGAGAATATATGGCAGGTACTGTAATTAATGTTTATATATGAGTTGCAGTTTTATCTAATGTTCCTTTATTTCAAAAAGGTTGGGTAGTCTTTTAAAGGGGCTATCAAGACTTTAGGAGAGGTCTTAAAATTAAGAACAATTTGTTCGTTTTAGGAATAAGATAGATTGCACGTACCTTTAACATAGACTTTTTAAAATTACCTACACCAATTTGAGGTTATAAATGCCATTCAGTGGAAAGTTTACATGAGATTTGAAAGCTGATCCTTAAGGCCTTAAAGTAGTAGAGTAACTAAAGCAAATTATTAGGGAACCCGGCCGAACAGCTCTGATTTTAAAAATTTTTTTTTCAAACGTAAGTAATTAAAAATACTTTAAAGTCTATAGATTAAAAATTGCCGGTGTTGCCGTATTGTTTTTTAAAATTAAAATTAAATTTTTTTTCAACAAAACCATTTTTTTTGCTTAAATTTCATAAAACAAATGATGGCAAAAGATTCTCTAGGGAATTTAAGGAAAAAAAATATAAAGTAGTAAGGGACAATCTTCCATCGTTTAAGCGATAAATGCAATTTTCTAACATTCTGACTTCAACACACAAAAAAAATATTTTGAAAACAACGGCAACACCTACAATATTTTAAAATACATATCTAAAAAGCCAGAAGCTCATTCTTATCTCTTAAATTTAAATCTACTAAATTTAATTAAGAGTTTTTGAAAAATGGTCCTCAAACTCAGAATTAAAAAAAAAAATGTTAATAAAAAAATTTTAAATGACTTTTTTCCAAACTTTTTCTAAAAAAATGTGAATTAATTTAAAAAAAAATTTTGGCCATAAATACTATTAGTTGAATTTCGAAGCAGAAAAGGTAATATATATCACACTTTTGAAAAAAAAATTAAAAATTACTTCAATTTCAATGGGTTTTTTTTTTAATAAAAACTGAAAAAATAATTAATTTTCTCAAAGATTTTTGTAAATAAGAACTTTAGATTTTTGCTTTTAACTTTCAACAGTAAGAGTTATTAAATGAATAAAAAATAATTTTTTTGTGTTGATGTTGAACATTAAAAAAAAATAAGTTAAATTTTTTTTCAAAACTTTTATTAAAAAAAGTTCTTTGAAAATGAAATACTTTTTAATATTTTTCATAAACCGTAATACATATTGACATTTCCTTTGTTAATTTCAAATCATAATAAATGTGGCCAAAAAAAATTGAAAATAAATGCATTTTATGTTACGAACAAGTTTAAAAAACGACATGTTAAAATTTTTTCAAAAATTTTTTTTTTTTTTTCAAAAATCTGACTTCAGTTACCATTCTTTCAAAAGCCCTTAATTCAATTAACTTAATTTTAATTTTACAAATATGACTAGGCTTCTAGCTTTTTAAAAATGTATATTTTAATATTGTAGGTGTTGCCGTTGTGTTCAAATATTTTTTTTGTGTGTTTGAAGTCAATTAATAAGAAAAGTGCATCTATCACTTGAACGATGGAAGATTGTCTCTCATTCCCATATATTTTTTTTTTCGAATTGCCTAGACAATCTTTTGGCTTTATTAAATTTATGAAATTTAAGAAAAATTTTTGAAAAATTTTAATTAAATTTAAAAAATCAAAACGGCAACACCGGCAATTTTTAATCTATAGACTTTAAAGTATTTTTAATTACCGACGTTTAAAAAAAAAGATCATCAAAGTCTAAGCTGTTCGGCCGGGTTCCCTAATATTGCCAATTTTTGAGCTTTAGTTACTCCACTAAAGAGCTTCATAAGTCTTTATACTTATTCACTCTTATTTATAAAAACAAAACAAAAAATCATGTGTGAAATTCACACGTGGTAGAAGTGAAACCTTAAAATATAATTTTTCTTGAAAAAAAAATCGAAAAAATTTAACTTTTTTTTCTTCCATCACCTTTAAATTTATTTTTTTATATGACAACCTATAATAAATTTTATATCATCTGAAAGGTTATTATTTAAGCTTTAAATATTTTCTTCAATCATGTCTATCCGACATCTACAATCACCGTAATCTCAGGATTCTGAATATGAAATTATTATTATCTATTATAACAAAAAAGACATAATCAATTAATTTTTACTGTCGCTTTTTCGTTTCATCTTGTTTCAAATCACTACGGTACTAAAGAACTTTCTACTTCAAGAACTTAAAGGTATTTAACTATCAAGAAATCGAGTCATGAAACTCAATAACTCTATCGTAAAACAACTTTAAAGTTGAAAATCTAAGTTCATCAGTCTATGGACATAAATTTCTAAAGCAATTACCACCCAAAATGAATGTCCAACATTACAATACATGTGTTTGTGATCTCTAAAAGGGTTATCCAAAGAAAAATGGATACCTTTTTTTTTAAAAAAAAGGCAAAAAAAGTAAACACAAACAAAACCCAGAAGAAAAAGGTCAAAAGTAATAATCTTGTAAATTTATAGCGAACGCATTTAAATTCGAAGCAACATAAATTTTATAAGCTCTACCCCATCTGCCACACAAGCCAGCCCTATATACAACCCAATCCCCGCACGTATTTGACAAACGCAAACTGTCCATAGCTGCCGCTGATTTCTTGGAAGTTCTTCCAAACCATTTCCCCAGAAAATACGACCTGACATCCATCGCGTCTTTTGGTTTCGGTGTCGGAGGACAAATTAAAATTCCCATTAGTTATGCACTTCGTCGGATGATGTCAGAAGAACAAACTTGGAAATTATGATGGCTTCTGTTGTAGAATTGAAAATGAATGGAAAAAGATTGGATTATGATTTTATTAATCATTCAAGAAAGGATTTAAAAGACAATTCATTCACATAGTAAAAATCGATTGATGGATTGCTAAATTCACAGTAGGCAAAGAGAAAATTCGGGTAATTTAATTTTTGGAGAAAATTTCATAAATTTATCTTTTTAATCGGTGTAAAGGTAAGGAAATCCTAAATAATATGGATTGGATGGGGCGTTTGGCAAATGATAAGAATTTGAAATAGAAATGTTTTTAACGTTTCGTACTTTAATCACCATATCACGAGTTTTTATTACCATTAAGTTTTGTGGGAACAATACTTTGCCACAGAATGAAAGAAATGACATTCATCCATAGGTAGATACAAAAATCTTTAATTTACAGCATAAGGAACGTAAATAAACATTTATTCTGAGAGAGATGGAATTTTTGAAGTGAAAACTTCTTTACTCTCGTAGTGATTTGAAACAAGATGAAACGAAAACGCGACACGAACATTGAACTTGTTATAACTTTTAATAGATAGATGAATGAAATTTGTACTGTAGATAGATAATTAAATAAACTATAAATGTACAAATTTCAATTAATTTCATAGGGTAAATTAGGGCATTATGGCATACCTAAGCACAAACTCAAATAACTTTACTACGGACTACAATTTTTACTTCAATCATTTTTTTTAATTAAATTTCATAAAAACGTAACATAAATAAATTATTTAAGAATAAAAATTCAAGCTTTTTAACAAAAAATAAATTAAATTAAAAATAGTCCAAAAAAAACCATATTGCCCTATGTACGGGCAATATGGCGAACCCCATTTACTTCGGAACCCTTTACTTTTTTTACGTATATTCAGCATTTCTGAAATATAATTGTAAATAAGTTTCATAAAATTAACGTTAAAATGAGGTTATTTTCAAATTTAAAAAAATGCAGAGTTACTTTTGAAATTAGTTTTACATAAGGGCATTATGGCGCAGTCGGGTATAATATAGCGCCATAATGCCCTTATTACATCTGCGCCATATTGCAAAATATACACATATTCACAAAACTCCAAAAACTAAACACAATTCTTACTTCAGTTAAAATATAACAAGTGATATAACCAAACCAAAACTGTACTCTGCGTTTCACTCTTTACAACAAACACGTTCACTGTATACTTACCGAGATACACATAAACAAAAACAAAGCGATATTATATTGGAACCCAGAACCGGTATATTTTTTTTGTTTTCTTTTTTGTTTGGCACAAAAATAATAGCACTGACCTGCGGTCGTCACAAGGCTAGTGTTCGACGAAGGCCAAAGTTTCTGCATTGGTTTTATTTAAATGCGAGTATTGGAAGTATGGTAGTTGAGAGGTGCGCCATAATGCCCGGTGCGCCATAATGCCCGAAGTTACCCTATTCAAAATTCTGAGATAACGGTAAAAAGAAGTTCTTTTTTTACACACGTTATATCTTTTGATCTAGTGCACATACAAATTTGATTTAACTTTAATACGCATGCGGATAACATAACCTTTCATTTGATATATCACATTTAACTATACGAGCTCTACAAGTTACACAATCATAAATTGAAAAACTTGAAAAATACCTCAAAACACCTGTGAAGATCTGTTGACGATGACCAGTGTAGGAATCACCAGGAATCTCAGTTTGAAATTTCGACATAGTTGGCTTTAAAAAATTCTTATTTTTTTCTAGGAATGGTAGAAATATGATTCATGCGTCATATACCTAAAAGGTGAAATAACCTTTCAGATGATATAAAATTTACTATAAGTTGTCATTTAAAAAAATATATTTAATGGTGTTAAAAGAGAAAAAAGATTTTTTTTTGTGCTTTTTGGTGAAAAGTGATTTGGTTTCAAAAAAAATTAGCTGTTTTTGTAGATGTTGTATAGACATGGACGATATAAATATTTTGATCTGAAACAATAAGCTTTTAGATGATATAAAATTAATATAGGTTGTCATATATAAAAAACATGTATTTAAAGGAGATAGAATAAAAAATAGGTAGATTTTTCCTTTTTTTTGCAAGAAATTTTTTTTTTTAAATTTCACTTCTACCACGTGTGAATTGCACACATGACTTTTTTTTAAACTTGATCATAGGAGTGATAAAATTCAAGATATAATTTTTTAAGTGATTCTGTTTTGGTGAGTTTTGTGTTAAATTATTTATTTAGATTTATTTAAATAAATTTGTTCTCTCCTGGCACTTCAGAAAAACACTAAATGTAAATCGAATGAATGTAGTCACTAAAACCGAGAAGTTTTTTTACTAGCGCCGTTAAACACTCAGTCTGAGACCTCCGTATTGAGTATACGGTTAAAAATTCTGGAGTATTTTTTAATACTTTTTGGGTTACGTAATAGGTCTACACCTGAAATGTATTAAAATTTAATACATGACAAATATTAAAATCTTTTAGTTAATACAAAATGTTTAAAAATTTAATACAGTTGTATTAAAAAATAATACAGTTTTTATTAGAATTTAATACCAAATGTATTTCAAATATTTTATATTAAAAATTAATCTTTTTAGGTATATTAATTTCTAATAAGATTTTATTTAAAAGATAATACAAAAATATTTCAATTCAATACCAAATTTATTAAAAATTAATAAAATGTATTCTATTTTAAAAATTCATTAATGAAAATAAATATTGATCATAAATTATTGTCTCTTATTGATAATGGTGATATTATTGTCTCTATTTTATCTGTTTTACAAACTGTGGCATGTCGTTTGATTTAAATTTAATAATTATGTAATACAATTTAATACTTATAATATTAGTTTTTAATACATTTTTATTATATTTTAATACAATTGTATTAAAATGTAATACAATATATTAAAATGTAATACAAAAATATTAATATCTTATACAAATTAATCCAATAATATTAAAATTCAATACAAGATTTGAATTTAATACCGGCGGGTTAATTTTTAACCCACAGAGGTTATTTTCTAATAATTTTTGTATTACAAGTAGTAAACTTAATACTAAAATATAAATAAAATATAAAAAAAAATAAATTTAATAAAAAAAAGTTTAAAAATAATTTTAATATTTTGGAATAATAATATTAAATGTAATATTTTTTGTATTGAAAGTTGCTGTATTGAAAAATACTCCAGAATTTGTAACCGTGTACCCTCTTTGGAGGAATGGTTGGTGCAATGGACTATTAAGCCAGAGGTAGGGCTGCCAGATAAAATTTTATTAATGTCGGGACAAGAGGTCTTTAAAGTCGGGACAAATCGGGACACCAAAAAAATACATGAAATCGAAAATTATTAAAAACAAATGAAAAGAATCACGTGTGTGATTGCAAAATTTTCCTTGACTTATTTCCTACATTTTTGTGGATTTCACGCAAAAATTATGATTTGTTAAAAATTTCATTTTTTTTCAAAACTAAACTTAGTCCCAATTTATTCACACTCCATTAAATTTAAAGTCACCATATAAAATGGGAAGTTTTAAAATTCGTATGCCATCTGACAAATTTTAAATTTTAATGGCGTCTTTAATGGATGGTGACTACATTGGGCCTTATCCATAAAAAATCATCAAAAAAAATGTCAACTGATTTATCTTTTAATAAATGTAGGTAACAATCCCAAATTTCCATTAAATTTAATGTCGCCTTTTAAGAAATGAAGTTTTAAAAATTGTATGCGATTTGCCAGTTTTTTTTATTTGACAGTTAATAAATTGAAGCTAAAAGCTTTTTATGCTTAAAATTTTAACACACAACAGATAGTCAAAAAAATATTGGACCAAATTTTACTTTATACGTGTTTATGTTTATAATAAAACAAAAGTGTGAATAGGTATATTTAAAAAAAAAGAAAAAGCAACACTTAACATGCTGCAAATGTTCCTAGTAAGGACATTATGTATAAGGACATATTCATTTATATAGCACTCACTTTTTTTTCCAAGGTTTTTGAACGAAATGGGAATGTCGGGACAAAATTGGGACAGTTTGTAAATCGGGACAGATATCGGTCCAAATGTTGGGACTCTCCCGCCGAAATCAGGACGTCTGGCAGCCCTAGGCAGAGGTCTGTGTTGAAATCCCAGCCTCACCGCACTTAAAGCATTTTCATTTGTCAGAGCTGCATCTTTCGTGGAAGTAACAAAGTAGAAAAGTGCTTCTCTAATTAACCGTTCGAACTCGGCGGTAAATTGTATGATAGAATGAAATAGAAGTTCTTGCAAATAAATTACACGCATCCAAGAATGATTGATAGTAGTGGTTATTGTTAGTCACTAGGCCTTACTCCTTCATATGTACACTTAATTATCCTTGGGTTTTTGGATCGTTAAAATCAGTAATATTATTTTGACGAAACACAGACACTGTAGATAACCAAACAAACTTCGTTTGGCAACTTTAGGCTTAAACCTAAAATGCTGAATCCTAACTTATTTTACAAACCTCTTTAAACCATTCTTATATCTGAATAATGTTTTCTAACCAATCAAATCTGAGCATCTCTTCAAAAATTATTCGAAACATTCAACTTAATTTGCTATATATGCGTCGCAAAATATTACAAAAAAAAAAAAACTTGAAACCTTCAGAGACATACAAGATACAATGTATAGACAAACTTCCACCAAAATGGCAAATCTTAATCATCAATCAAGCCGAATTATAATGACATTTCTCAAGAAATTACAATCCTTTTGTGGAAATTGTCCATCAATTAGACCTTCCTAAATGAGTGTGTTAACTTGTCGCACTCTACACTTAACGCGTTTCTCGACTTATGTATTGGTAAGTGGTGGAATTGTGGGATACAACATGGAAAATGACGCGATCATCGCTGGAAAAAAAACACAAAAAAAGGCGTTTGTCGTTTGTCGTTTGTCGTTTGTAGAAACGTAAGCCGTTTCGAAAACCATAATGGCCATCACCTCTAAAGCGTCTTAAAGACACCTCTTGTCGACTTCGGCTCATTCGTTGGATACCTACCTACGCCTGAGCCAGACCGAAGTCAGTCGCTCGTTTGGACCGTCTCCAATATTAATTATTACATTTCATATTGATATGGATCTCTGGAGTCACACACTCTGCACATAGAACTTGTGTTTTTAAATATTTAATACCTGCATAATGGCTTGGGACTGGGATTGGAACTCTCTCAGACTCAAGACTCTGCCGCTGGTTGGCATCTCTTCGTCCGATGGTTGGTGTGAGCTGTAGCTCAGTGTCGTCGTTTACAAAGGCTGAATATTAATTGGCTGAAACCCAAAACGTTGGCTAATAAAATCTTAACCATTCCATTTCGGTTGAAATTAAACGTAAAAAAAAAAAAAGATAAACAAAAACACTGCGGTTCCTCTCTGCACATCTGATGATCGTGTCGAAGCAACGAAGCTGCTCTCTCTACCGACAATACGCTATATAGTTTGTAGACTGGAAGAGGAGTGGTGGCTGGAAATCTGACACCTGTATGTGGAATGTGTGTATTTATGTAAATCTTTTAATTTATGCCCTGGAAATATCCTTAAATAGCCATCGGTAACGGCTACATTCGAGAGAGAGAGAGAGATTGGGACTGGGACCGGGACGGATGTTCGAAATTTACGTGGCGGAATTGTGGAATTCATTGGATTCGATCTTATGTGGCGAGCTGAGCTCGCCTCCTTTTGTCGACTAATTTAGTGCCTGCAGAGAATTTCTCAATAAATTGTGCGGATTTCCTTTCGAATTCAGCACCATCAACGTTATCGTGTCGCTTATCGCGTGTTCTTTGTTTTAGAGTTGTTATATTGTTGCGTTGTGGTGTCCCTTTTGGCCATAACCGTAACCTCATTTCATCGTTTTGGGGGGATTTTAAAAGTCGCAGACCGAGTGTCGCCTTCGAATTAAAGTATATACACCCAAGAGCTGAGACGATCAGCGATAATTTTTGTGTGCTGCGCTGTCTTGAGATGTAGTTTGGTGTTGCAGGGCCAATTAATTAACTGAAACTCTTAGCCAACGACTTATTTTACACGTCTAATTAGTTGTTGTCGCAGATAAGAATTAAACGCGAATGAAATAATTTGTTTTTTTGTTGTTTAAAAGTTTTGTATACCTAAGCAAGGACGTGGAGGAGTATAATACGAATGCGAGGTTATCTTTGGGTTCTGATCCTTTGTGTGGTTGAAATTTTGTATCCAAAACGATTCGAATATATATATTTAACAGACAATAAAATATATGGAGGGCAGAACAAATATTTGTTGTTTGGATATCATATGGAAACATGATTATACAAAAAGAAATCTGTATTGAGTTTATAAGTGGGATCTTCATGTTTACAAAGGTCCTGGATTTTGATATGAATAGTTGAATATAAAAAAGAATGAGTAAAGGTATTGAATTCTTAAACTGCAAAGGTTTTTTTTCTTAAAAATTGCTAAAACATTTGGCGGGTTCTATAAAATAAAAATGCAATATTGAAGTTTGGAGATAATTTGAATCTGACAATGATCTTGTTCTGTCGAACGCTATATGCTCAGGACTGCAATTAAAATTATAGGTTAGAAGAAAACTAACTTTACACTGAACCAAATCCTTCCGTAAATACAACGAAAAAATTCGTTGAGCCAACGAAAATTTAATTAATTTTCAGCCGATGAAAAATTTAATTGGCTCAACGAAATGGCTTTCATACGTTAATGAAAAACTTCATCAATTAACGAAAACACGGTAATATTTATCGTTAGTCAATGTATTTTTTGATTAATTTATAAAAGGAACTTTCGTTAGCTTACAAATTTTTTCGTAAATTTTATGAATATTTTAATTAAATTATGAAAAAATATTCGTTAGCTAACGTCCATTTTTCTTCCCTCAAATTTGGAATAAAAACCTGAAATTCAAAAAAAGTGGAGTGGAGCGAAAATTTTTTTCTAATTAAAAACAAAACCATTTGTTATTTTGCACTGGAATTTTTGGATTTTTAATCATGAAATAAAAAAATTAAAAATTAAATACACAGACAAATTTCAGTAATACATATATCTTCTTCTTTAAAGAATTAGTTTATTGTCCTTTGGGTTGGGATTAAGTATCCATCCATAAGGTACATTAAGATGACATCTTTGGAATCTGAAAGGAAACAGAAATAGAAAAACAAAACAAAAGACTTAAAATACAAAAATTTTTTTTTATAAAATTACATATATAATAGGCTGGGTCACAAATGTATGGAGACATTTTTTTTGCTGATTTTTTTATGGGCACAGTGATGAAAAGGTGCCAAACTGTGAATAGAACAATAATATAAAGTTTGGTTATAATCAGACTTTATCTTCTGCCTCCGGTTGCCCAGCCAAGTTCTCTATGAACTCTGTGCCCATGTTCTGTAACTTTTATCACTGGCGATAAAATATTTGAATAACTTGAAAATTAATTTTATCTCATCGAAATAAAAGAAATTTCGTTCAAAATCATAATTTCTTAATTCAAAAACTCTGAATTTGAAAGAAATTTTGCTTTATATATGGGAGAAAATGGATTTTAGAGACGTTGAAAAACGCTTATCGCCAGTGATAAAGTTACAGAACAGGGGCCCTGGTCCTAAAACCTTAGGAAAAAACTCAGGCCTTTTTCGAACCATTCTGACTTTTGTTTCAGTAATGTCAAACATTTCACACTCGTTTTATTTGTTAACATAGTCGAAATCAAGCTCCTCAAAAACTTTCAGCTACGTAGGATTAGTAGTTTCTGAGTAAAAGGCCTTAAAAAATCGCAAAAAGAGTAGCTGATTTACTCACTAACACACTAACTAACATATGATAAAAATTAATGCAAACTTCTAGTTTTCATAGAAACTTGTTATGGTCATGGATCTTGAAGTACATACAAGGAAAAAAATCGAAAAATTGAAATTTTACATCCAGGGGGCGTGGTAACCGCCCATTTTGGCAGAATTAATATCAATTATTAAAAAGTATACTTCTGAATACCCTAGAATCTTGAAACTTGGTAGAATTGTAGTTAATGCAAAGGAAACCTATTCAAGGTAGAAACTTGGAGGGGTGGTATCCCCTTAAAAATAATAAAAGAAAGATACAATGTTTCATAAATTAATTAACAAGTCTTAGAAAAATGTAGTTTTGGTTTTTTAATATCTCAAAAACGACAAAACATTTTTGCATCCGGTTTTCTGTTTTTGCTTACAAACAAATAAGAGCATTGAATTTTGAAAACTTAAATAGTATCTACTTAATAACATAAAATTAAAAAAAAAAAATTAGTTCGCAAATTTAATAAAAATTTTTTTCAAAATTTTGATTTTGAAAATTAATTAATTTTTCAAAAACTTTATTTGAAAGCAAAATAAAAAAGAGATTTTGGGCTTAACAAAAAGGTATAACATGTTGTTGTAGGTATAACCGTTGATTTTTAATAATATTTTTTCCTAATTATATCATTTTTTTTTTTAGAAAATTGCCCCTCCTGACTAAACGGGGGCGAATATTCATCCCCTCCAATACGATTTTTTTCTTGTCCGGACCCAACCTACACGCTTAAGCTTTTTGGCACATGCCCTTGAATTAGATTTTATAAGAAATGAGATAATAATCAATTAAGCAAAGCATGTGTGGTTTTTAGGCAAAAATCAGCTTTTTCAAAAATTAACCCACAATCCGGAGGCACTTAAAGTTAAAATAATGAAATGAAATTTTACTTATAAGCTAACCGAACCATTTAGCACCTTTTAATCGCTGAGCCTTTTTGAAAATCCAAAAAATTGTATTTTGACCCACCCTAATATATAGGAATCAATAAAATCGAATTTTACTTACTTTCCTATAACTCATTGTTCAACAACTCTTTCAAGACTTAAATTTGGAGAGTTTGGTAATGGTGACGACTTTGGTGGGACTTTTAACAGATGTTGAGAATGTCTGTTTTTGGAGTTCAATAACTGGCCTTTTTCGATATAAATTCTCTCCATTTTTTACTTGCTCTATAGGGCAAGTATTGGTTTCGTGTAGAAAAAAAAATTTGAGGTTTTAATCAAAACCAACATTACGATGATGGAGAAGATCAAAAAAGTGATTTTCGTCATGCCGTCCGTCGCGTCGGTCCGTGCGTCTGTGCGTCCATCTGTACATCGAGCTAGGGCCTAAACGGATGGATGGATTTGCTTGAAAGTTGGTACAGATGCTTTTTACGTTTTTCCCTAGACCCGTTTTTTTTTTTTTTTATTTTTTAAATAGGTATCTCCTTTTTAACGCATATCTCCCATATAACGTTTTCGAGGTATTGCAATTTTCTCGGAAACGGCTCTAACGATTTTGATTAAATTTATTGTACTTAATAGACTTAATAATAGATTCAAACAAAACTGTGTTTTTAGTTTTTCGCAAAAAATGCCGAAAACGGAAATATGGCGTTGCCGTTTTTTCAAAAATTGACATATTTTTTTAGGTTCATAATATTTCATCAAAACAAAAGTCAATTTTACTAAAATTTTACAGACATCATTTTGAAGTATCTAATGTAAAAAAAAAAATATTTTTGAAAAAAAAAATTTAATTTAATTTTTAAACTTTTGATTTTTTTTTTTTTTTTTTCTCGACACTAAACAAAATCTTAAATTTCCAATAGATATTTAAGATAAAGATACTGTGAACTACAAGAGCAAGTACGTGCGACCCAGTCGTGCATTTTATTCAGCATACATTCGATTTTGTCTCCGTTGGGGATGAGATAGTGTTGAAGTATCTACAGGTGAAGGTGTCATTTTTCCATAATTCCAATAACGTCCACACACACCTTTTGTTAATTTTGAAAATATGAAACACAATCAAAATTATTGCGAGCTAGTTTTCAATTATAACAATTATTGTAAATAATTACACTGGTCTACAAAATTTAACTTTTTTTTGCCACAAGAACCAAAATATACTTTTCTAGTAGTTTTTGGGGTGCTGAATCCGAATCTGAAGTCAGAAAAATTTGATTGGCCTCCGTTTTTTAAATATTACCATTATAAAATGCTAAAAAACGTCATGTGGGGTAATTCAAATTTGTAACGGTCATTATAACAACATATATTCTTCTTTCAAAAACTGTTTAAATTTTCCCGATATCTCTTTTATTGCTCGAGATATCTTAAGTTTCATTTAATAAGCCAAAGAGAAACTAAACTTAAATTATAAGTCACTGGTCACAGAATTTTTGCCACAAGAACCAAAATATACTTTTCTGAAGGTTTTCGAGTTGCTAAACTCAAATCCGCAATCGAAAAAATTCTATTAGCCTCCGTTCTTGAAATATTACAGTTATAAAAAACCCTATTTTTGCATTTTATAACTGTAATATTTCAAGAACGAAGGCTAATAGAACTTTTCTGATTGTGGATTCGAGTTCAGCAACCCAAAAACCTTTAGAAAAGTATATTTCGATTCTTGCGGCAAAAAAAAGTTTAATTTGTTTGGCCAGTGTTGTTTCTGATTCAAAGACCGCTACTTAAATTTTAAATATCTCGGGCAATAAAAGAGATATCGGAAAGATTTAAAAATTTTTTGAAAGAATAAAACTAGCAACGTTTGAAATTTATTCATAATGAATTACTCAACATAAAACCATAACCTCGAAAACAGCCAAAATTACGTTTTTTGACATTTTCTAACGGTAATATTTTAAAAACGAAGGCCAATCAAACTTTTCTACCTTTAGATTCGGATTCAGCACCCCAAAAACTACTAGAAAAGTATATTTTGGTTCTTGTGGCAAAAACCTTGTTGACCAGTGTTATTTATCTTACCTTTACTACTTCTTTAAACTTTTTCAGCACACAATTTTTTTTATTTATTCCGCGTGATGGGTTTGCGCACTTGCGGGAGTGAATATTATTTGTGAGATGTTACTTTGACTACCCGGAATGCACACAAGAAACGAAAATAAAACGTGCTCTGTTTGCATTTTTTCGTTAGTCTACGTTTTTTTTTTTCGTAAAACAACGATTTGTTTTTGTTAACTGATGTATTTTTTCATAAGCCGATGTAAAATTTCATTAGTCTATTAAGAATTTCATAAGCCAATAATTTATTTTCATAAATTGATGAAGATTTTCGTTAGTTAATGTGGAATTTCATATGTTGATGAAATTTTTCGTTACTTAATTAAAATTTTGATAAAGTAAGAAACAAATTCGTATTTTTATTCTTTAAAATGAGTATGAAATTTTTCGTTAAATGATGAATATTTTCATTAAAAGGAATTTTTGGGCTCTAAATAATGAGAAAAAATAATGAGATGAAGGTTTTCATATTACGAAAAATTACATATTTTCGTTGAGCCAACGAAAATGTAGTGTATGAAACGATTTTCGTAATTTTACGAAATTTATTATTTTCAGTGTAGATATCATTTAGATGTGTTCTGTATAAGACATTTTAACAACTGAATACACAATAAAACAATCAGAGAAGTGCCATGCGAACATCTTTGTTTCAGATGCCATCATTTGATCTCATTCCAATTCCAAGTTCAAGGCTGTAATAAAGAGCAAAAGACTGATGATACTTCCCTGATGCACACCAAATTTGATTGGGAACTCTTTGGTAACTTCTACCTTCGTTTTTACTTGTTTGTACTTATTTATGTCTTCCGAGCGTAGTTTTTCGAAACTGCTCATTGTCTTATGGAATTAAGTCAATTTAAAATCTCTTTAGTTTAAAATCTCTTAAATCGTCCTTAATTTCCGCCATTTTGTAGCTCGATCGTTAGAATCCTGGTTCTCAGTGTTCGTTCTGCTCTTATAGATCAATTCCGATACGGATTCAGAGTTTTCAAGTAGTATATACAACAGGCATAAAACGAAGCTAAATAAACTTAATAGCTTTCCAGCTCTTCTATATTAAAAGCTTCAGAAATGTTATTGATTCTTTCATTTGTTCGGTAATATTTTAAAAATTTGAATTAAAAAAAAATTGTGTACTCTTTCGAAAAACTCCACAATTAATTATCGGCACCGAAACACTCACATCTCTTCGAAATTGCCTTGTTAATAATCACTTTCTAATTTATTTTATTTTTTTTCTAAATCTAACGCTCTTTCCGCTAATGTCTTTATTAGAGAATTTATAACATTATATGAGCATATTCTAAAGCACCCCCCGTCGATTTCATCAAAACTGATCATTATAATTGTATGAGTTACAAGTAGATAAACGATGATCTCTCTCTCTTTACTTCACATGGATATAAGATGACCAAACAACATGCTTAATCACAGCCTATCCATCAGAGTCTCGAATTTACAAGAGAAAAATATCCCGGCATCACTTATGTAGGTATAGAGACTCATCTGGGAGAAGATTGAGATGAGTAATCAAAGTAATTAAAGCAATATAGATATTCCACCTTCATTAATAATGAATGTTTGGCAAGAGAGGTGTACCCTCATGCCTATGATGATGATCAGACCATCAGAGAGGCCATCGGTTTTAAGTATATAGTCAACTCATGCATACCTCGATCAATCCCTGTTCAAATAACCTGAACTTCATACATTGGGAAGAAAAAAATATTGCTACAAGGTCCGCATTTGTGGAAGAAGAAGGCCTAAAGCATGTTGAACATGTTCTCAAAAAATGGCGCCCAACAAAAAATGTTTTGCTTTGTACCTATTAATAAGGCCCTAAGATTCAAAATAATTTTGTGGACAAAATTTTTAAGACCGACGAATTTCACGTTAAACTTATAGCCCTTACAAGTGATTCGTTGCCAAAATTGTCAAAAACATGGTAATAAATAAAAGTGGCGCCCAACAAAAGGCGCCTTCAAATGAAAATCTTTTTAAAAACGCACCTGTTCGCACCTCTCTGTACATCTAGCTACAAAAAAAGGAAAAAAAAAAATTTATTTGTTTCTTGGGGCGCATATTACGTAGACGCGTTGTGCACCACTATATCCACTCAGAGATCAGTGGACGACCGACAAAATGAATCAAAACGATGACCGACAGTTATTAATCATTATTTGCATTAGTCAAACATTCGAAAGACGTGCACCAACCAGCAACGCAACGGCGCGCTACACAGCGATTAATATTTGTCGACTTAACATGTTCATTTAGAGGAATTATCATATTAGCTAGAGGCATCTTAAGCATTTTTTCTTAGTAAATTACGTTTTGAGCTAATTTTATTTTTTTTTATATTTTTGAATAACTTGTTTTAACTAATTGGATATTTTTTGTCTACAAATCAGAGACAGATTCCAGAGATAAGCGCAATTATAGTTAACTAGGCCTATCTCTTAAAAAGTTATCGTGTTGTTGGTACACAATTTTTATATGTTAGCTATATTTGGCATTAAGTTTGTAAAAATGGCGCCCAACATGAGGTTTTAGTGCTCTCACCTCCTGGTAAATGTAAGAAACTTTACAAATTATTATGAATTTCACTGCGCACACTGACAAAGAAAAGCAAATTCCAAAACCTCATGTTGGGCGCCATTTTCATAACTTAATAAAATTATGTATTTGGAAAAAACACAAAGTTTTGGAAACTCAGCAATAATTCAGTACAATTCAGGCTACACCACAATTGACTTAATAACTTTACAACTAAAATCAATCCAATTCATTCTTAAGCGTTTTGATCACACAAAAAATTATGCTAATTGTGTTGAATAATCCTTTTTATTGTGTGCAAATTGTACACTTGGTCTTGGTATTTTGATCATGAGTTGTACATGTAGCTACACCTTTGTATTTAATATTTCTTGAGTTTGGTATCATCTTGCATACAAAACCTTAACGAAGAAGGTTTTGTAGAGAAACAATAATCAGAATCGAATTTTTGTGTTCTGAGAATCTAAAACATATCCAAGGACCAACGAGAAAATAATATCAGCTCCTTTCGATTACTTGTAAAGAAGCAATCTCAAAATTAATTCAAAATATGGACCCAAAACAAGGAGAATTTCTTGAGAATCGATCATCATGCAGAAACAAATCGGTCGACAATTTAGCTCCTCTGAAACTTTTCGGTACAGGGACGTATCCCAATTTTTTTCTTTTTTAAACTGAATCCATTATGAGGCAATTGTTTAATTTCTCACCTAAATTGCCTTGAAATCTTATTGCTAGGGCTTTATATACCCAAGAAGGCAGTAAAAATGACATTAACGGGTTTTCAAAATGGCTGACGATTTTGATGTAAAACGTCAAAATTTTTGTTTTAAAAGTTCAAGTTGTCATCCTCAAAAATTAAATTAAATGTCAAACCAATGGGATTCAATATTCTTCTCCATGGATACGGGTTTGTTTGTAACTTCCTATATCATCCCAAAAGAATACCGCCGCATCGAGACTATTTTTGCAGAAGCGCAGAAAAAAAGGTCATTCTCGTGTATTTAATCTGTCAACTTCGATGTACCGCGACCAAGATATTTTGATCGATTTGATTTATTGCTACGATTTCGAATGAAATATTTTAATGTTGGGACATTAGCAAGGTTTGGTTGCACTTTTTTTTGTTGAAACTGTCTGTTTTATATTTGATCTTGGGAAGCTGTGAAGAAATAGGTTAACCATCAGGACCGATTCATTTGGGTCATAATGGCATGAATGGAATTTATATGAGAGGTTGAATGATGGTGTGATGACATTGTTTTATCGAGAATTCGATATAATTTGAACGTGGGAATTGTTAAATGATTGCCATCTTATTAAATGGATTGTTTTTTTTTTTTGGAATATTTTTTTTGTGACAAAACAATTAGGGATAGTTGGAATGATTCTCTTCTTCGAGAACCAAAAGAGATACAAAATTATAACCTTTTTGAAAAAAACTAAAGAATTTAAAATTTATATATTCTTTGTTAGATTGAAACTTCTTAGAATTTGTACTTTGTCATCCATTTGAGACATTAGCAGGTCTCTTAGTATTTCTCTCACATTAAATGCCCATTGACTTGTGACTTAGTGAGTTTTATTAGATCTTTTACATTTATAACTTGATGTGACTTTTATATTTTAGGATTTTTTTTTTAATTTGGGAAGATCCAAACCTTTGATATAGTGAATAACTTCACTAAGTACTAGATCTGAGACTGCTATTGCGATAGCAATCACTCAGCTCTTTCAGAGCTGAGCAGAGAACAGATGCGAATTGCGATTGCTCTTCTATATAGCTGATCACTCTTAGTCACCAAGTTAGCAAAAATCTTACCCAATTCAACTTGCTGTGTTCTTTTTTTTTTTTTTTTCTTATACTATTAGACCGAGAGCCGGCAGAATATTTTGGCAGACGCATCCAAAGTGCAGTAAAAAATCAACTTTTGGCGTTTTGGTATAACCGAATAAGTGACACACCAAAATATCATACAAAATCCTCTGATTTCAAAAATGTAGGTACCAGAAATTTTCTTTTCAGCTTTCACCCCGCCAGACCGCTTTAAAGCAATTTGAAGTGCATTTTTCTAGTATAACCGTATGATGGTAACAAATTAATATTCTATGTCTATTCCAGGTCTAGAAAATATAAGTTTTAGCCAGCTAAAAAAAAGTTACAAGCCAAAAAAGTAAAAAAAACCGAAAAAATGACAATTTTAAAGATTTGAGCACTTTTTATCAAATTTATGAAAAAACGTATCGAGAAAAGATTATTTGCCTTAAAATTCTCTATAACTCTGCAATACAACTTTTTTTTGTATCGCTATAATTAATAAAGTTATTAATACTTTTTTTTGTTAAAAATACCCTATTTAACGAAATAAAGAGACTTAAATATAAAAAAATTGCGGGTCCTGAATTTTCTCTTGTAACATAAACCTATAAAATACTCACTAATCATTTAAAATTCAAGATTTGGTAAAAAAAAAAATTAAAAAAAAAAATTAAAGATAAAAAACACAAACAAAAAAGAGCATTTTTAACAAAAAAAAGTATTAATAACTTTTGTATTTATAGCGATAGAAAAAAAAGTAGAAAATTTTAAGGTGAATAATCTTATCTTGGAAGGTTTTTTTCATAATTTTGATAAAATGTGCTCAAAACTTTAAAATTGTCACTTTTTTCTGTTTTTTTTTAATTTGTTCGCTTGTAACCTTATTAATATTCAGAATATCGAAAAAGTGTTCAAATTATAAAAGACGCGAAATTTAATTTCCTACGTTTCCTCTATACACAACTTTTATGTAGGATAAATAGAAATCGTGATATTCAACAAAAACTAAAATCCAAGATGGCGGCCGAAAGGTGAATTTCTCGAGTGCAAAAAATCAGGATAATGATACTCAGCCAATGCTCTATCGAATGAGCAAAAAAAATTTGGGGGTGGTACAAACTGCTGGGTCAAATTATAAATGCACTGGACTATATATGATGAACAGGGAGAACTGTAAAAATGTTCTATGCTCTTAAAGTTTTCAATAGTTTCATAAGTAAAACTGCTCTCCGTTCTTTCTAACTTGACTGATGATCTTTTACAGAAAATGTTTTCGGCTCTTTAAAATTTCACTGCTTTTCTGTTCTACATATCTAATGATTAGATTTATAATGAAAAAATCAAAATGTATAGAAAAGTTTATAAAGATGATGACGAAACAGAGAAGTTCAATTCGAAATACCATTGTTTCAGTGCAGGTAATCAAAAACATTCGTTCTTCGTGTTGCAATTTTATAATCTTAGCAATCCCAAAGAATAACAACAAAATGCCAATATCCTTCCTCAACAACCTCAATAAAATTATAAAAAATGTTGTATACTCCAGGTGGCTTACTTTCTAATATTTTTGCATTTTAATTTTCTTGAAGTACCTAGTCCTAGTTTATATAGTTCGTTGAAAAACATGGCATTGAGTTTAACTTATTTCTCAGTGAATCATTTTTAATAAAATGAACAAAGACTTTTTTCTCTACCGATTGGCCTTTTTTGTCACTGTTAAGTGAGCGTGAGGTGTAACTCAACAAAATTCGTGAGGTCTCTTCACACAGAGAGCTTTTTTAATTCCACGATGCGATTTTCTTAATTTTTGTTACCTTTGTAACAGCTAACAGTTTTGCTTCTAAAAAGCTTTAAAGAATCATCTGTAAGACCTTATAGAAGCAAAATGGTTAATCGGGCGCGGGCGGGCGGGCGCACAGTGGTGCCATTTGACGTTTTTGGCGACAAAATTCATTTGCACGGCCATTTATGGACGAAAAGTCATGAAATTTGGTACACTGAATAATTATAGTATGAGGAATACGAAAAGGCTGCCAACTTTTTTTTATTCAAAATGGCGGCTCCAAAATAGCGGAAAGAATGAGCGTTAAAATAGAATTTTCATTTTCAAAACAGTATATAAGCTAGAAATTGGGCTAAATTCATGTCAAAAAGGTGTTAGATTTAAGATTTAGAACTCATAGATTCATATTCTTTACAAAAAAATCAAAAAAATTGAGAACAAAGTCCAAAAAATGCCAATTTAATAAAACACACTTTAAGACCCCTAATTACACTATTTCATGCATTTTTTTTTTAATTTATCACAATTTTGAGATCTCTTCTATTTATGTTTCATAAGAAAATTGAAAATATTGCGGTTATATGGTTGCCAACTATGTTTTTAATTAAATATAAGAAAACATGATATAATGAAAAGTTTCAATGTTCAATAAAACTGAGAATTTATTTTTTCCGTAAACCAAAACATTTTTTTCTAATAGATTTTAGCGTTTTAAATTCAAATCCGGAGTCAAAAAAATCTATGACGTCACATTTTCGAGATATAAGCAGATCAAAATTAATTTTTATCTTCGAAACGTGACGTCATAGATTTTTTTTGATTCCGGATTTGAATTTAAAACGCTAAAATCTATTAGAAAAGTATATATATATATATTCTCCATACTATAATCGAAACAGGTTAAAATATAAGGGAGGTAAAGCTTCCATTGGGTTTTTGTCATCAAGAATCTAATTTTCCAGTTTGACTAAAGTTCCGTCAATTATCTTTTTGGCACGTCGACATTAATTGACAAGACAAATATACGTTTGACGTTTCCCTGAAATCACGTGATTACAAGAAGCTCAATTGAAAATGTCCAAACAAAGAATTCTTACACGAAACATTTTGTGTATTACACAAAAACACTGGCTATTTGAATTCGATTTGTTCGAAAGTCTAAAGAAATGCATCATTGTATAGCGCCTCTTTTAACACTGGTGATCGAAATCAGAAGACACCGTTCGTTTTTGCTTGCTTGTATTGCTTTGTCATTTGTTTTACAGTTTATATCACTCCTTAACCGCTTTGCTAACGAAAATACTGAAACGGAACGAAAGGAAAGGATGCAATTTGTTTGAGTTACGGCGCTCGAAAGCACACTTTAAGGGTCCATTGTATTCCAATCAATGGAATAATATGAATTTATTTTTGCCTGATTTGGCCACAAGAACACATCCTTTCGATTTCGAGGATCAAAATAAAAAAAAAACCTAAAGGTATGAAAACAATCGTTGCTCATCATGTGACCTGTCTGGGCAAGCTAATTTTTCGGTTCAGTTACATACAACAGAGCTTGGGGATCAGCAGATCGAGACTTTGGCATCGGTAGTCACTTGGTCGCCTAACCAAACCATCCACATAGCATCCAGACACCATGAATAGGGCTAAGACATATCATGGTGGACCGCGCCGGCAATTCCTTGTGGACTGTCTTTTAATTTGTTACTCTGTCTTGGTTCATTGTCTTTAACGGAGTGGCACAGGCGCAGTGTGGCGACCAGGCGCAAGCACTTTTATGGGACAGGCCAATATGTAGATATATATTTTTTTTTGTATTATTGCGCGCCTGTGTATATTTGTACTGTGTGCTCGGTCATTGGGTACCGCATGTTCATATGCAGCCAGATCCACCACACTCTCTGGGACATTGGGAGCGCATGTAAGTTGATAGCATTTGCGATAAATTTGTGCAAAATTCAAAATATTTTGACATCGCACACATGCAGTGTGTCGGAACTAGGGATGGGCTTAACTGCTACTTTTGTATAACTGTTACTACCTGTTATTGCTACTTTCCAATAACAGGTATAAATACCTGTTACTGAAATAACAGTTAGTAATACAATTTTCACTAAAGAACGAGAGTGCAATCTCATTATTTTGAGAATGATATTTAATAAGAGCAGAAAATTATCTGAAATTGTGGCAATTTAAGTAGTTATAAAATGCGTATCTTATGCAATATATAACTAAAACCTGAAATTGTTTTTTTTCTGTAATTATAATTAAACCATTAATTATGGATACCAAAAATAACAGGTATAGAAATATTTCTTACAGTAACAGGTATTGGGGAAAACGACGAAATTTTGGTATTAATTTTACACTTTCTCATTTTTCGTATGTTAAATTATACCAAAAATAACAGGTATAGAAATATTTCTTACAGTAACAGGTATTGGGGAAAAAAGACGAAATTTTGGTATAAATTTTACATTTTCTCATTTTTCGTATGTAAAATTATACCAAAAATAACAGGTATAGAAATATTTCTTACAGTAACAGGTATTGGGGAAAACGACGAAATTTTGGTATTAATTTTACTTTTTCTCATTTTTCGTATGTAAAATTATACCAAAAATAACAGGTATAGAAATATTTCTTACAGTAACAGGTATTGGGGAGAACCATGAAATTATTAAAGAGATTTGATTAGTATTATGCTTTAAAAAAGTGATGAATGTCTTACATATTTGGTAGAGTCAAGTTTTTTGACTCTTCTCCTCTTCCGACTGTTTACTATTTACTATATCTTCTTGACATCATTTTCAAAGAAACAAGATTATCGCCCACAAAGGAACGCCGGTAATAATTGAGGAGTGACTTTTCAAAACCGGATACAAACACTTTTTGCCATTTCTGAAATCTGATATATCAAAAAATCGAAAAAAAAAACTAAATGATAAATTGCTATTTTTCATACGATTTTCAGATTTTGCCTGTCTTTTGTGTTAACTTGGTGATAAAACTAAGCAAAGCATTTGAATGTAAAGAAGAGATCTACATACTTTGTTTTAAAAAAGTGGAAAGTGATTTTATCCCCTTTTGAAAAGTCACTCCTCAATTATGAACTGAATTCTTGATTAAAGCTAAGTACGCAGAACGAACTAAATTTAAGCTAGCATACAAAATTTTCTCCAAAATTAAGCCGCTTTTAAATGTTTTTCAGAATATTAGCAGAGTTGTGTTTGGCTTAAGCTTTAAGCCTAGTACGCAGCTGAAGCGAAACAAAAAATTTTGAAGTCTCCAATCTCAAAAGCGAACACGTTAACGAAAAAATACCATCGGGTAATAGAGCAAATTAAAAATAATAAAAATACAAATAAAAAAATTCAAGAAAAACATCAGAAAATAAGTTTTAGAGCAAAAAAAAAATTATTATAACTTCCTTGATAATTTTGAGTAAGCAGATAATTTTGATCCGAGTAACAGGTATTATATGTGCATTTGTGTTTTTAACAGATTATTCGCCTGAACTAAAAGTATCAAAGATGAATTTTATCAAAAGTAACAGGTATAATTCCTTGATAATTTTGAGTAAGGAGATCATTTTGATCCGAATAACAGGTATTATAGGAGCGTTTGTGTTTTTAACAGATTATTTGCCTGAACTGAAAGTATCAAAGATGAATTTTATCAAAAGTAACAGGTATTATAAATTCCTTGATAATTTTGACTAAGCAGATAATTTTGATCCGAATAACAGGTATTACAGATTATTACCTATAAAATTAATTTTTTTGTGTAGGATAAGAGAAAGTTGTTTAGATAATAAGTAGGTATTTTTCATTTTATTAACCTTCTTATTACCGAAAATTTTCTTGGATTGCAAAAAAAAATAATTTAATTTAAATTTATTTAGATACTGAAAATATTAACTGTTATTTCAGTAACAGGTATTTTCCCTGATGAGTAGCAAGTTGTTATTGCTACTTTCCAATACCTGTTATTCAATACCTGTTACTGAAATATCGGCCCATCCCTAGTCGGAACGGCATTAAAGGTGCTTCGCCATGTCACTTTGATCACCAGTTTTTTGCATTTTGGTTATATGCGGGATGTAGTTTGCACACATTACCGATGACATTTTGTATTTTGATTGCGACAGAGGGTCTGAATGTTGTGTGTAACAATCCTTTTGAATGAGAGTATTATTTGTTTAGTTAAATGATTTTATCATAAACGTTTTAAATTGAACATTAATCAATAAAATTGGAAGATTTTTCTGTTTCTTTTATTATTTAACAACACGGCCAAGGTTGTTTCGAAAGGTTAGATCACTTAGGCCCAGTTTTTCAGCGCGATATTATCCTAGTACCAGAGTTTACTCTCGGATCTCAATTTGTCGACATGTAGTCTTTTATCTTAGGTCCTTATCTATCCTATTGTTAATTGAGCTGTTAATTCTCTAGTTGCTGATGTGAATTACAATCCTTCATAATTTTACTAGCCTTTAAGGACCATTTGCTGAAACGAGTCTTAAATATTTATGTGAAACATAATATATATATATATATTAGGGTGGGTCAAAAAATCGAAATTCTTTTTTTTGATTTGGTACTCCGAAAAATCGATTGCTAGGCACCTCTAGAATATACACACCAAATATGAGCTCTTTATATTAATGGGAAGGTCCTCCGCTTTTAAATTTTCCATTTTTGCATCAAGCTTCTACAAAAAAAAATTATTTTTTTTATAAATCGACTTTTTTGCAAATTTCTTTGCTTATTCTTGTAGGAAATTGAACGCTCTACAAAAAAGACTTCATACACTTTTTTCGTTTATCTAACCGTTTAGTAGATATTTGAGGTCCAAAAATCGAGAAAATCTTTAAAAATTCGTTTTTTGTTCTTAATTTTGTAACAAATTGAAAAATTATAATAATCAAACGCACATGACATATTCTTGTAGGAAACAGATTGCTCCACAAAAAAGGTCTTATTAATTTTTTTCAATAATCTAACCATTCTAAAGATTTTCGAGGTCAAAGTTAAAAAAAAAATGAAAACATTTTTTACTTTTCAAAATTTTCTAATTCACTGAAAACTCAATATTTTCAAATTAGCAAGATGTTTTCTTGTAGGGACTTAAACGTTCTATAAAAAGTTCCTCGGCAGAAAATTAATTGCTTTAACCGTTAAGAAGATATTCGTATCCAAACCAATGCCCACTGATTTCAATAGTTTTCTTATGACAAGTATGCATTGCGATTTGAATACGATTATCTTCTAAACGGTTAAAGCAATTAATTTGCTGCCAAGGAAGTTTTTATAGAACGTTTAAGTCCCTACAAGAAAACATCTTGTTAATTTAAAAATATTGAGTTTTCAGTGAATTAGAAAATTTTGAAAAGTAAAAAATGTTTTCATATTTTTTTTAAACTTTGACCTCGAATATCTTTAGAATGGTTAGATTATTGAAAAAAATTAATAAGACCTTTCTTGTGGAACAATCTGTTTCCTACAAGAATATGTCATGCGCGTTTGATTATTATAATTTTTCAATTTGTTACAAAATTAAGAACAAAAAACGAATTTTTAAATATTTTCTCGATTTCTGGACCTCAAATATCTACTAAACGGTTAGATAATTAAAAAAAGTGTAACCTTTTTTGTAGAGCGTTCAATTTTCTACAAGAATATGTAAAAAAATTGGCTAAAAAGTCAATTAATAAAAAAAATTATTTTTTTTTGGTAGAAGCTTGATGTAAAAATGGAAAATTGAAAAGCGGAGGACCTTCCCATTAAGATAAAGAGCTCATATTTGGTGAGTATATTCTAGAGGTGTCTAGCAATCGAGTTTTCGAAGTACCAAATCAAAAAAACGAATTTCCATTTTTTTGACCCACCCTAATATATATTCTACATAACGGTTTGCACGAATTTCAAACTGTGTCATAAATTCCTCTAAGTTTAACATAACTTAGGGGGAAGAAATTGTAGAACCTAAGCAGTTTATGTTCTACTTAAGCAAATTTATTTTACAAAATACGAGGGAACATGGCTTAAAAAATGCCACGGGTAGTAAAAAAGATTATTCAAAATTAAACTTAACTTACGTGCAAACATATTTTCCATATTAATCATCCGTGGAGGGTAAACTTTTCTGTACAAGATTTTGCAGCACACAAATTTGACAGTTTATCCAACTTATTCACTACTTAAGGTTTATGTGACGTTTTTAATTTTATTCTTATGTATGTCAAATACAATTTTTTAAATTTTCGAAATATTTGTAATTTTTGCAAAAAAGATAAAAGGACACACACAAACAATTCAATATTTAACCCACATTTATTAGTATTTAATCAAAAAAATTTAGAAAACATGGAAAATAATTGAATTTAAAATTTCTTTGACATTTGAATTAAAATTCTCAGTTATTTCCAGCATGAAACTAAATCATTGCTAGGTTGAACATAAATATATTTTAGAAACTTGGAATAAACTAAGTAAAACGTAAGAGCTATGTTCGACCTAGCTATGAATCAAATTTATGATCCGTATGAGCAAATGGGCCTAAAAGGTCAAAGTTAGCGTTTGGAATAGACAATTTTTATCGAGTAGCATACCAAGTAGCCGATTTTGCTGATAACAAGCTTTAATCTTTCTGGATCACGTAGACTGGCTCTATAAACGTATTACTTACTGCTTACTGAAAAACGAGGCAGGGAGGTACCGAAATGTAAATTTTTTTCTATTTAATTATTTAATTAATTAATTTAATCAGAAGGCTAATAAGGCAAGGTTTTCAAGAACTTTTCAATTGATAAACTTCCAAGGGAGCTTAAGTCCAATTACCCACCAAAAACAATATCTGAACTCACCCTTAAGTTGATAGCTAAAGATGAAGGAAAACTCTTCGAAAACACTACTTGCATACGATTCACTTTTGACGGCAATTATAAGCAGTCGTTCAAGAAGTTTTGTTATTTATTGGTATTCATGAAGGACGCTACGTTCAACATTTTGTGATTAAAATTGAAGTCACTGATATGGATTTTTGCCAGAGTGCAAACAGAAGGCATTAAATTAGGACTGCCAGACGTCCTAATTTCGCCGGGACGGTCCCGACATTTAGAGTTTAGACCCTGTCCCGATAACTGTAACGATTTATAAAATGTCCCGGTTTTGTCCCGACACTCCGTTTTTTAATCAGCGACCGGGAGCTTATGTTAAAATTCAATGAAACCTCAATGTAAGAATTTGGGTACACACAAATTTAGAAATAGGTGAGTCGTGCATAGAAAAGCTTGTAATCACCTTCATAATTCTTTTTATTATTTTTTTTTATTTTCAATTTCATGTATTTTTTTGCTGTCCCGATTTGTCCCGACTTTTGAGACCTGTTGTCCCGACATTAAAAAAATTTTAGCTGGCAGCCCTACATTAAATCTGACGACAAAATCGGCGATGTCGTAAATGGAACTTACGATATGGTCGACTTCGGGGGTCGCAAGCTTTCGACTTAAAAGAAGAATATCATCGGATGTAAAATTCGTTAGAAGTTGAGTTAAATATTCTGGAAATGTTCTTAAGTTCAGCTGTTATGATGATCGAGTTATTTCGAATCTTTATAAGATCGAGAGAAACACCGTTTATCGAATTATTTTTTGGGTAGAAACAGTATCTATGCCAAGAACTATTATGAATAAGATCAATGGAAGTCATATTACCAAAGCGATGCCATTGTTGTTCCAGGCTGTCTCAAGAAATGCGGTTCCAATGGAAAACATCAATTTCAACTTACGATCAGAACAAAAACCCAAGGCTTATCAATGGCTATTGATTCCAGAAGCAGAGCCTCCTTATTACATTTCTTCGAAATTGATCCAATTCTTGAGACTGATGTGTACGCCATAAAATAATTCGAGAAGGAATTTCAAGAAACATACCGAGTGAAGATTCGTGCTGAGAAGGTCGGAAGTTTGCTAAAATTATATTTCCTGTTGCAGATGAAAGAGTTATTGAAGTGAGTGTTGATGACGATTTTTTGGAGACAGCGGCAGTAATATCTGATACAGTAAACTTTAGTTATCCAGTAACGAAAGTAGACGCATTAGATGCTGATAAGGTACAAACCCTTCAAGATTGTTTGGAATAATTGAAGTGACAGAGAAGGTTCGAATACTGAACTCGCTTGGAGTTGATTAGAGTTTTTATATGGATTTGAAGTTAAGGCCACCGATCGACAAGATGGAATGGAATTCTTGGTTGGTATTATTTTCTCACAGAATTTAACGAACGAGGAAAACAAAATAGGCGAAATAAAATGTTCTGAACAATACATCAACAATTTGTTTATGTGAATTTGCTAATCATTCCGATATATCATTAAAAAATACTTGATTTAAAACAAGGATTAAAACAGATTAATCTTCATAATCCCGCTTTTATAGTTTTTAGACTTCACGATTGTAGGTATTCAACAACAACAAGGTAAAAACTTGCCATGAAAATCTCAAGAATTTCTGGAAATATCTCTTTCCCCCTTTGTTTGGTCATTCCTGATCCAGAGCTTCGCGAATCCTTTTTTTTTTCAAATTCATTTTTCGAGTATAAAATATAATGAGCTGCAAGATGGCAATCGCCTTGATTCATGCTTTCGCGGGGCCGGTAATGATTGCGTCGTTGTTTGTCGAAGTGCGATTGCGGTGGCGGAGCGGGTTGGCCTCCTCCAGTATAGGACATATGGAACTGGGTGTTGTATAATGGAAGAGGCCGCCACATAGAGGTCTATGAAAGTCTATGTGATATGTGAGTGTGCAAGAACAACGGCCTCACTTACGACTTTTAAGTTTCAAGCCTATTACCTGATACCTCGGCGGTAATTATGATGTAAACATTCGCCTAACCTAAGAGCTCAGTAATTTATTGGTGTAATTAAAATTTTAGCCGTTTTCTCTTGCTTACCTTTTTCGTCGCCGTTGCGTTAAAGTTGTATGTAGAGATTGCATATATGGGAATAGGCCTCGTCCTCGTCTTTGCGGTCAGATTTTATATCCATGAATGAGAAGGAATGGTGCACTGCATGTTTTTAGTTGCGGACTGCACAATGTTATGCCTTATCATGTGTGTAACTTTATGCAGATGAAGGGAGCGGTGTTTGGCGGAAAACAATTTCATGTTTACGTGTTTTCTGTGACTAATTGCAAAAATTGTGTCACATATTTGCTGGCATGTTGGCTAAGCAAAAAGGACTTAAGGGGAGGAGAAAAGGTCGAAATAGCACGGCTGGCGGTTTATGTTGCACTTGTCGGTAGATATAGTGTGTCTGTAGCCAAGGAAGTCGAATCCGGTGACTCTGCGGAACTTGGTGAGAGAGCAAATTACCTACTTGTAGCATGCAAAATGAAATTCTTTCAGGTTTTTTTTTTTTTTTTTTCTTGTTCGTAAAAAAGATTGTGCGGTACAAGTGTAGAGGCGCTGATTTATGTGTTCCTGTGCGGCCGCCTTAACCACATATCCATATGCGTTCATCGTCGTCTTCGTCTCATGTTTTAAGAATTGCAGTGATGATTTTCATTGTTGCGAGTCCATTGAAATGCCAGCCTTTTCATACATACTCGCATTGGTAAATGATATAGCATCTAGACTTAATTAATTGTTGTGGGCTTTTATTCGTGTACTTTATGGGAGTTGAGTTGAGTTCTAAATTATAACCTTAATAGCATAATTATTACAAACATATGTTGGAAAAAGTCAACAGATGTTTTTGGGAAGAAAAGATTATATATATTATCCATACATGATGAAAGACTTAAAACGAAGGCCGGAAGTGACTTTTTCTAGAGATTGATTTAAAATTTTAGAAGAATTTCTACACCATTCACTAGTTGCCGGTCAAAAAAAAAAATAACATAAATTGAAAGTGTGGTTCTTTGGTCAGACTTTAAAGTATTATTCCATGCAGCTTTTTGAACAATACAAACGAAATTATCTCTCGCATCCTCAATATTTGAACAAGTTGCGGCTGTGCTTCGGGTGGTGGTTCGTCCAACTAACATTTCAGCTTCGTTAAAGGTATTACCGAAGCTACATTTCAGCTTCTGTTAAACTTTAGTAAGGTTGTTGGGCATGGAAAAATGAGAACGTTATACAAGTTAGTCTATAAGAAGCTTAAACAAAGCTTTACAGAAGCTCTACCGAAGCTTTTAGATTTGTTATATACTTTTGAAAGATCTTGAATAGCTCTTTAATACAAGTCTTATCGAAACCATAGAAACAATAATTTAAAAAAAAAGAATTTTTTTTTCAATTGGTTTTGATTTGATTTTGTATCCTGAATTTTATCTTTTAAACTGAAATCATATATTAAATTCTATTACTTTTTAGTATATGTATTAATAATAATTTTAAAAGTATATAGGTAATTTCTTTACCTCAATCAGGAATCGAACTTCGTATCTGCTTGGTGATAGTCCACCATTCTACACTGAGGGAAAAGCCGCCATAAAACAACGTGAAATCAATGAAAACCACATTGATTTAACTATTATTCGGAATGATTTTGCGTTTTAAAATCAAAGTGGAAAATAGGTTAATTTTTATATTAATTAATTAAATCAAAAACTTAATCAGTTCAAATAGCAGAAATGTCAAAACAAAAAATGTCCGAGCTAAATTATTCAATGTCAAAACCAAAAAGTGTCTGAGCTAGATTATTCAATATCAAAACCAATAATCAAATACAAAACTTGATAATTTCTGTAAAGCTTCTATAAATTCAGTAACCAAACTTATCCGAAAAACAAGGTTTCTTCGGTTAAGTTTTTTTAACAGTATTTAAACAACTTATTAGAAGTTGTTAAACAAGTTCGGACTTCTATAAGCAATTAAATTTTAAACAAATCTCAATACAAGCTGTATAAAGAGTAGTAAACCTGCGGGATTTCAATTTACAGAAGCTGTTGTATTAGTTGGTTAGCTGTCTAAAAAAAAGATTTGTCAAAAAGCATTCTCTTTTTTTAATAGTATTTATGATAGTTATCTATATTTCAAAATCTAAATTCATTAAACAATAAAGGATTTGCTCTTAAATTATCTATACTTTTATCTGTGTATTTTCTTCGTAAGCGAAAAATAATAATAAATAGCGCCTCTCTGAAACCAAATTATGGTTATTTAAATAAACAGCACACGATTCTTGTGTTTATAACCGCAAAATAAAGAGGAGGATGAAATTGTGTGCTTAAAGGATCATCCACACAGATATATCCTGGGTAATTTGTTCTTGTTGAATGTGCGACCGTGCGGTTATTGGAAGAGGATGTTGCCATACCTTTACATCCGTCAGTCAGTCAGTCAGTGTGTCCGTCTATACGCCAGCTCACATCAGAATGTGGTGGCTAAGAGATGAAAAGTTTTTTGTATTTTGACTTGACTAAAAAAAAAAAGTCGCTGTTTAAAAGACCAGCAAGCAAGAGCAGTGAAGTTTCAGGAGTGAAGCTAATAGGAGGATAATGATCCCCAGGATATAAAAGGGGAGTGCAATCAAGTCATGATTAAGGTACGCCCCCTAATTTTGCGTAGATTGACTTCACACACAAAAATTCCATTCACTGTGCACGAAACGCAGGTTAAGAGAAATACCTACTTCTGCACTCAAATTGCCAACTCTTCAAGAACAATGTTTGACTATATAGCCCAGAAATAAGCTGAAAGTACACAAGCACACTTAATTAGGGCTTGATTTTTCATCCTTAGATAAAAATAAAAAAATAAAAAATAAATAAATAAGTGCTTTGGGTTTATTCTTATGTGAACTTGAATATTGACTTTGACAGAAAATTTATTTCACAGTTCACCTTTATATTTCTTGTTGAAGTGTTGAAGTTTTGAGGTATTTTAATGTTGAAATGTTTTAGTGTTGAAGTGCTCAAATTATAAAAGTTTTGTGTAAATTTTTTAAAGTGTTGAATGATATAGTGTTGATGTTATGGAAAATTATGTTGAAGTACCTAATGTTTTATTGAAGTGTTGAAGTTTCAAAGTGTTGTAGTGTTGTAGTGCTGTTGTGTTGTGGTATTGTAGTGTTGTTGTGTTGTAGTATTGTAGTATTGTAGTATTGTAGTATTGTAGTGTTGTAATGTTGTAGTGTTGAATGTTGTAGTATTGTAGTCTGGAAATATTGAAATGTTGTAGTGTTGTTTAATGTTGTTTAGTGTTGAAGTGAAATAGTGTTGAAGTGTTGTTTAAAGTTGTTTAGTGTTGTTGTGTTTAAGTGTTCTAGTGTTGAACTGTTAAAGTGTTGATGTTTTGAAAAGTTTGTTAAAAGTAGGATTGTTGAAGTGTGGAAGTTTTGAAGTATTGTAGTGTTGAAGTGTTGTATTGTTGAAGTATTAAAGTATTAAAGTACTCAAGTTTTTTAGTGTTGAAGTGTTGAATGTTGTTTTAAAAGATGATGTCAGAATGGTTTTTCCTTATGATAATGTTGAAAGACATCAATATGCGAATTTGGAAGATGAAAGTGCGAACACCAAGCACATTCCTCTTTTTTGTACCTACTTTTTTACTTTGATGGTGATGCATAACAAGCTGCAGCATTATATTGAAACGGGTGCTGTTAGTACAATGGAAATCCTAGCTTCTTGTTTTCCATGCCACATTGTAAAAACTTGAAGTAATGATCCTTTGGGTTTATTGAATGGAACACCACGATCACCCATTATGTATTGTTCCTTTGCTTTATGCATCAAACTGTGATGAACCTGGCGCATAAAGGTAATAGATTGAAGTGGAAGTGGACAGTTCTCGTCGATCCCCATTGTTGATACTATAACTGCTGCTGCTGCTGTTGGCTTTAACTTTGACTTTGACTTGAGATATGCATTGCTCATCACAAGGAGCTATTTGGTGGTGCGCAAATCGTGAGAGATGAGATGATTCCTCCATCTCTCGCGAAAAGGTATATTAGACGATATTTTACACACACACACACACACCACAACATGGTCACTTGGTATATCTTTGGGGTAATGAGGGGGAAATCTCTTCGATATAATGGCGCTGTTGTGATCTTTGGAGCGCCAAACCAAAAGACAGCCCAAGACCCGAAGAGTTGATGCAGACGAGAGATGCACTCATTCGTTGTGTATAGAGTGGCGTTGAGAAGAATCGCACAGGGCTAGCAGTGAATGAGGCGAATTATCGCGGCGTTTTGTTTATTTTTATGCTATAATTTAACCCATAATTGCACGCCAGCGGGTAGAATTTGTAACTAAACTGCAAATTAGCAGCCAATTCAACAGCCGATTAATAACTATAATTATTTTGGCTTTAACTGACGATGGTGAGATGGTGGTGCTTCTTGGGCTGCTCGATGGTGGTTCCTGGTACCTATATAGAATGGAGCTGGCAGAGCTGTTTGATCGCTTCTTCACCATGACCATCATTGGCCATCCGGCACTGTGGATCGGATAGATGGTCCGATGCAGCAACTTATGTACAAACTGGCGTAAATAACAAAACAAACTAAAAAATAAAAAGTCCATCGATGACTTTTCGTGATGCACCAAGAGGGCTGATGATATGGTGCTCAAGTCTGCAAACTTTGCCAGACTATTCCCTCATCGTCGCGTAGCTTCGTCGTTCCGTCCATCGTCTTGGTCAAATTTATTAGGAATGGTGAAAATTATGTGGTAATAGTATGCGCATTGTACAATTTTGCTGTCGGATGGGAATTCGTTTCGATGAAAAGCGAGCAACTTGGGTAGGTTAAGGCTATTTTAGCCAAAGGAGGCATCGTGCTCTCATTAATTGTGGACATAACCGATTGTCGATGATTGGAGGAGGTTTCTTGTATCCGATATATTATGATGTTTTCTTAGGAATTTTCAATGTTACATAGAGAATAAGCATCTTGGTGTAGGTATATAAGTATTATTCTTGTTGACAGGATAAGAAATTGATGACGATTTGTTATTATTTCAAGCGCAAAAAGTTCAATTATTGTGCCCTGGCGCAAATTATAAACTAAACTTAAATTGAAAATGTTTTTGTGTGCATCTGTGTATCTAAGATCTAAAAGGAATGCATGGTAATAAAAAATTGGTCTTATACTAGCAATGAAGACGTTCAAATAAAGATAATTGCAGTTTTTATATTATTTAATATAAAAAAAGGGATAAGAGAACAAATCTTGGTAGAGGTGTACTCATGTTCAAACTTTGGGTGCATACATTGATTATAATTAAAAATAAATGTCTCTTCAAGTAGGCGCAAGTCAGAATACTATGCAGTTATGTGACAAAATGTGAAGAAATACATACATACGAAATCTGGATCTCTACAGCTCACAAACTTTGAGGAATTGTACTTAGGGCCAATTTATTGAGCCTCCATTAAATTTTGATATTTATCGCTTTAGTTAACGGCCTTTTTAAACTATTGACGTCTTTAAGTATACATCATTAAAAATTCATTTAATTCACTCTTCTTTAGTTAAAGTCCTTAATTTTAATGGAAACTTTAAATTTAAAACTCTGTTAAAAATATCCTAGGGATTTTTATAATCAGAGGCGGCGCTAGACCAAAATGAGACGTGTGCGAGAGTAAATTTGCGGGGCCCCTAGGAAAATGATTTTGGATTATCATTTTAAAAAAGGATCAAATATTCCGTCCAAGTTCAAGTTCAAAATTGTTATAGCAAACTTATAGGTGTTTCATTTCAATGTAGATGAAAAACAAAATGCACGACTCGATCTCACGAACTTTCAAATTGCTTTAATTTTTTTTTTTATAAATAAGATTTGTTAAATGTAAGTAGATATCGTTCTTCAACGAATTTTTTTTATCTATACAAAGTATTTTTAAAATCATTAAAATACAAGAAAAAGCTTTGACAAAAGGATTTAATGACATCTTCTTTCAAAATTAAGAGGTCTACCGGATCGAAGCTTGGCATTTTACCCTCAAGCCTGTGGGAACCTTAGAAGTGAAAAACGCTCCTAACAGGCTGCATGACCTAAGTTCCAATTTCTGGATTGAAAGACCTTTGGTTTTCAAAAGATTTGAGATTAAATTTGCCTTTTAACTCCATAAGTTCAAAGGGACGCAGCGTACTATATGAGACTTTTTCCTGAATTATTCGTAGGTTTGCGCATATACATACTTTGGGTCGTAAGAATCTATCATTTGTATTAAAATGCTAATGACTTTTATTTTTTATTTTATTGTGAAATAATTCCTTAACTCGTCGACCAACAAATTAAAAAAACAAGACTTTATGAAACTTCCATCGCTTCTAACCTTAAAACCAGCTCTGTTATGAAACTGACAACCTTTGACCCGGAAAACGTATGAATTTGAGAAGAAGATGGCATTACATTTAATTTAACACCAATATCGTCTTTAAGCTCTACCTATGAGATACACCATGCACTTTATTAAGCCAACGCCCAACAGTGCCTAATGCAGACGGGAAGACCTGTGGTTTTCGTAACTACTAATAGCCCTCTTTAACTTCAAATTTGAAATTTTCTTTAGCTCGATGAGTTAAGCGTTTCTGCAGTGGCCTAACAAAATCTTGAGTGAATTTTGAGCAATTTGATTTAAGGCGCATTTTTAGAAAAAATATCAAAACCGTTAGAAATCGTTATAAACATTTTTCGGAAAAAAACTATTTTAAGTGAAATTGTTATGAAATTTTGCAGAAATTATTTATCTACATTCCAAATTTCAGAAAAAAATTACCTAATTAAAAATTATCTAAAATTTGACTATTAAAAAAAAAAATCAAACTTTCTTCATCAAAATATTGAAACTATTAAAAACTAGCACTTGATTCCTTTTTGCATAAAATCGTAAGTAATTTTTGAGTAAATTCTAGGTACTTTTCTAAAATTGGTATAATATAATATACATTAGGGTGGTCCTTATTTTACTCTTTTGCGAAAATTGAGTGCGACGCCCCCTAAATTGGTTCCAAATCAGGAAAAAAACATACCCTATTTTTTTTCAAATTTTTATCTCTGACCCTTGCTGGCCCTATTTTGATAAGAAGTTACTATAGCAGGAGCGATATTCTGTGTGTAGTGTAGGGTAAATTGCAAATATTTGATATAAACTTCTTAATGAAATAGGGTCAGGAAGGGCATTAGGGCATTTTTTTTCCTGATTTGGAAACATTCTAGGGGGCGTCCCCAATTTTTTTTTCCTAAGGACCACCCTAATATACATGGTATTAGATATTTATTTTATAATGAAAAAAGTCTTGTTTTCGCCAGTTTGTTCTCGGTTTCTTTTTTAGAATATAAAAATATCAATTGAATCACCAATTGGAAAAAGGTAATAAATCCATCTCATCTTATTGTTGGCAAACCGCAAATAACTGCATAACTTCTTTATTTGACGGTTCTAAAAATGTGGTTAGGCTAGTCTCACGTTAGTCATAAAATTTGAAAATTGTCACTTTACAAACAACCTGTAATATCGCTGAGTGTCATTGTTGACATACAACATTAAAATGTATCAGTAGGAAGAAGGTAATAAAGCCGGGATTTGTTTCTTTCTTTAAACTATTGTTTTTAAAATCACTTGTTTATGATTTCTATTAAAAAAAGAGACCGGAAAAAAACAAGGGCGGCAAGGGACTTTCCCTGCTAGATGCAGGAAGATATATATAGTCCATTGGAATGTTACAAAAATTTGACCGAACCTTGCATTTTGGGTAGGACAAGATTTTTTTGTTTTGATCTGTAGGGGAGGTTAATGTGAGTATACAATCCAGTTTTCGGGGTTGAAAGCCCCCCCATTTGGCCGCCATCTTGGAAAAAGGGGTGTTAACTGTTTTTTATCGATATGCAACATGCGAACCGTAAGTACCTTGGAAAAAGGTAACAATTTATTTTCGTACTTTTATATGTTTATTTTATTTTTTTTTACTTCAATACAGACTGATTCAAAAAGATATGTAGGTTGGGTTGAAACAAGAAAAAAATCCAAGTACGGGGGTCCATTCCGTACCGTTTAGTCAGGAGAGCAATTTTCTAAAAAAAATGTCTTACTTATGAAAAAAAAATTACTAAAAATCAACGATTACACCCATTTTAACGTGTTATTTTTTTTGTAAAGCCGAAACCTTTTCTTTTATATTAATTTTAATTAAACCTGTTTTATGAAATAGCTTTTGAAAAAAATAATTTTCAAAATACGAAAAAAATATTTTGAACTAATTTTTTTCAAAATTTTATATAATTAAGCACTAATTAAGTTTTCAAAATTCAATGCTGTAATGTGTTTTCAAACAAAAACAGAAAACCGTATGCAAAAGAGTCTTGTCGTTTTCGAGAAATTAAAAAGAAAACAAAACTACTTTTTTTCTAATAACCCCATTATTGTTTGTTTTTACTTAAAAAAAAGTATTTCGTGGTTCTACATACCACCAATGATTTTTTTTACGATGTTCGCATTTGCTAGTAATAATAACATATTTCTCCATTGAACAAAAATGGAAGGTGTCAAATTAGCCTTTGGACTTGACCAATTCAGCTTTAATAAACAGTGATAAGCTTTGGAGAATGGGCCACTTCTCATTCTCAACACTTTAATTCAAGTGATATTTTTGAAAATCTTTATTTTTTTTCATAGAATAAAGAGGTCGAACGACAACTTGAATTTTGGTCTCATATACTTTTTTTTTCTCAATTTTTTCATTTTCATTCTTCGGGGAATGTGATAAAAACCAAAAGCGTTCCTAATACTGCGTGGAAATTTGATTTTTCGTTATTTGTTGACATTCCGTTTGTGACTTGGTTTTACATATAGGTATCGTAGTGGCTTTTTAATACCCTAGTTTGATTTTTTTTTTAAATATTTTTTAAAATAAGTTTTTAAATTTTAATCATTAGGACTTGATAACTATCTTTAATGAATAGTTATTTAAATTTGCTTCTTGCAACCGATTTTGCCGCCCCTAAAATTTATTTGTTTATTGTGCATTTTAAGAGACGTGACCTTTCAAAGCAAAAGTTACTTTATAAGGTAAAAAATGGTACAAATTAAAAGTTATTTGTATAGAAGACTAGCGTATTTCTACTTAAACCAAAATATTAAAGGACTTTCTTGCGTTGGTTGAAAGAGCGTTGTGTTGACACTTTCAAAAAATTTTTGCAAAATAAAGTAGATTACAAAATTTTAGCAGTAGATTTTGGAGCGAACACAGAGTCAACTTTTTTCATTAATAACACCTGACACTTACCTGAGAAGTTTTCTTACTATGTCTGGGGTGCTAGCCGCCCATGGATTCTTGCTGTAAAGGCCTTAAGTAAATTAAATCGCAATTTTGTAATGAAAATTGAACAACAAATAATAAATGTAAATTTTTTTCGAATCAAAAAAACTGAGTAAAACAAATAGAAAATCTACTGACATACAAAAAACTCCATATTCGCCTTTAGGGTTTTTTCATTTTTTTTTTCAAGTGACTTGTGAACCTTCTAAAACTTCTTTGATCGATCGTAAAATTTTTTTCAGTTATTTAAGTTCCAAATGGCACCCATCCTGGCTATGTATATCAAAAAATAAGACCACTTTTTTACTCCACCCTAGCGTACACATCATTTGGGACAGCAACATAAAATTTAATCAAAAAAAAAAAAAACATTACCTCAGAGGTCCCAATGAAATAAATTTTTATTTTTTAAAGAAAAATTACATAATATCTTGAGGCCTCAAACAATATTACTTATTGAATAATCTTAGCGATCAACAAATGATAGGTACATCAGGGTGTCTAAAAAAAATGAGAGTGTATACGTATGTCCGTTCCCTAGATATCAAAGGGTCCCCAAAATTAAGTCTTGCCCCGGAGCGGAGGCCCCGACAACTCAACGTACGCCCCTGAGGAAAAGGAAGATATTATGTACATTAGTAAAACCATGGAAAATATGTTATTTGTCTCTTTTGAGTTTGTTTGTCATTTATCATTTATTACTCAAAATATACAAAGCGAACAACAAAATTAAAACACCACACCTAGGAACGGAGGACTACTAGACAAAAATAAAAACATAATTAAATTAAACATTTAAATATTTCTCTGGGGGGAGGTGTCATATTTTCCTATAAAAAGGGCCACACCACACAAATTATTCAGTCTGTCCGTGGTCGTCGACCAGTGCACATCGGTAAGCAGCTCCTGGGGATCGGTAAGTGATCGCATGTCTCATGAGACATGTAGCATGTTGTATATTTCATGTTGCAAGTTGCATGTTGCATGTAACATGTTGCATGTAACATGTTGAATGTTGCATGTTACATGTTACATGTTGCATGTTGTATGTTCCATGACGCATGTTGCGTGACACGACGCGACACAACGCGACACGACGCGACACAACGCGACACGACGTGACACAACGCGACACAACGTGACACGACGCGACACGACGCGACACAACGCGACACAACGCGACACGACGCGACACAACGCGACACAACGCGACACGACGCGACACAACGCGACACAACGCGACACGACGCGACACAACGCGACACAACGCGACACGACGCGACCCAACGCGAGACAACGCGACACGACGCGACACAACGCGACACAACGCGACACACCGTGACACAACGCGACACAACGCGACACGACACGACGCGACACGACGCGACACGACGCGACACGACGCGACCCAACGCGACACGACGCGACCCAACGCGACAAGACGCGACACAACGCGACACGACGCGACACAACGCGACCCAACGCGACACAACGCGACATGACGCGACACAACGCGACACAACGCGACACAACGCGACACGACGCTACACAACGCGACACAACGCGACACAACGCGACACAACGCGACACAACGCGACCCAACGCGACACAACACGACACAACGCGACACAACGCGACACGACGCTACACAACGCGACACAACGCGACACAACGCGACACGACGCTACACAACGCGACACAACGCGACACAACGCGACACTACGCGACACAACGCGACACGACGCGACACAACGCGACACGACGCGACACAACGCGACCCAACGCGACACAACGCGACATGACGCGACACAACGCGACACAACGCGACCCAACGCGACACGACGCGACACAACGCGACACAACGCGACACGACGCGACCCAACGCGACACAACGCGACACGACGCGACACAACGCGACACAACGCGACACGACGCGACACAACGCGACACAACGCGACCCAACGCGACACAACGCGACACGACGCGACACGACGCGACACAACGCGACACAACGCGACACAACGCTACACGACGCGACACAACGCGACACGACGCTACACAACGCGACACAACGCTACACGACGCGACCCAACGCGACACAACGCGACACGACGCGACACAACGCGACACAACGCGACACGACGCGACACAACGCGACACGACGCGACACAACGCGACACAACGCGACAAGACGCGACACAACGCGACACGACGCGACACGACAAGACACAACGCGACAAGACGCGACACGACGCGACACGACGCGACACGACGCGACACAACGCGACACAACGCGACACGACGCGACCCAACGCGACACAACGCGACACGACGCGACACAACGCGACACAACGCGACACGACGTGACACGATGCGACACGACGCGACACAACGCGACACAACGCGACACGACGCGACACAACGCGACACAACGCGACACAACGTGATACGACGTGACACGACGCGACACGACGCGACACAACGCGACACAACGCGACACGACGCGACACAACGTGACACAACGCGACACGACGCGACCCAACGCGACACAACGCGACACGACGCGACACAACGCGACACGACGCGACACAACGCGACACAACGCGACCCAACGTGACACAACGCGACACGACGCGACACAACGCGACACAACGTGACACGACGCTACACAACGCGACACAACGCTACACGACGCGACACAACGCGACACAACGCGACACGACGCGACACAACGCGACACAACGCGACACAACGCGACACGACGCGACACAACGCGACACAACGCGACACAACGCTACACGACGCGACACAACCGACGCGACACAACGCGACACAACGCGACCCAACGCGACACAACGCGACACGACGCGACACAACGCGACACAACGCGACACGACGCTACACAACGCGACACAACGCGACACGACGCGACACAACGCGACACAACGCGACACTACGCGACAAGACGCAACACAACGCGACACGACGCGACACAACGCGACACAACGCTACCCAACGCGACACAACGCGACACGATGCAACACAACGCGACACAACGCGACACGACGCGACACGACGCGACACAACGCGACACAACGCGACAAGACGCGACACAACGCGACACGACGCGACACGACGCGACACAACGCGACACAACGCGACAAGACGCGACACAACGCGACACGACGCGACACAACGCGACACAACGCGACACGACGCGACCCAACGCGACACAACGCGACACGACGCGACACAACGCGACACAACGCGACACAACGCGACACAACGCTACACGACGCGACACAACGCGACACAACGCGACACGACGCGACACAACGCAACACAACGCGACACAACGCGACACAACGCGACAAGACGCGACACAACGCGACACGACGCGACACAACGCGACACAACGCGACAAGACGCGACACGACGCGACACGACGCGACACAACGCGACACAACGCGACACAACGCGACACGACGCGACACAACGCGACACAACGCGACACGACGCGACACAACGCGACACAACGCGACACAACGCGACACGACACGACGCGACACAACGCGACACGACGCGACGCAACGCGACACGACGCGACACGACGCGACACAACGCGACACAAAGATTAAATTGTATGTTGCTGCCTAAATGATGTGAACGCTAGGGTGGAGTAAAAAAAAGTGGTCCTATTTTTTGATATACATAGCCAGGATGGGTGCCATTTGGAACTTAAATAACTGCAAAAAATTTTCCGATCGATCGAAGAAGTTTTAAAGTGTTCACAAGTCACTTGAAAAAAAAAGGAAAAAACCCTTAAGTAACGACAAAATGAGTACCCGCATGTATACGTTACTTTTGATACTAGTACCCGCATCAATAATATCGTTAATCGTTACTTTCGTATGTTTCGCATTTTTCGTATGTTTCGTATGTTTCCTGTGTTTCGCATGTTTCGTTACTTTCGTTACTTTCGCATGCTTCGTGTGTTTCGTACATTTCGTATATTTCATGTATATATTTCGTTTCGTATATTTGGTATTTAAAGTATTTTTCGTACGTTGGTAGGTATAAGGGTGTAAATTTTTTTTTTTTTGAAAAAAACAAAAACAATTTGTATAATCTAAGCTACATTTTTCGAAAAAAACTTTGGTAATTTTTTGTTTATATTCGTTCAGCAATCTTATCACAATTCTTTAGAGACCTTTATTTCAAAAGTACAATGCGTAGAACCAGAGGCGGCGCTAGACCAAAATGAGGCGTGTGAGAGAGTAAATTTTGGACTATCATTTTGAAAAAAAGGATCAAATATTCCGTCCAAGTTCAAGTAAAAAATTGTTATAATAAACTTATAGGTGTATCATTTCAATGTAGATGAAAAACAAAATACACGACTCGATTTCACGAACTTGTTCTTAAATTTCAAATTGATTTAATTTTTTAAACTTTTTATATAAATAAGATTCGTTAAATATACGTTTGTAGATATCAGAAAAAAAATTAATTCGTTCATCAACGAATTTTTTTTATCCATACAAAGTATTTTTAAAATCATTACAATACAAGGAAAAATTAGACAAAAGGTGTTATGCAAATGTTTAATAACAATAGGAATTAATGACTCAGTGATGTCAAAATAAAGGATATAACATCTTCTTTCAAAATTGGGAGGTCTGCCGGATCGAAGCTTGGCATTTCACCCTCAAGCCTGTGGGAACGTTAGAAGTGAAAAATGCTCCTAACTTTAAAACAGACTGCATGACCTAAGTTCCAATTTCTGACTTGAAAGACGTCTGGTTTTCAAAAGTAGACATTATTAGCTTAAATTCGAGATTAAATTTGCCTTTTAACTCCATAAGTTCAACGGGGCGCAGCGTATTATATGAGACTTTTTCCTGAATTTTATTCGTAGTTTTGCATATAATTTGGGTCGTTGTTAAGAATCTATCAAGCTTTTTCCAAAACACCATTTTGTATTTTAATGCTAATTCCTTAACTGTCGACCAACATACCAAAAAACGCACTTCCATCGCTTCTAACCTTAAAGCAGGCTGCTTTATGAAACTGACAACCTTTGACCCGAAAAACATCTGAATTTGAGAAGATGGCATTACCTTTAATTTGACACAATGCACGTTTCTGCAGTGGCTGCCCTGCCTAACAAAATCTTGAATGAATTTGAGCAATTTGATTTATTAAGGCGCATTTGTAGAAAAAAAAAAATCAAAATCGTTAGAAACCGTTATAAACATGTTTCGGAAAAAACTATTTTAAGTGAAATTGGTATGAAATTTTGCAGAAATTATTTATCTACATTCCAAATTTCAGAAAAATTTAAATGTAACATTTTCTAAAATTTGACTATTTAAATAAAAAATAAAAATCAAACTTTCTTCATCAAAATATAGAAACTAATAAAAACTAACATTTGATTGTTTTTTTTCATAAGATCGTTAGTCATTTTTGAGTAAATTTTACTTTTCTAAAATTGGATATTTATTTTATAATGTAAAAACTATTACTACTAATCTGCTCCGTTTTACTTCTTTTTGCCTTGATTCCTTTGAAAACCGGAAGCAAGTAGACTGTGTGTTCACAGACTTTAGTAAAGCCTTCGACAAATTGTGCCACAAGACTTTAGTCCACAAACTAAAGGCCTTAGGATTTAATGACAAATTTTTACTGTGGATTTCGTCATATTTAAAGAATAGAAATTATACTGTTACTTTCAGAAATGAGCAATCGGACCAATTTCATGTCATCTCTGGGGTTCCACAAGGTAGCCATTTAGGTCCCCTTTTATTTATTTTGTACATAAATGACATAACATCCATTATAAAAAACTCGTCTGTTTTAATTTACGCTGATGACATTAAAATTTTCAAAATTATAAACTCAATTAATGACTGCTCACAGCTTCAGGAAGATCTACATAGATTTAGAGAATGGTGCAATATTAACCGACTTTATTTGAATATAGACAAATGTAAAACTATGTGTTTTTCACGCAAAAAAACAATTATAACTTATAATTATATTTTAGATTCTTCTTCTCTCTGTAAACTTTCCGAGTTCTCCGATTGAGGAGTTATTCTTGACACTAAGCTGACGTTTACTGACCATTATAACTTTATAGTAAAAAAAGCTAATAAGATTCATGGTTTTATCAAACGATTTTCTCGTGATTTCTGTGATCCCTATGTCCTCAAGCTTCTTTATATTTCTTTTGTTAGACCTGTACTTGAATACGGCTGCGTAATATGGGCTCCTTACTATTCTGTTCATATAAATAGACTTGAAGGTATACAGAGGAGGTTTTTGCGTTTTTGCCTTCGTTTTCTTCCATGGTCCCAAAGATCCATACACCCACCCTATTCTCACAGACTCCCTTCACTTTTACAACATAGAAAATATATTCAGCTTTGTTTTATTGTCAAATTAATCAATGGTTCAATAATATGTCCATCAACTCTGTGTCGTCTAAATTTCAGCTATAGTCAAACTAGCATAAGAAGACAATTGCCATTGTGAATAGCCCATTAAATCAATTGATTTCAGTCTTCAATAAATATTACTTTTTGATCTCATCTGTAAACGACAATGTCAAAAGCAAAACATTTAAAGAAAACTTTTTTAACATATTATAGTTATTATTTATTTTTTAGGTAAAATTTTATTATTAAAATTGTATGTACATAAATAGTTTTAAATTCTAACGTTAGGCTATTAACGGATTAAATAAATAAAATTCTTGTTTTTGCCAGTTTGTTCTCGGCTTCTTTTTTAGAATATAAAAATATCAATTGAATCAATAATTGGAAAAAGGGAATAAATCCATCTCATCTTATTATTGGCAAAACGCAAATAACTGCATAACCTCTTTATTTGACGGTTCTAAGAATGTGGTTAGGCTAGTCTCACGTTAGTCTTAAAATTTTAAAATTGACACTTTTCAAACAACCTGTAATATCGCTGAGTGCTATATTGACATACAACATTAAAATTTATCAGTAGGAAGAAGGAAATTGTTTCTTTCTTTAAACTATTGTTTTTTAAAATCACTTGCTTATGATTTCCATTAAAAAAAGAGGCCGGAAAAAACCAAGGGGCTTTCCCTTCTAGATGCAGGAAGATATACAGGGTGATTCAGGAGTAATGTGCCAAAAAGCTAGAGCGTGTAGGTTAGGTCGAAACAAGAAAAAAATCGTATGGGGTGGCGAGCACCCCAGACATAAAAAGAAAAATTCTCAGGTAAGTTTTCAGGTGTTATCAATGAAAAAAGTTGATCAACTCAGGGTGAATCCAATACTCTATCACTTTATTGCATCCTTATTTAAGTCTGAATGTTTAAAAAATAATTGGCTAGTGGTTCATGTTTCGTAAATTAATTTATCAACAAGTCCAGCCACGTAAAAACAGAAAATAAAGAGGTTTTTTTTAGAAAAAAGAATTTTTGGGTTTTTGTTAATTTCTCGAAACTGACAAGATATTTCTTTCGCGCCGGGTACAAAGGTGTTAAGTCAGAAAAGGTGATTTTGAGAAAAGTGAAATTGAAGTTTCAATGTTTGTTTGTAAATCTGAATACGATTATTTTGAAAAAGTAATGATGCAGAAACATCATTTATAAAATCTTTTCTAATATCCATATGCTGTTAAGCAAAAAATGACCGTTCTTAAAAAAAATTGTGTTGACTTAACACTTTAGAGCCATTTAGTCTTCAAAAATAAACTTGGTCCAAAGGTGTTATGTCAAGAAAAATCTTTGTTTACATTGATAACAAAGTTTAATTTATAAAAGAAGGTTGGAAATATCAATGTGATTAATTACCAAATGTGAGAATTCTTTTTGAAATAATATAATACCATAGAAAAATAGTTTTTCGTTTTCTGTCTTCTTCTTGACTTAACGCCCTAGGATCAAATTTTTCATTTAAAAATTAAAAATAAACGCAAAAATAAAGGAGTTAAGTCAACTTACGCCCTTAGTACCACACAATTTAAAAAAATTTTGACTTAAACCCTTTGTACCACATCATTTCTAATGGAAGGAGATACGCTAGAGCTATGGCGATAGGACCAAACGAAATAGAAAAAAAAAACTGACTAAAGTCCAATAAAAATCCGAAAATCGATTTTTTTGGCTTAACCCCTTTGTACCCGGCAGCAAAGATTTTTGAATCTGGTTTTCTGTTCTTGTTTTAAAATAAATAAGAGCATCGAATTTTAAAAACTAAATTAGTACTTAATTACATAAAATTTTGAAAAGAATTAGTTTGAAATTTTTTTTTCCCAATTTTTTTTTCAAAATTTTGATTTTAAAAATTAATTTTTCAAAAACTGTTCCATTTTATGGCTTTGTTTAAAATTTTTGTAAGAGAATAGGGTTTTGGCTTTACAAAAAGGTATAGCACGTATTGATTTTGATTTCTAATAATTTTTTTTCCAAAATAAGTCAATTTTTTTTTAAATTGCCCCTCCCCGCTAAACGAGGGGGGATAGACCCCCCTCCCATACGATTTTTTTCTTGTCTCGACCTAACCTACACGCTCTAGCTTTTCCTTTTTGGCACATTACTCCTGAATCTCCTGAATACGTTTGTTTTTATTCATCATCTAGTTGGAAGTTTTTCAATGAAGTTATAATGACTAATGGGAATTTTTTTTTGTTGATGTTTGCTTTCCTCTGTTAGATATACTTATCAATAATTTAATATTTGTTTTTTAAGAAATAATTAATAAATACATAAATTATTCACATTTTTCTTTGAGCGAAATTGTTGATATAAAACGGGAAAAGTTTGGTGGATTGTGAATCCCTCCGTATTTTAAAACATCAATGATTCCGCAAAACGTGTTCGAATACGGGATTTCGAAAAGCGAAAAATTCCACTTAATAAGATTGTCCTTTTTAATCATTTTTCAGGAGATCAACAAATTGGCGGCGGAAAACAGGGGTCGAAACACCGCACACGATTACGATCATACGTTAACGTTTTGACTATTGCTCTCTCTATTTAATCAGCAGAAAAAGAAAGGGACACATAGCAACCATACGTTAACGAACGTATGCCGTAGTTCGACCCCAGAAAAGTTCTAAGTCCTAATTTTAAATTGGTACAAAGTGTAAACAGTAGGGGAGAGTGGCGGACAGTGAGACGGTGCAAACAGTGAGACAATCCATTTTTCTCTTTTCTGAAAATAAGCACAGTAACGCTAGTTTGGGTCAAAACGTTTATTTCCCCGTCTGCGTCTTTTAATTTTGTCCCGACTTAATTAAAGCTGTCCATTTTCCCCCGCCGTAAAATATCACACAAAATCAGGTGAAAGTAGTTTTTGGAGTGTTATAAAAAGAGTGTATAACACAAAAAAATCTGGTTAGTGGACAGAACTTTTTTTACATATGTATTATATTTATATGTTCTTTCATAAAAAAATATCATTGAATTAGAATTCCTTCTCGTTTTTTGTAATTTTATATTTTTCCGAAAAATGACAAAAAGTAAACAGTGAGACATTATTAAAAAGCAAACAGTGAGACATAGGTTTTTTAAAAAGCAAACAGTGAGACATATAGATTTTAAAAAAATCTATTATTTTAGCATGACTTCAAAATGATTTCGTATTGTTTTTTCTTTCATTTTTTTTTGGCTTTTTGTTTTTTTTTTTTGAATAAATGGGTTAAAGTAACATAAATTAATTAAGTATATACTTGTCAATTACCTAATTATTTGACGTTTTCGTTATTTTTTTTTTTCACCTAAGAATGTCTCACTGATCGCACCCCTTTCAAACAGTGAGACGTTTTGACTTTTTCTACATTTTAGTCCAATGTGATGCCCTCATTCATTCTTTAACTATAAGTTTTTTTGCAACATTAAGATAAAATATGTCTTAAACTAACTTCAAAGTTTCGTTAAGCTATCTCGAAAACATTCTAAGATATACCAATTTAAAAAAAGGGTGTCTCACTGTCCGCCACTCTCCCCTATATATTAATTGCGAGCCATAGCGAGAAAACAATTTTTTACAGGAAATAAAGTTGGCCCATTCTTAAGCTCTATACAAAAAATTATTTTATCCAATTTTAAATACCTTTACAAAATTGAAAAATAGAAAAAAAAGAAAAAAGTTTTTATCACTGAGATTTTGTAAGGAAAAATGTATGGGTAAGGCGAGGAGGAGGTTTCATCAAACTCAAATTTCTCCCTTCCTTTAAATTTGATTGAAACGATTACGTCCTATATTTAACGCCTCGAAGTATATAATTTTATTTTCCTTTATTTTGTTCAATTACTGTAATTGCGCAACAAATTATTTCGTATTTTGTTTTTTGTGAAGTGCAGATGTAATTTTTCTTGGTGAGTTCTTAAGCGATACGTTTTTTGTTTTAAGTTTTTGAATGCGATTTGTTGATAAATAAATTAGGTAAATAATAGTATTCTAATAATTGTATTCATTTAACGTGAATATCAATGTGTAAATTTTCTAAATAAATTTATAAATTGTCTTGTGTTGAAGGAGGTTTCGGCATGTTTTGCGTAGGAGGTTTAGTCAAAATGTAGGAACATCCTTATTTTATTCTTATAGTACGTTTTAGCTTTTTTCATATTAAAACCTGAATAACCTTTCAGTGAAAATAAGAAAAAAATAAAAAAGTAGGTATCCTTATCCTGAGAAGACATTTGATAAGTTAGCCATGCTAGAAGCAGAGGCTACGTTTAGCTGCTGGGGTCCCGGAGCAAAACTAAATTTGGGCCCCTTTGCTCTTTATTTTTCTTTGTAAGACAATGTAAGTTTACTTTTATTTTTGTTTACCTTAGGTATTCAACATTTTGTACCTTGTTTCGGCCAGTTTTTATATCAATTTAAAGTTTAATAAGTGCACTTTTGGTTCGTTTTACCAATGAAGAAAGATTTAAAACTTTGTGGAGCGTTTTTTTTCACCGGAGCCCCTTTTTTTACAAAAGCTTGAATATTTTAAAAAACGTTCAAATGACAAAGCAAATTAAAAAAAGATATTTTTTTTAATTTCTCAAATGGCTTAAGCAAACTTGAAGCGCTACTACTATTTTATTGCAACAAAAATTTACTCGTAGGAGGAAAAAAAATAATTTTGGCACGTCAAATGAGCATAACTACCTAGAGTTCTTGAGATTGAATTTTTCTGACTCCTCATTTATTTTTTTTTAGAACCCAATAAATGTTACGGGCCCCCACCTATTGTGTGGTTAGCCAAAAAGGCCCCTAATTTGAATTTCTTATGTTCCTGGTGATTCGTCGATAAATAATTTTTCGAACTGACGGAACCTCCTATGGCATGATGAAACATCCTACTTAAAAGTCGGAACCTCCTACAAGGTAGGATGTTTCATCACTTTTCCTTTATTTACTAATTTACAATAAACTTTGATATGGTTAGTAATTTACTTACTAAAATTTGTTTTTGAATGAGCTTAAACCTTAATAAAAAGCATTTTATGTAAAAAGATGGCTATTTATAAAAGGAAGTTCTTAATTTTTAACATGTCCGTTAACGTGTCAAAACCTCCTAGCCCTACCCTATACATTTCATTATGTTTTAAATTGAATTGGGAATCTTAAGGCAAACATTTTAGATAATCCAATTTGCTTGCAAACTAAATATGTGCTTCACTTTAGAAAAAAAAAAGTTAAACAATTATTTTAAATTGTTTAATTTTCTTTTTCTATCGAGTGGAAACAAGCCAATTTCAATTATTTATTTTTGTTTGATTGTTATAAATAAAGACATTTTCATTTGGCACCCGCGGGGCCCCTCCAAGCGCGGGGCCGTGTGCGGGGGCACACTCCGCACACCTCTTCCGCCGCCTCTGTTTATAATTTATAATTTATAATTTATAATTTATAATTTATAATTTATAATTTATAATTTATAATTTATAATTTATAATTTATAATTTATAATTTATAATTTATAATTTATAATTTATAATTTATAATTTATAATTTATAATTTATAATTTATAATTTATAATTTATAATTTATAATTTATAATTTATAATTTATAATTTATAATTTATAATTTATAATTTATAATTTATAATTTATAATTTATAATTTATAATTTATAATTTATAATTTATAATTTATAATTTATAATTTATAATTTATAATTTATAATTTATAATTTATAATTTATAATTTATAATTTATAATTTATAATTTATAATTTATAATTTATAATTTATAATTTATAATTTATAATTTATAATTTATAATTTATAATTTATAATTTATAATTTATAATTTATAATTTATAATTTATAATTTATAATTTATAATTTATAATTTATAATTTATAATTTATAATTTATAATTTATAATTTATAATTTATAATTTATAATTTATAATTTATAATTTATAATTTATAATTTATAATTTATAATTTATAATTTATAATTTATAATTTATAATTTATAATTTATAATTTATAATTTATAATTTATAATTTATAATTTATAATTTATAATTTATAATTTATAATTTATAATTTATAATTTATAATTTATAATTTATAATTTATAATTTATAATTTATAATTTATAATTTATAATTTATAATTTATAATTTATAATTTATAATTTATAATTTATAATTTATAATTTATAATTTATAATTTATAATTTATAATTTATAATTTATAATTTATAATTTATAATTTATAATTTATAATTTATAATTTATAATTTATAATTTATAATTTATAATTTATAATTTATAATTTATAATTTATAATTTATAATTTATAATTTATAATTTATAATTTATAATTTATAATTTATAATTTATAATTTATAATTTATAATTTATAATTTATAATTTATAATTTATAATTTATAATTTATAATTTATAATTTATAATTTATAATTTATAATTTATAATTTATAATTTATAATTTATAATTTATAATTTATAATTTATAATTTATAATTTATAATTTATAATTTATAATTTATAATTTATAATTTATAATTTATAATTTATAATTTATAATTTATAATTTATAATTTATAATTTATAATTTATAATTTATAATTTATAATTTATAATTTATAATTTATAATTTATAATTTATAATTTATAATTTATAATTTATAATTTATAATTTATAATTTATAATTTATAATTTATAATTTATAATTTATAATTTATAATTTATAATTTATAATTTATAATTTATAATTTATAATTTATAATTTATAATTTATAATTTATAATTTATAATTTATAATTTATAATTTATAATTTATAATTTATAATTTATAATTTATAATTTATAATTTATAATTCATAATTTATAATTTATAATTTATAATTTATAATTTATAATTTATAATTTATAATTTATAATTTATAATTTATAATTTATAATTTATAATTTAACTATATGCCTGTAAGACCTAAGGTCTTTTTTAAATGCAATTGCACGGCCATAGTTAGAAGGAATAGAAAGATAGGAAAGAATTTTTGTTGGTACAGTGAATTGAGAATAAGATGATTAATATCTCATATAGTCCCACGGGTGGCTTCCAAGCTGGGGGATTAAGAAAAGAATGCTGCCTGAGGTAGGGCTCGAACCCACAACCTTCAGGTTAGCAGTCAAGTACTACATCCACTGCACCATTGCCACCATTTTTAATTTTTTTTTTTTTCAATAATCTGTCAAAAGCTTCAATTTTGTCAAATCAAATAGATTTGAATTTGAAGAAAAACCATAAAAACTATGGCCCGTAAGTATTTTGCAGCTGAAAACGCCAGGCGAAAATGGTCGAGAACCTATGTACAATTGAAGCTATGAGAAGAAGGAGTTAAGTGAAATTTAAAATTTTTTCCAGCGGTGTCAAATAACAACTTAAATTTAGGTCTTATCGGCATTCATCTAGCGTCATTAGTTTAGAAGTAAGCTTTAGATCTCTTCTTCTCATGGCTTCAATTGCAATGTTTTGAGATGCTTATATTATGCAGCATCTCAAACCTGATTAGTTTTGAAGTGGAGAATATAATCTAGTAGATCTAGTACTATCTGTGCGAAGTAGACAAGAAATGCATTAATTCCTTTGAATTTTGTGTCTATTAAAAATCTTAAATGAAGTGTTGTCTCTACCCATAGATAACAATGAAAGAAATTCTGGTACAAATGCATACCTATGTGTATACCTTCAAGAAAATTCTAGTCTGGACTTTTATTCATAATTGTGATGTTTTTTTTTAAATATTTTTTTAGCTCATTTGACATTTTTCAAATAAAATTATAATCAAACAATAAATGAAATGACATTTGACACTAATGGAGAGTGAATAAATAGAAAATCTGTTTAAAACGTCCATTTACTCTAAAAATCACTCTTAAAAGGTCGAATTTGGTGTTTTAACTAAAACGACTTTTAAATTTAATGCTCAATTAGTTAATTATGCCAAACTTCAAAAAAATCATTAAAAGAGACTGAATTAAACGAAATTGGTTTTTAATTTTAAAATTCCCTTTTTTAATGGCGATTTAAGTTTAATGGAGAGTCAATAAATTGGGCCTTAATGAATATTTCTCAATTTTCAATTGGAACTGTTTAACTAGGACTTGAAAGTTCTGGTTTGGAAATAACTGGAGATTCCATCAAAACGAAATGGCTCCAAGACGTTGAATATGACAAAATATATACAATGATGATAAAATAGCTTTGCTTGGTGTGACGAAAAATAAGAACACTAATTTATATCGTAGTGCCAAATTCGTTCATTGTGTCTCGTGCAGCAAATTTGATCACTATTCAAAAGATTGTCCCAACGGAAAAAGCCCTTCAAATTCAGTTTTGTGCACAGATATCGGAAATATTTAAACCGGTCTGGAAAGAACGAAATCAGTTCTTATAAAAACCGTTACTAAATATGTTGTAACAATTTTCCTTATATAAAAAAAATAAGGTCCGAAGTAGTAAAAAAAAACAATTTTTGCATTTTCTTACAAACATATTTTAAAAACTGGAGCTAATTAATTTTTTCTGACTTCGGTACATTTTTGTTTCGGCAACAAAACCTCGTATGGGACAAATGAACGAAAAGATTTCGGCAGCGAAATAAAATTGTCTGATAAGATGGAACACGTAAATGCCTTTTTTGTAATGTTAACGCAACTTTAGAATTGTCGTTGATTTTTTAATCTTCATAACTTCATCTCTGGTAGTTTTTTGTTTTTTTTTTTCAAAAATTAATAAATCTATACTGCTCTCTAAAATCCGATATTTGTAATGAAACCAATAACCAAATTCTTTTTCTATAGTTGACCAGGATCAGTTATATTTTTTTTTTTGTATGGAGACGTTCCAACTTTAATTTTTCCACCATTTAGTACAGTACACTCATGAAACTTGGCAAAAAGTTGGCTTTTGGGATAAGAACCAAGTACAAAAAAAGTCTATAAAAAAAATTTTGGTGAAAGGGTGTTTTTTTCGAAGAGACAGTAAAATCCGTAATTGGTCCCAAAAAGCCAATGATTCGCGTAAAACGTGTAAGAACTTATTAATAAATGTTTAATTTGTCATCAAAACCATAAATAAAATGAATCATTGGCTTTTTGGGACCAATTACAGATTTTACTGTCTCTTCGAAAAAAACACCCTTTCACCAAAATTTTTTTTATGAAAACTCTTTATTCTTGCTTTCTATCCCAAAATCAATGTTTTTACCAAATTTCATTAGGGTGACCCATCATTTTTGTTTTCACTCAAAAAAACACCCTGTTAACCACGATATTTTTATAGATACTTAAGATTCTTGTTTCTTATCTTAAAAATAACATAATTGCTAAATTTCAATAGGGTACCACTAATATTACTCTAGTATTTCACACTTTTTCAAATATACCCATATTTTCTTTACTTCTAAAAAAAACACCCTTTCACATAAAAAAATTTATAGACTTACATTATTCGTAGTTCCCATGGGAAAGAGAACATATTTAATGAATTTCGTAAGGGTGCCATTGATTGTATCGGACTTATCGCGGATTTTTTCCCTATTTCCCGAAAAAAAACACCCTTTAACCTAAAATATTTGTATAGACTTTTTGAGCTCTTGGTTTCTGTTATAAATAAAACATTTTTACCAATTTTCATTGGTGTAACAATTTTTTCCCAGTTTTTGTGGTACTAATTCCGAATTTCATAATTTCTTGGAAAAAAAAAACACCCTTTCACTCAAAATAATTTTTTACTTTTTATAGATTCTTAATTCTTATACCAACCAAAACTATTTCACCAAGTTTTAAAAATTTATAAAATATAAGTTAGCTATTATGATACCTTTCTCACACACAACTTAACCTATCAAAAAAACACCCTTCCACCCAAAATATTTTTGAAAAACTTTATGAATCCTTTGTCCCTGTTTTATCTTAAACCTTCATCCCAAATTTTGTCAGTGTAGCATGCTTTTCACATGGGTTTCGGTTATATTTTACCTGTTGAGGTCAAAAAACAAGCACCCTGGTTTTTAATCGAAAATAACTTTTCTTAGAGCAATCGTATTGACTTTATTTTTATGTCATTAGATTCAGCATCAAAAAATACCTTGAAAACATGTGTCATATGATGATATTCAACAAACAATTTTTTTCAGTAGGTATATTTTTGACCTTCACCTCTCCCTCTTGTCCGCAAAAAAACACCCTTCCACCCAACTTTTTTTGTACTTGGTTCTTATCCCAAAATCAAACTTTTTGCCAAGTTTCATGAGTGTAACAATTTTTTTTTCTAAATGCCTATTTTACCTGTACTACATTTGTAAGACTTTACTTTTGACTAAATTAATTTCATAAAAAAAAATTATTAAAATTCCTAAGAAATTCCAAGAAGTAATATTTCTTATATATAAATGCTCGAAGGATTTCCTTACTTTTTTGATCATGCAGCTTATGTGGGCACATATGTAGGGGAAGTGGAGGCAAGACCGCCCACTTAGGGCCAATTTATTGAGTCTCCATTAAATATTGAATTTTATCGCTTTAGTTAACGGCGTCGTTAAACTAATAACGCCATTAAGGTCCAATTTATTCACACTCCATTAAATTTAAAGTCGCCATTAAAAAAGGGAAATTTTAAAATTTGTATGCGATTTGACAGTTTTATAATTTTTAATGGAGCCTTTAAAAATAATGGAGAGTGAATAAATTGGGCCTAAGTACATTCCATTAATTATTCATTTTATTCACTCTTCTTTAGTTAAATTTGTTGTTGTTAATGGAAACTATAAATTTAAAACTCTGTTAAAAAAATCCCAAGGATTTTTAATTTATTTTGAAAAATAAATCTGTCAAAAGCTAGTATTTTGTCATATCAAATAGATTTATTTTTTTGTTTTCTTAGTTTAAACAATTGAAAAGCGCGTCTTTAGATACTTTTAAGATGGATATTTTTATTTAATACATTTTAGTATCTGTTGTAATAACCGTTACGTGCTCTCTGAAAATAAAACAAAACCTCCATTTGCGCTAAAAATCCCTCTTAAAAGGTCGAATTCGGCATTTTAACTAAAAGGTCTTTCAAATTTAATGCTCAATTAGTTATAATGAAGTCAAACTTCAAAAAAATCCTTAAAAGAGACTGAATAAATGAATTTTGTTTTTAATTTAAAAATTCCCTTTTTTAATGACAATTTTAAATTTAATTGAGAGTCAATAAATTGGGCCTTAGTGTTTGACTGTCTTAAAAACTAATAAAAATTATCTTTTATTTAGAATAAAGTTTTTATTCATTAAGTTTAATGTTTTTTGCAGAAACTCTCATTATTATAAAAAAAAAAATAAAAAATACTGCACAAAAGATAATACGTTTTGAAAAAAACATCAAACAAAAAACCGTCTTGCCCCCACATGGGGGAAAGACCGTCCTATCAAATTTTGTTGGTAGAAAGACCGTTTCTATTGTTTTAAATGCAGCCTATTTGTAATAATAACACAATTATGCTATATTTTCATTAGTTCTCACTGCAGCACAAGCTTTTTGGTACTATTTGGTACACATTTTGCACTTAATCAAACAATACTTTGGATTGGATCAAGAAAACAGTTGCAGATAGTAGGTACAAATACAATCTGCAAAGTCCTCTTCATCAGAATCATCAATTACAGTATTGTTTGGCCCTGTTGCTTAGCTTTTTGGAAGATTTAACGTTGAACTTCTTTTTTCACTTTGTTTAAGCTACCAGAGCTTTCAATTTCGCCCATGGCCGGTCTTGCCCCATTCATATCATATTTGATGTTCTGTATTTTTTTTTTTTTTTTATTTATCTCTATGACTCGTTCTTTCGCAAAAAGAATAACTCAACTAGTTAACGAGCCGACTCGAATTTCGGACGTTGCTGGTCGGGCTGAAAATACTCTAGACTTGTTTCTTACCTCTGACCCTGATAAATACACTGTAAGTGTATTATCGCCTCTAGGCACATCAGATCATTGTGTCATATCTGCGAATTTCTCTTGTCAAAAAAATCCAGTTAAAGAAAAAACTCCTAAGAGAACTGTTTGGCAATATGAGAAAGCCAACTGGGAGGGTCTCAACGCTTTTTTCAAAAACTTTAACTGGTCGCTATGTTTCCTCGATAGTGACGTTGATTCCAGTACAGATATGATCACAAACTTAATTCTCTACGGAATGAGAAATTTTATCCCGAATAGGGCTAAAACAATCAAACCAAAAGAGAATTCGTGGTTTGATTCGAGCTGTAAAGAGGTTATCAGGGAAAAAGAGGTAATGTTCCGTTATTATAAAGCCAACCCCACTGAGGAAAATCGGATAAGATTTAAACAAGCTAGAAAGGCCAGCAACGCCCATATTCGACGAATCAAATTTTTGCATGACCAAAAATTAAGACAAAAAATACTACAGTGTCCCACAGGTAGTAAAAATTTTTGGTCATTTGTGAAAAATATTCGAAACTCTACAACATCTTCGGTTCCAACGCTCGTTTACAATGACACTCCTTTTATTAGTTCTCTTGAGAAAGCCAACCTTCTCGTCAGGCAGTTCGCTGCCAATTCAACGTTAACAGAAAGTGTCATGACTCCCCCTTCACTTGAGCGATTAAATAGTTTTATGGGACCTATCTTTTTTCGTACTCGTGCAGTGGCAAGAGTTCTTAAAGACCTTGACATACACAAATCCGCTGGCCCGGATAGTATCCCTCCCATAGTTCTGAAGAGGTGTTCTTCTACGCTGGCAAAACCACTGCGTAAGTTTTTCCATCTGTCATACTCTACAGGTCTCTTTCCGAGTGGATGGAGAACAGCATTTGTCCAGCCTGTCCCTAAAAAAGGCGAATCTTCTTCACCCTCTAACTATCGTCCGATTGCACTTACGTCCCTTCTTTCCAAGGTCCTGGAAACGCTGATTAATTTCCAGCTTAAGAAATATCTTAATGACCGGCAGTATGGCTTTCGTAGCAATAGATCCACTGGTGATTTGATGGTTTATCTCACCGATCAGTGGAACAAATCTTTACATCGTTTTGGAGAAAGTAAGATTGTTGCGCTTGATATTTCAAAGGCATTTGATAGAGTTTGGCATCAAGCTCTCTTATCGAAAATGCTTGCATTCGGTATTGATGAATCTCTTCTTCGTTGGATTAGAAATTACCTTTCGAACCGTTCAATTCAAGTCGTTTTGGATGGATTCAAGTCTGAAACCCATAATATAAACGCTGGTGTGCCCCAGGGCTCCGTTTTGTCTCCGACTCTCTTTCTCATTTTCATTAATGATTTGCTCTCTGAAACTTGTAATCCATTAAATTGTTTCGCAGATGATAGTACCCTCAGCTTTTCATATTCGTTTGTAGATTCACACCCATGTCCTTCGGATGTGGAACTCCAACGGCAAAATATGATAAGCTCATCAAATTCTGATCTCGAATGCATTGTCCAATGGGGAATAAGAAACCGCGTAGAATTTAATGCTTCTAAAACACAATGCTGCTTTACTATCTTTAAAACGAAACCTTCCCCCTTTGCCACTATCCATGAGTGGTACTTGCATAGAGGAAACTGATCAGCTTTCGATTCTAGGTATGTCCATTACAAACCACCTTTTGTGGAATGAACACATATTCGATGTAGCCAAAAACTCTGCGAAATGCTTAGGTTTCCTCCGAAGATGTAAGAAATATTTCACCCCTTCTGATCTGGCTATAATCTATAAAACATATATTCGTCCAAGGCTCGAGTATAATTCCCATATCTGGGCAGGTGCTCCTAAGACCCACTTGAGTTATTTGGATAGAATTCAAAACAGAGCTTTTAAAATGATAGGTGATAGGTCCATTACTGATACAATCCCACCTCTTGAGCACCGCCGGAATGTATCATGCCTGTCCTTATTTTATAGGTACTTTTTTAAAAAATGTTCTAATGAAATAGCTAGCTGCATTCCTCCCCTTAAACAATTCAACCGTAATACTCGTACTTCAAGGAATGCCCATCAGTTTACACTTGAGCCCAACTTCGGACGTACCGTCAAATACAGAGATTCTTTCTTTAGTCGTACTACTAGAATGTGGAATGCATTACCCGCCTCTGTTTTTCCCTCCCATTTTAATGTTCAGAACTTTAAAACCAATGTGCATCGGTATCTCCTTTTACATCCCTTCCTCTTTTCCTAAAGCTCGTACTGTGTATATATACATATTAAGGGTACCCAAAACCCCTTTAGTGCGCGCTCATTATAAAAAAAAAAAAAAAAAAAAAAAAAATACTTTTTAATATTCACTTTCTATTATAAAAAAAGGAAAAGTTAAAAATTTAAATTATTTCAGTGTCAAAAATACAACTGACTTTTCATATGAACGATATCAATTTGATGAAAAATCACAAAATTTAACGTAACTCTTCGGGGTCTTAACCGAAATTGCTAGAATTTACAGACGTGATCGATCATACCAAAGGGCACCTATTTTATATTGCAAGTGTAGCCAATTTTACTTTTTTTTATACAACATAGTACGAAAACCGTCTTGCCCCCATAGGCGGTCTTGCCCCCACTTTCCCTAAGTGGATAAAATAAAAGAAGTTAAGAAAAAAACAAAAGTGGAGGAAAAATCAAATTATTAGCTAACAAAGGTTACAAAGAACAAGCTTAAATAAAATTGATCTATGCCAGTGAGATAAGGAAGGTCATTCAATTCATTTTGTTCGATTAAAAGTTTTGAATAAAAGTACAAAAACTGTATTGCCCTAATGCCCTTATTCTCATGGTCTTAATTTTAATGAATTATGAAACAATAACAATTTATAATGTAGGTACTCCAATTATAATCATCATCAAAGTAAAAAAAAAAAACATTACTCGACTGAGAAACTTCTCAAATGCAATTAATTTCTCACTGCCATACCTTTCTCGAAATTCATTTTCCCAGGCCATTTAACGATCTTTCATTGAATCGATTATATTTTTTTAAACATTTCCCTTGTAATTGAGTTGTGTTTTGATCTCCTCACACTCTTCTCCGTGTCTTCAAAACAAAACTAGACACAAAAAAAAAAAACAGCTAATCATCTAATTTTTTTCTCGTTGATTGCTATATTAGCAATCATTTTATGTTTTGATTTTTTTTTCGTAGTACTCAGTTTTCCCCATCAAAATACCAATACACCCAAAAGAAGTACCGACTTTTTGATTTATCTATCACGAAGGTAATTTTTCATTTGATATATCTCAATTAAAGGTCGATGCTATGTCAAAATAAATCAGAGTTCATGCGATACTTGCTAGTTGTTTATGGTTATTTTTTTTTTTTTTGGTTGGCTACATGTGGCGCAGAGGCAGCAACAGCAGAGGCTCGGTGTTTCAAAAAGCCTTTATTATTCACTCTCATTATTATAAAAAAAAAAATAAAAAATACTGCACAAAAGATAATACGTTTTGAAAAAAACATCAAACAAAAAACCGTCTTGCCCCCACATGGGGGAAAGACCGTCCTATCAAATTTTGTTGGTAGAAAGACCGTTTCTATTGTTTTAAATGCAGCCTATTTGTAATAATAACACAATTATGCTATATTTTCATTAGTTCTCACTGCAGCACAAGCTTTTTGGTACTATTTGGTACACATTTTGCACTTAATCAAACAATACTTTGGATTGGATCAAGAAAACAGTTGCAGATAGTAGGTACAAATACAATCTGCAAAGTCCTCTTCATCAGAATCATCAATTACAGTATTGTTTGGCCCTGTTGCTTAGCTTTTTGGAAGATTTAACGTTGAACTTCTTTTTTCACTTTGTTTAAGCTACCAGAGCTTCCAATTTCGCCCATGGGCGGTCTTGCCTCAGTCATATCATATTTGATGTTCTGTATTACTTTTTTTGACGTGATAAATTCTTATAAATCGATGAACCATGGCAGCCACCACAAAAAAGTGACGCCATTTTCTAGCGTTACACTCTCGCACTTTCGCAGTGCGGCAAAAAATTTAAATTCAAAATTAAAAATAAACTATTAGAGATACAAAAATCTCCTAAAGCTTATTTGAAAGATTATAATCTAAAGCCTAATCCAAATGAAGGATTTTTAAAAACTCCGACATTTAATAGGGTAAACAGGGGTAAAACGGAAAGATGAAATTTGGGCTAAAATCCAAACGCGTGGTCGTAGAGAGTTGATTCTTTTTGTTATAGATAGAAGAGACTGATTTAAGGATAACTGCATTTTGGAACTCCGCTATAACGTTTTGTTTGAACGTTGATCAGGTGTTGTGGGTATGACAAAATGTTAATTATGGGTAATTGAAATTTTTTTGACAATTCTAAAGGTGCCAAGTGAAAGATGAAGGAAAAAAAATTAGGCGTATCATACGGATTTTTTTCCAACACTCTGCGTTTCGAAATATGAATTTTTGAAAAATACCTACTTTTTTAGGGGTATTTTTGGGTAGTTTTTGATTATTAGCTTTTTTTTTGGAGCGTTCAAAAAATGGGACATGTAGGGCTGATAAATGCGCATACATGTGCAAAAAATTAGAATCGTTAAAAGAGTTTTGACTGAATACGGCTAAAAATAAGTTTTTAAAAAACAGGTTTTTTGGCCGTTTTTAACCGATTTTCATCGTTTTTTATTTTTACCTTTTTTTCTTTAATAGATAGAGGAATTTTATATGTGGAGTAATGATAGACAATGACTACGACTATATGTGTGTGAAATTTCAATCATTTTCGTAAACACAATTTTGAGATAACGTTAAAATAAAATTTTAGAATTCAACAGGTTATAACTTTTTACCAAGAGCAGATAGAGCAGATTCTGATACAATTACCTTTCAATTGGTATATCACACATAACGCTAGACTAACTTCAAGCCACACAATGTTAAATCAAGAAACTTGTGAAAAACATTATACCATACCAGTGGAGATCTGTTGCGCCATGAACAGCCACCAGTGTGGGAAGTACCGTAATCTCAGTCTGGAAATTCCACATGGTTGACTTTAAAAAAATTCTAACTTCTCTTGTAGGCATCTTTGAAATGAGATTGATACGTCACTTGAAAGGTGAAACAATAAGCTTTAACATAGTATAATTTTTTATAGGTTGTTAGGGAAAAAATTCATTTAATATCATGAGAACATAAAAATAAATGTTTTTTGCTTTTTTTGATGAAATTTCATCGAGTTTAAAAAATTCTAGCTCTTTTTGTAGATGTCTCATAGACTTGATCTATATATATATTTTTAGCTAAGGCAATAAGCTTTCACATGGTACGATAGCAATTTGATGAAAAATCACAAAACTTACCGTAACTCTTCTGGGTCTTAACCGAAATTGCTAAAATTTACAGACGTGAGCGATCGTACCAAAGGGCACCTATTTTATATTGCAAGTGTAGCCAATTTTACTTTTTTTCATACAACATAGTACGAAAACCGTCTTGCCCCCACTTTCCCTAAGTAGATAAAATAAAAGAAGTTAAGAAAAAAACAAAAGTGGAGGAAAAATCAAATTATTAGCTAACAATGGTTAGAACAAGCTTAAATAATTGATTTATGCCAGTGAGATAAGGAAGGTCATTCAATTCATTTTGTTCGATTAAAAGTTTTGAATAAAAGTACAAAAACTGTATTGCCCTAATGTCCTTATTCTCATGGTCTTAATTTTAATGAATTATGAAACAATAACAATTT